>NW_028288582.1:14235103-14540528 GCF_059628265.1 Tinamus guttatus
AAAGCCCGTGCCATGTGCAGCGGGTCCCCGTGGCTCGGGGCGGAGGCCCAAAGGAAAATACAGCTATGGAAATCAGCGTTGTGTTGGTCACTTCTGCGAGGGCGTTGCTGAGGGATCTTAGCTTGTCCTCCTTAGGATCATAAACCAGTTGAGTTAAATGTTTCCTCTCCTTTCCTCCAAGAGTGGACAATTTATTAGTTTTTGCCATTATTTCCAGCTTTTTCCTCCCACAGGAGCTCTTAATCCAACTCTCCCACCCAGCACCCCAAATAATTCTTCAAATGCAGTGGTATGAGGGTCAGTTACCCATAACCACAGTGAGTGACTTGCAGTTCTTGCAGAATTGCAAAAAAAATTGCCAATATGAAAACACTGCAGTGCTGGGAATGAGACGTAGGGTAACATATTTACTTGCAAATACTGGGCGGGGGGAGCTTGCTTTCCATGCCAAGCACGTAGAAATAGGATATTTATTCTTCACAAGAAGCAGAGCAGTTAAAAATACCTTCTTGAAGGATATTACTTAAAACCTGAACCTGTAAAATGTATCACTCAACTACAGAGCTGTAAATGGTACTACTGTAATTTTGTGATTTTTTTTTCCCCAGACACTAATCATACCCAGGACATGCTCTATACTGTATTTTTTTGGAATTCATTAATAAACACGTTTTCTAAAGAAACTCCAAGCATGAACATTGGCACAAACTGCATGAAAAAGTTGGTTTTCTGTATTTCTGTGACATGTTGGTGCTGTCAGGTAATATCTTCCATATTGCCTGTCTGTATTTCCTTTACTTGCTACTACTTATCATTGTGTGGATTTTTTTTAAGCTTGATGTAGTTTTTTTTTTTTTTCCTAAAGCAGCACATGGTAATTCTGAGCTTTGTTTATGCTTTTCTGTTCATTCATGGGTATACAGCATATGACACTAATGGAAAAATCTGTGTTACTAACTTGTGAAGAATTTTTTTTTAATGTAAAAATTCACATAAGAATACACTCAAGACCACACCGATCCTTTAAAACAATGTCACAATCTAAATAACATCTGTTAAAAATACATATCTTTTGGGCTTTGCGGCTTGTTTTTCTCTCTTCTTCTATTATTTAGAGAAGAACCAGCAGCTCTCGCCTTACGCTGAGTAGGTACCCAAGGGAATAAAGCATCAGAGCTGCTGCAGTTCAGCAAGGAGCAGTGGTAGGTTTGTGCTCCCCTCGGGATTGTGAATTATCATCTCCTCTTACCCTGAGAAGGGCCAGCAGCTTCATCCTGAGCGAGGCAGCTCAGGCAGGGGAAGCTCTATGAGAAACCCCCGTGCGCTGCAGTCGGGCCCCTCTGGACCAGCCCGGACGGTTCAGCCCCGCTCCCGCCCACGCACGGGCCCTGCGCTCCCGCTCCCGCTGGGTCAGCGCGGGCGAGGATTTTAGTGCAGTTCTTTAGGCTTAAAATCACTGATCCCCATGGCTGTTTAGAGCTGTCGTGTTCCATTACAGAGTGTGTCAGATAATCCCTTGTGCTTTAACCAAAAAAAAAAAAAAAAGTATTTTAAACTAGTCTAAAGGTATGGTAATGTATTACTGTGATGATAAGGATCATGGTTTATGTGAACTCCATTTTGGTTTCCACCATGAACATTTAATCCCTGTAAACATACAATACTGTAGTTTGTTATTAATACATATACATTTCTATATATATGTACACACACACATAAAAAATAAATGTTCAGATTTTTGCATAAATTAAGATTTTTTTAAATTTGAATATGAGCTTTGAGTACTTTATTTCACAAATAATATTTAAAAATACTTTCCTGGAGTGTTAAGTTTCAGAATTCAACTATATTCGACTATATTTGTCAAACTTAAGTTTAAAATATGTAGCTAACATTGGTTTCTGATATCTACTGTAAATATTTGTAAAGAAATTCTTTTGTATATTTTTGTGAAAATGTAGTTCCCCAACAGATACAAAAGATTTAATAAAAAAAAAAGTGCATTTATGTTTCTCCTTAATGCTTTCAATTATTATAGCAACATTCAAAACACCTGTGGTCACCTATGGGGTTGCTTCCTTGAATGAGGTAACTACAAACAGCTGCACCCAGTCATCAGGGGTGCTTTTCTTGTTATTCCTGACCCCCCCATGTTCCTATCTGAAACCACTCATTTTCATGTTGAGTAGTATTTAATTCAGGAGTTTAAGAAATATATAGTAAAGAGTTTTTGCTTATGGTGTCCTTGTCTTCCACTAGTTGAGTGACTGTCACGACTGGGTGAAGAGTTGGGTCAGTGGTTGTCAGCCCATCAGTGCAGCTGTGGGCCTGACACCAAGCACCTCCTGAGCAAGAACTATTCCTACCACCAGCTGAATGCAGAAATAATCTGCCTAAGAACTTCTGAGGATGCACTTACTTCAGCTAATGCTAAGCAAAGAGCCCTTACCCACATAGAATACAAAACATGCTTCCAAAGTTTTTAATGGAATTTAAAGTAAAACTTTTCTTACACAGGCATTTTCTTCTTACAATGTAAAAAAAATTTAAAACTGCTCCAACTTACAAACTTGGAAAATTAGAGACATTTCAAGTAGGCAATCAACTTCATTTTTATGAAAACAATGCATATTAAAAGTTCAAAACACGTGGATTTCTCTATTGTCCTGTTTCCCTGGTGGTTAATCTTCCTTGGCTTCCTTGGACTACTGTCCAAAGGAGGCAACTTTCAGTCCCAAGCTGTATCACAGTTATTCACTGGGGAGAAGAGAAGAATAGTTCAGGTAAGTAACAGTCCTACCTTGTTGCAAAGATGATTTTGGAACTAAAGCCCTTCCTTCGGGTAGAATTAGAGTGAACGGTTAAGTGATGACAGTATCTTTAAGACAGGCCAATGACTAACTTGGACACTTTAGCTATGTTAATTATACATCGATACCTACATCGCAATTTCAGTCAATGTCAAAGCAAATTTGAATTTTAAACATAATACCCCACTCAAAATCTATACTTCCTACTGACCCTGCAGTCTTCCAAACACCCGAAGATAAGGTCAACTGGAGGAGTTTCATAGGAGATGTTACAGAACATTTCTTGGTACGTAGTTGCTGGCCTTGTCACAAAGTAAGTACAAGCAAAAGCAGCATTACCAGGCTGCATCCAGCTTGCAGAAATAAAAGTAGTATCAGAAAAAAACCACACGCAGAAGTGCCACTTTTGGTGTTAAACATAATCTTTCAGCTTAGTTTAACAGCACGTGCCTCTTCGAGCCGTCTTTTCAGTATACATGAAACCAGAGCTGGTGAAGTAAACAGCACTTGAAAACACACACTGTTCAGCACTGACTAATTCCCATTATATCTTGTTGAGCTCACTCCTTGGGAAGTCAGGGAGAGGTGACCAGGGTGCTCTTCTGCCACAAACTCTCCTGGCCTCACTACAGAATTACTGGATTTACCAACCCTCAGAGAAGCACTGAGCACCTGGTGGGGCAGACAGCGCACACGCACAACAAAGCGACACACAAGAACTGATGCAGGATTTCTAGCTCTACTCAAATCCCAGACAACTGTTTTTTCCCCTAGGTCAGGAACCCAGTGACTTGGCCATACCTAACTGCAGAGCACTTATTTTTTTCAGCATTGCATCATATTTGTAAATGTTTAGATACTAAAAACAAACAGTACAGAGTTCTCTGTAAAAGAAAGCTGCCATCTAATAGGCATCTCTCACCATTCTTACTGCTCAGACCGCTCACTCTCCTGTGAGGAGAAGCTACATACTTTCATTTGCAACGCAACTATTTTTAAGGCCAAGCCTCTAAACCTAATCAAAAAGAAAAAAAAGATTTTTAAATCATTTTTTTTTACCTCGTCTGAGCTCGAGTCCATTTCAAGGCATGGCGTGGAGGTACAGCAATAGTTGGGTGGTAAAAAGTGCAGTCTGGTCTTGTACACTGAGTATTAAACCTGCAGTGCTAAAAAAAGAAAGCGTTTCAGAAGAGCTTCTCAAAGCTGGCCGCGTTAGTGTCCTGAACAAGCCCCCTGGGAACGTGCTACCTCCGCCGTTGTGCTGCTCTATGAGCTGAATCGCAGGCCCGCAGCGCTAGCGAGTCAGCGCAGGGACAGCAGGGTATCCTCGTTCCCAAACACTGGCTACGACTGCAGAGCTCCAGCACGAGGCTGCACTCGCAGGCCAGGGGCAGAGCGGGCGGGCAGAGCTCAGCGCCAGCGCTCTGTGCACACAAGTGCAGCGTGTGACACACAGCACCCGAACGAGAGCGAGGGCACCCAGCGCTCACACCTGGGAACGGGCAGGACCCTGGGACCACGGGGTGTCCCAACGGCACCGGTGTGAACATGCAGGACACTTGCTGGCCTAGGGACATACACAGGCACTGACACAGACCAGAAGTACTCAAGTCAAACTGCTGTGCTCTACCAAGTACCCTGGGGTACCTGAGAGCAACCCAGTTACTCTCACGGTAGCTTAGGGCCGGCACCACGATGGTGTGAAGCCCCCAGCAGCAGCAGCTCATGTCTAGGCCCTCCTGGGCGAAGGGGCAACCTCGGCTGCGCCAGCAGCAGCCCCGAGGAGGCAGCAGCTCCTGCAGCAGCTCCAGGCCCCAGGGCCGGGAAGCAGAAGCAGCAGGGACGAGGTGCGAGAGAGAAGCTCAAAGCCAAATTCGGGCACAACAGGGAAGGAGAATACTCATCACAGATAAAACACTGCAGTTAGCTATATACACAGCATTTACATGGCACGGAGACAGCTGACGGTTTTATGCAATTCTCTCTTGCTCCTCTCAGCCATGAGAGGAAAAAAAAAATCCCAGATCAAACATTTGCAATGTTACCATCAAGCTGCCCTTGTGAACACATGGCTCAGTGCCCGACTTACCTGAAGAGAGTCTACTGCAACTGCTAACCTCAAACATTCAACATCTGCAACACTTTTATAAAAATAAAGCCAAAATGATTGCCTACATTCTTTCTTTATAGTCAATGCTTTTCCATAATCTGTTCTTGAACCACAGTTAAAAAGTGAAAAATGAAAGCAAAAGTGTGAAATGCCAGTACAATTACCTGACTCAAATGACATATTTTAAGCATTTTTTTCTAGAAAAAGAATGAAAGAGAGGAGATGATTCTTACTTTTGGGTGGTAAAACGGACATTCCATTTTCTTACAAGCAGGAAAAAACTTGCACAGGGGATTACCGGAGGGTGTGGGTGGTGTGGGTAATGGTGCTGACAGGAGAAAAGAAGCAAATGTTAAAATTTCAGTTCTTTTGCAAGGAATTAAGTCTTAAAACAACTCAACACTCTGCAAAGACACAGGAAGTATTTCACTGTGCCCTGAATGAATCTACTTCTGCGTAAAGCAAGACCATTAGCAGCAGTTCTTTACCCCTGCAGGACAGAAGGTACCAATGTGCTGCTTCACAGAATCCCAGATGGTTGAGATTAGAAGGGACCTCTAGGGATTATCCAGTCCAACCCCACCCGCTCCACCAGGGACACCTACGGCACGTGGCACAGGGTGGCATCCAGGCGGGTTTGGAAGATCTCCAGAGAAGGAGACTCCACAACCTCTCTGGGCAGCCTGTTCCAGGGCTCTGTCACCCTCACAGTAAAGAAGTTCTTCCTCATACGGAGGTGGAACTTCCTGTGTTTCAACTTGCACCCGTTATCCCTTGTCCTGTCACTGGCCACCACCAAGAAGAGTTTGGCCACATCAACGCAATGCAAAGTTGGCTGAACCTTACTGCCACCGGCACCTCCACATCAAGGTCACTAGCAAGTTTAATTTGTATCACACCCAACACATTAAGCAGAAGTTTTGGTAGGCAGCAAAATTCAAGTTTTGGATTCAGACAGCAGCAAGCACACTAAAGCTAAGAGGACTTAAAAAGCACAAGCAGAGCATTTCCAGGAACGCACACAGGTCCTGGAAGCGATACAGGAGATGAGCACGTTGCACAGGGTGCCTTCTGGCAGGGTAACAAAGCTGCACTCTGCCACGACGAGGGGCTGAGCACTGCCCAAAGGGCAGCGACTGCAGCGAGGCCCAGGACCTCTGCCTCAGCACTGCCCAAGGGCTCCGAGCACAACCCCGACCCCACACGCAGCACCTGCGCTCACTGAGACACCTCGCTCCCAGGAAGGCATCTTGTCATTCCAGAGAGTTAATTCCAGTACAGCCGAATGACAGAAAAGTGTTCACATAAGTTTTAAAGTCTGAAACAACCTATCTTTTCAGTTTGTGTCTTAAATTCTTGCTACAACAGGAATCCAACCTGAGGAACAATTCTGAGTATATCTGCTCTTGCAGTATTGGCTAGCTCCTCCATCCTTCTAAAACAAGGGACTGTGCAACCCTTTGCTTTCCAAAGCCAAACCCTTTGGCTTTCCTTCATGCAGACTCCTACATAACCAGAGATTTTTCTGAGTTTTTGCAGTAACACTGGATTATTAACTGGATTTCCACACAATACTAGTTTCTCTTTCCACCACATTCACTATTTTCCCTTCTGTATTTATTCCTTCCTAAATTTATTTGAAGAACAAAAAAGCCAGAGGTGCTCACCTGGCTTTGGAGCTGGAAGCGGGGTTCGCCGACTGGCGTGGGTGTAAGGGCACTCCGGCTTGGTGCATTTTGCATCGTATTTACAATTTGGATGGATGAACAAGCATTTATCAGCAAATTTGCAGTTAGGAAAGAGTCTGAGGAAGGAAAAAAAAATCACGCAATTATTTTATTGCATTATATTGCAATATTTTATTGCCTGCATTCACTGCAGGGCATTTGGGTGTAGTGGACTAGCCCTACACGCACTTTCCTTTTGGATACTCTTTACATACAATAAATAACTGAATTACTTGACACTCAGCAGAGTTTGGTAGCTTGCAACAAGTGGCTTGCTAACATGCCTTGCTTTCAGTGTGCATTGCAGGGCAGCTGGCAGAACTGTGAATTCAGCCCTTTGCTAAAGGCAACTAGAAATTCCCTATGTAATATGGTCCACTTACTGAAGCGAAAGTAGTATGTACTTATGTGTACTTATAGATGTGTGATTTTAAAGGAAGATTCATGTATTCAAGTAAATGAAGCCATCCAATCTCATAACACCTATCTCCGTAGGTGTTTCTAATCTGTTGCTGCTTGTGGAAGAGAAATCAAAGACATCCAGAGTCAGCCTCTGCTTTCAAATACAAAAACTACCATCTTAGTGTAATAAAACATGCTTTAAAGAATTGTGATATCTAGCAGAGAAGTGCTGTTCTTTTAAGGTGACTCCCAATCCCACATCCATAAGCAAAACACAAGAACATCAGCCTGCATGTTAAAACTAAACTTTCTTCTGCAAGAGCACAGCTGTGATTTCACTTACTGTCAACTGGACTGGATTCTGCCACTTGATAGAAGAAACTGCAGTGCAATAACCTAGCTCTTACCTTAACCATATCAGATTTAAACTGCCTTAGTATTTAATAACAGACTGCTCTGTACATCTGTGCACGCTTTGTGCTCCCACTCACTTGCAGGGCAGCGTGGGGTGGTGGTACACGCACTCGTCTCCGTGCTTACAGGCAGGCCAGTACTTGCAGCGCTCGAGCACCTTCTCCTTGTGCAGCACACCCAGCTGCTCCAAGTCCACTGCAGAAAGAGAAAAGAGAAAACCCCAAACTGAGACCTTACCAATGCCACGTGCAATATGCCTTAAATATACAGCGTAACTGAAATTCAAAATGTTTCCTTTTCCTTCTCTGTCTAAATGACTAAATGTCAACATTTGGACTAAATGTTGACAAGCTTTTTTTTTTTTTTTTTTTTTTTTAAATAAAAAAGGTCTTTCTCAGTAAAACTTTCGCAAAACCATAGTACCTGAAGGAAATTCCAACACTAGAAAGTGGGACAAACCGTAACATTTGACAAAAGCAGCCCCTAGTGATAAAGGATTCAACATTTACTGTTTACAAGTAAAATAATTCATTTTCTAAGTTTCTAACAGAAAGTGAAATGGATCAGACTTTCATTGAGCAAGACTAAGAAAACAGTTCTTCAACAGAGCCTCAGTTACACTGTTCTGCTGGGCTAATTACTTAAACAGAGATTTACCTTAGTTATCTGAACTTAGACTCTCAGAAAGTATTTTAAAAAAATTCCAATCTGAAACCAGTATCTTCACTGCTACGAGAACCTGGGGTTTGAACTTTTTTAAAAATCTCATTTTCCCAAATTCAGACTATAAGGACAGATATTCTTACACCTTCCCTGTTCTCTTAGCTATGCAAACCTGCATTTGGCTTCTCAAAGCTTTCCAGGATTCCCAGACATACCTCCCTAACCTCACTAGCGATACTTGCTGAAGCTTTATTCCATCTTCAGCCTCATTCAGGCATTCTTCTGCTTAAAGAATTTTCTAATTTAAGGAATAAAGCCCATCTCTTATTTGTTAAGAGTGGTATATCCAGCATCCAACCACCACACTCTTGTTGGGTCCTGCTGGTGATAGTAATTACCATCAGAGCTCTCCAGCTGCCTGGTCACAATTTGCATCTGCTGTGCTCGAAGGCCTTTTAATCCTCTGCCTGTGCACATATTTGGGATAATTGGCTTTAATCCTTCAGTAATATCTTCCTCTTCCTGATCAGAAAGGTATCCTGGAGGACTAGGCACACCATCCAGCGTCACTATGAACTTGGGACTAGCAGGTTTCTCTGGCTGCGCAAGCTGTTCTCTGCCAAACAAAAAAAAATGAGTTTTTGACTCAAAAGGCCTGAATAAAAGTGACCAGGAGCACAAACACAGCAGCACAAACTAATCTTTCATTAAGACAGATAATTTACTTCAATTAACAGTTTGTCTTTTGGGCTCTCTGAAGCACTAAGCAGTAGAGTATACAACAGCATACAGCAGATTTCACAGCTTTATTTCAGTTTGTTGCATCCTGCTCAGATAGATCCAAAAGCTCGTTTACAGACAAAGTTTAATAAAGGATAATGATTAACCTGTTATGAATTTACAGTTTTGAGACAAAAATGGGAATGTAAATATTGGTCTCAGAACCATGAACCTTTTAAGAACACAGCAGCAGGTATTTCCTCAGAAATACTGAGCATGATGAAAGAGGGGGTATAAAGGTTTGTAGGGCTGGGAAGAGACACTTGAGACACTGAGGAGTAGGAGCTTTTATGCTCAGCCAGACTGAAACTAGACCAGAGAGCAGTGCCTGGTGGTAGCCAGAGGGGATAAAACAGGGAGTATAAGAGCAGAGGACACATCCATGATAGTTGCCAAACACTTTTCCACCGTCCCACCCATTTCACCTGAAGGGCTTCCTGAGCAGAATGTCGTTTGAAACACACTACAGAGGTCTCCGCTTTGATAAATAGTGATTACATAAACTTTGTTTCTCTACCAAAAAGTCAAGCTAAAAGCAATTATGGTGCATAATGCTGCTAAAAATAGACAGAAATGAAACATAAAAAAACAAGCAAATAAACAAAAACAACAACAAAAAAGTGCTAGAAGTCAAAAGCAGATTTATTTAGATGCAAAAATTCGGTACTCCCCAATGGCAGGAAGCTTCCCATTTTGCTCAGGAAAGTGAAAGCTGCAAATTTCCACACTGGAGTGAGAAAGCACAACAGCCTACACTGATCAACCTCATCGCATCGCCCCAGGTAGCTTGTGCCCTAACCGGTCAGGTGTGCATATACATTGATAAAACTATTCTGCAGCAGCAGCTATCACAGCATAAAAAGCACGAAGAAGATTGTAGCCTGCTGGTCGCTCACTTAAAGGAATCACACTCCAAAACATCATTTGCAGCTGATAGGAATTCTAAAATTCCCTTGGTCAAACTCCATGGTAAACAGCCTTAACTGACTTGTCTCACACACTGTTTGCTGGCTCATAGGTTCTGAGCTTCCCAGGGAATGCACTGGTTTTCCTGCAACACTCCCAGGAGAGCTCAAACAGGCCTCACCACACTCAGCAGTGACTTAAAGGTCATTTCATAGCAAACATATCTCAAGGTCTGAGAGGTATAAAGCTGAATTATACTACTAAATAGTATAAATATACATATGCTTCTATTCAGTTCCTCTGTCCTCTTAAAAATCAGAGACCTGCTCTAACGACAGCTCACCTTGGGAACTACTTTCAAGTTAGAAGGAAATCTCACTTTTTGCACTTGCCTCTCTCCTCCCTCTCCACTCTTCAACATCGGCCCATCCTCCGTGGTGTCACATACCCTGACTAGGCTCACACAGCACAGGAAATGCAGGATGATCCCATTTAGAGCACAGACAAGCACTCTCACTAATAAAAGATTCCTTTTATGACAGCAAGTAGGGGCTCTTTAAACTTTTAGCATAAATAACAAAGCATCTTTTTACCGCGTCTGTATTAGACGTCCTGAGAGTGCTCGTATTGCCTCTGTGGCCCTCTTTCCCAACTGCTGATTCTGTGGCATTATTTCCTCAGATAACTTGGGCTTCTTCAGGATAAATGACCTAGTATCCGTATGGACCACAGATTCTGTGTCATAGTAATCTGAATTGGAGAAAAATTACACAGAAAAAATAAGAGAAAAATGATCACATAATTGCACTCTAATTTCAGCATATTTCTGAATATAAAGACCATACATCTGATGGTCTAACTTTCTTTTCAGTTATTATCAGTCACTCACAGTAAACAGTTTTACTTCCTCTCTTATTCCATAAAAAATCATCAACAGAAGCCACCGGCCCTATCAGGCCTAGCCAGGCAACTTTGTTACTAGATCACCTGTGCTGAAACAGCATGGAAAGGGATCCACACACATGCACACAAAATCTCTCAGGCTTTGAGCACTTACTGATGTAACACTTCATTTCTTAAACACATAGAAAAATGCTAAAAATCAGTATAATTAATTTAAAAGGAAATTATATTTTAACTAGTAGGAGTCAATTTGAGAACTAGCTTTTTTTAAAAAAAAAAATAAAAATAAAAAATAAAAGATCATGAGACTTAACCTTGAGTCACTTGCAAAGTATCTTCAATCACAGGGTCAATCTGGAGCCGAGAAGAGAGCTCCTTTTGTTCAGCTCCTAAAAAATCCAGGAATTAGGAGCTTATTTTACTGCATCTTAAAAGAAACTACAGATTGAAGAACTGAACCATACTCCTCTAATTCTCTTCTGGAAATAAATAAATAAATCACCACCCCTTACACATGTCTAATAGAAAAAGCAATTCTTGCTATTAAGGACCCCTTTCTCCTTGTTTCAGAAACTGTAACAAGTTTTGCCAGCAGGATGGCACAGCAAAACCCAATTATTAAAAGAATTTAGTCTTTCCTATAATCATCACTCAGTATAGACTAGGTCTGTGGGTGCAAAAATGGATAAAGTTCAAATTCTTTTAACACCTTTAGACGTGTTAACTACTTCAGAGAACATACGTACACATGGAAAACAGCTAGACTACAAGGGACCACCGTATAATCTAGGTAAGAAAACCAGAATAGCACTGTTCTATATTTGACTTACTGTTACAGTTTAAAAATATACATATATATTGCTTTCTGTGGGTTGATTTCAAAAGAGCCAAAAATAACTATTTTCTGTATCTTTAATCAGATAGAAAAAGCTTCTTCATACATATTCCACATAAACTGTTAAATTGTTCTGTGATGGCAGAACTCCAACTATGGCTACATGAAAAGTAAGAGACTTTGGTTTTAATGGCAAATATTTACCTCTCCTTGACACTGACAGGAAGCCTAGGTAACCAAGACCTTACTGCAGCCAAATTTTACTCTTCAGTCTTACTACTTTGTGAGAGTAAAGCAGGTTTATTCTTGCAGAAGCACTTTTTAATGTGTATAGGTATGTAATTCTTTAGTACTGTTATTTATTATTGCTATATATGTATAACTTTGTAATGAACACACTGTGTTTCTCTACAGCATAATCATTCTGAAAAGAATACTTGGCTGTCTCTAAATAGTATGCTCAGAGTTTTATATCAAGCAGAAAGAAAACTTGATGTTCATACAGTTATCCTAATATTCACTTACATAAAGTAAGTGAAAACACTGAAGCTACTTATGTGATAACAGTATGTTGGAAAATATCTTCTAATGCTTCTCCAAACACCCATATTTTAGCTCTCTCATAGAAGCTTTAGGACTGATTTTCTCCCAGGAGACATCAAGCATGCAACAGATGGGAAAAAGAAACTCCACCTCAATATAAATGGATACATTTGCGTATTGCTCTGTTATGCAAAATCATTCTTTATAGTGATATGCCAGGATGCTAAACAACCTTTCGCTCTCCAAGTGGCTGATTTGAGTTATTCATATATCATATTGACACGTCTTACCATATACTCATGTTTCAGAAAGGTTCTTGGCTTTCTGTTTGTTCCCACATGAAACTTGATGCCAACTCAAATATTAAAAGCATTTTTATCGGGGATTTTTCATTTTTTCTATGAGATGCTTAAAAGTATGAGAGCAGCTAACAAAGATACACTTGATAAGCTCAGATATTAGAAGTTCAAGCCAGGCTATCCAATGCATTCCTTCCTTCCCTCTAGTGCACCCCAGTGACACGTCAGTCCATACGGTATTCTAGTCAGGCATATGTGAACAACATGCTGCTCGGCCTGCTGTAAAATGATGTTCCTAGGGATAAATTTTTAAAGAACATTATCAAATGACCTTGAATTCGTTCAATTGTCTGTTCCTTTGGCTCTTCTACTTGAAGCTGAGAACTCAGAGCAGGAAGTCTGCTTTGCACATGGATTACTTCTAACTGAGATTCTTCTGGGGCAAATCGAGTTCTCGGTGCAACTGGAACAGTCTGTTTCTGCGGAACTTTGTTTAAAGAAACAATGGTAAATCATTTTAGTACTACCCAGTCACTCAACAGTATTATACTTGTATATGATCCTAAAATAACTTTGAATAATTCAAAACAAAACACCACTCTAGGTATTACTATCTAGCTGTAAAGTTCACAGTGTAAAAGTGCACTCGTGGATGTGTACAGAGCACTCCGCGAGCTGCACCGCAGAACATCCACCTGCGAGGCAAAGCTTAGTCTTTTTCCAAAAGCTGAAATGCAGCATGAAAACAATTAGACTGACATCAGCAAAGCATTCATTCATCCAATACCTCGCAGCATTTATTTAGTGAAAACTGGACTCTTCTGCGATGTCAAAATCACTTTTCTTTCTACTTTTTCATCTGAACATCTGAACACTATGGATCATCAAGGTGTGCTTCTAATACATGCGATGCCAGATAATCTATGCGAAGGTGAGTTGTAAACTGAATACAAAGCTTGATGACAACAGCATGGAATTTGGGGATAGCAGGAGGAACAGCTTTGCCTGTTTTTTTGCCAAGATCATCAAACTGCTTGTGAAGAGCTCAGTATATCCATTCCCTAGCTGAATACCACACCTGCACTTCTAACTTGCTAACCACTGTCACACCTGACCATTAGCACAGAGTTAAAAGATAAAGCTCAGTACTGGATGTATCATTCAAGACCTTTCTTTTTTTTTGTTTTGTTTTACATATTTTGCATATTCTGTTCAGGAAAAAAAATAAAAATCAACAAGATATGAAATATTATCCCTAAAGAGGAAGTACCTACATTTTCATGTCCACAAGTTAAACTATACAAGATCACTGCTGTCGCAAATCAACAGTTTTCATTTATTTTAAAATTTTCTGGCTATGTTCCACTTTGTGCAATACTGCTGTGTGAGCAGGAAAGAGCTTCCTGCATCCCTCAGACCTCCTCGGTTCCCCACATTGCCACTTTTCCTATCATAATCTCATTTTTCATTGTAGAGCCAGAATCAGAACGCAGGAACATTATAGCTCCTATTTCTTCTCTTTACAAAAACTCTTCATTCTGCTTCCCATCTAGAATGAAGATGAGCTCTTAATGCTTGGGGAGCACTTGTGCTATTCATTATGAATGAAGAAGCTTAATAATGTCCTTTTTATAGTTCATTTACTGTACAAAATATATTTTGCAAGTAATCAAGCGATTCAACAATTATTCACAATTCTTAAATTATTTCTCCTTCAATGTTAAGGTCGGCAATGATCTTTACAACCTCTTTCATACAATTTTTCTGGTTCACGACCAGCCCACTTTACACCCAATTTCCAGCATGCAAGGACATGTCTCCCAGTACAACAGCCTTTCAATACAGAAATCTTCCATCACATTTCTCATGCCTTCTCCTTTGGATCTACTCATCACCACCAATGCTACTTTGTTGTATACAAGGAACCACCCGAGGGAAGACACTCACCATGACTACTTTGTAAATATGCTAACGTGGAAGGAAGTCATGTCTCTGTTACAGTCAGTCTGTAGGTTTTTGAGAGACAGTGGGACAGATTCTGAATTGCTTTCACTCTTGCTTCAGATGGCACTAAAGCAGATAAGTCATGGTCTAGGTAATTTAGTGAATGCTCTTCCCCAGCAATTTGCAACATTCCATGCTGACAACACTAGATTTGTTAATATCCAACTATATGAAAGCTCAGAATCACAGCTGGAACTGCCCTTCTTCAGGGAAAGTCTTTATTAGCTAAGAAAACTGAATTAAGAAACTTTTCAGTTGCAGTATGAGCTGCAACTCAATTTATAAAACTACAGTTACAAGGTCACTGGTTTTAGCAAAATAATGATATTCAACCTATATTCTCTATTTGTTGCTTGTTATTTTATCATTATCCTGTTTTTTGTTGCTTGGTATTTTGCACCTTCATTACCTCTTTGCTTCCTTGCTGTTTGGCCTTTTTTCTCCCTCCCAGGAAGGAAGGAAGGGAGTGCAGAAAGGGGAAGAGAAGCTCAAACAACCTCCCTAATATTGGCCACTCTTACAAAGACAACTATTAACACTTTGGAAAATTCCTGGCGCTGCCATTTTCTCTATATACTTCAGGGACCTGTCACTTTAATTAGTATGCTTTAAAGACATTTCCTCCCTGGTTTATGCTTTTGTAATCTATTGCAGGTTTTAAAATGTACACAGGACATGCAAAAGCCATTAAGTATATTGCTGACATTCACTATTCTACTTTGTTTTCTCTCTTGGCACTACATTTAGCTCAGATTTATAAAACAGGGCTTGGAAACAGCCTAGCACAAATAAAGACAATGCTAGTTACCTGTAGAGTAATTGGTTGTTTTTGTAACTGATTCTTGTGCTTCAGAGATTGCTTTCAGTATTAAATTTTTATTGGCCTGTTTGGAAGGTGGTAGTGAAGGTCTAAGGGAGATGGAAAAACAATTAGTTGCACATGAATTGCAACAGCCATTGCATCCACGTTAAACATGGATACTTTGACACGTTAAACAGAGATAAGCACAACACTGATAAACTCAGCACCTAAGAATTCACTCTACGTACATTTTCAGCCTTTTAATCCAAATGCTCTCAAAAATGGAAGTCCAGAAGCATGTTTCACCTGGTAGATTAAGCTGCTATAAAAACCACGCTGCACCCGAAAGGCAAAACGGTGCCTTGCTGCTGCACCCACCTCTGCCCATACATTCCTGATGCCACCCCTGCATCTGCACTAGCAACCACATGGCTGCCCCAGGAAGCAAGATCTGCCTGAAAACTGACTCTCTTTAGATAGACGGATTTATATTATGCACATATACATAACACACATACACACACAAAACTAGTTATATAGAAAGCCTCCTGTTTCTCTCTGAACATCAACAACTAAGAAGTTTAAGTCAGACAGACATGCTGTAGGGCTGAAAATAAATTCAACAAAATGTATTAGCTTCAAACAAATCTAATGATTTGATATTCTCTGTGCTGAGCTAGCACAGGAGATCAGAAGAATTGCCTCTTCTCTAGTTTAAATGTTCTTTCTCTTATTACTGAAACACACAGATATAAATCATGAACGAACCTTGACTGACAGAAGTCAGGAAAAAAAATTCACATCCTTTGTAAAGTTAATATAGTCTTAAGGAATACAGTAACATAAAGAAGCAAGTCTTATTAAAAAAAAAAAAAAGCTAAATCCTAAGTTTTCCACTAATTTCTTGGTTTATATTACAGTAATAGAAACTGCAATGACACTAAAAGGCAAGTGCAGGAAAGAGAATCAGCTTTGTCTGCTTTATCTGATCAGACACAATTGGTTTGGAGACTATTCCTAGAGTAAAAGCAAAGTAATCAAAATGCTATCAAAGTTATGACACTAAATTAAGTATGTGGGCTGAGGCACTTCAAGTTTAACATTCTTTGGTCAGTGGACTTTTCCCAGAAAATCGAAAATTTCATAGTCAATTGCTACATATGCACAATACTAAAATCAGATTATAAAATTAGAGAAAAAAAGTGGTATAAGCAGATATCTCACATGCAGAGGTGTGAGACAAAGTACAAAAAAAAAAAAAAGAAAAGAAAAAAAAAAGTAGTAAAAGGCTTACTGCCTTTTTTCCCCTTAATTTTTCAGGAATTGCAAGCAATTTTTACCAGCTCTCACATTCAAAGTTTTTGTTCCTTAAATTCATTCCGGAAATCAGACAAAATCACACAGGCTTTAAGTACCTTCTTTCTGGCTTTGCAGGTACCGACACACTGCTGGAGATGCTTCCTATTCGCAAACTGTAGTCTTCCTCTTCCTCCTCCTCTTCCCCATCATTACAGAACTTTTTCACTTTGACTACTGAGCTTACGACGGGCAACCTTCTCTTCCTGGAGTTTTCTTCCTACAATTAACAGAGCAACCAAAACAATCCATTTAACGCAAGACACACAATAAGCCACAACTAAAATACTGCAGTTCTACTTAAAGCCAGAAGGTGGAGAAGTTCAAAGTGCCTGAACAGTACTGCACTGTGCACAGAAACAAAAGTAACAGTTCTAGAGTAACTTCATTTTTCTCTCTTCGCTGTAGCACCTCTAGCTTTAGATTCAAGAATTAATATCTGGAAAGCTGACAGACTTCAAATGATTTGGCTATGGAAAGTCAGACTGGTCCAGCTTAAGAGAGTGCCATACCCCTGTTTTCATACAGGCAACCACCACTATCCTTCAAAAAAATGGTAGTGGCAAATGCAGATGTTGAACTGCCTGGAAGCACAGGAGAAGGAATCTACCTTGATACATTCTCTCTTTGGGAACCATCATTCAACACTGAACCACACAGGAGCTCAATACAGTATTTGGACATTAGAGCTGAACAACTACAGGATACTATGTATCCAAGAGGGAGGGATAAGTATCCTTAAGGGTAGTTGTGCACTACACTGATACAGGAAGCATATATGGTAAAACAAGCAAACAAATCAATTCCACTAATATCAATAAAAAAAGGCCACAAGAACTTGTCTATTAAAAATTGTCTGTTAATAAAATAGTAATAAAAGAAAATTACCACAAGACCCTTTTCTAACATATGACGGAGAGAAAACGACCGTCAAATGACAGTCATTTATGTACAGCCTTATACAAATCACTATATTCTCATTCTCACACCCTCATTTCCTCATTTAAAAAGTTATCAACATACATCTTGGTAAAACATTCTAAGTTTCTCAATTAAACCACTATTCTTTGTACAAAATTACGTAAAGTTACAGCAAAGACAGAATCCACTCAGAACAGAAGGCATATAAAACTTCTCTATCATTATCATATTAGCGGCCATAACAATCATCCTTTTCACAAAGGCTCTGAACTGATCGATATGAATAGTCTTAAAACTATTAGATGGGACTATCAACCTGCCTGGATTATTCTAGCCTCTAAAGTAAGTAGGTCAGCAATCACATTTGAGATTGCATTTGATTCCAACGAGTTCTTAAATTCCATGAGTTTACACAGCATAATAATAGTCCTAGTAAGCAGAATCACCAAGCTTGGGAGACAAATATACAGGATTTCTGTCCCCCGCCTCCTGGCAAAAAAAAGACAAGATATAGATGGCAACTAACGACGAACTAGCAACCTGTGAAGCATTAAACTGTGCATCTGTTTTGATCAGTTTACTCAAGGGGCAAAATTCCAAACATAATGGTATCAGTCACAGAAATCCTTTGATTTCTCCAGAGCCGAGATCTAACTTGAGAAGTATATATCAATTTTGATGTCTAGCAAGTATGAAATACAACAATACTTAGATCATACTAACCTCACTGCCTACTTTATCAGCACAAAGTTTGGAGGTGGGTCTGTAACTCTCTGCTAAGCTGCCAAATGCTTCCGCGTTGCACATCTGGACTGTGTCCAAAGACCGGCAGCTCTGCCCATCCAACTGCCGGCCCCCCTGTAAGCTGCCCTGTTGGGACAACCTGTGCACGTGGCCGTCCGAGTTCCTGCTAGCTGGTGGCCGGTAGATTTCAGCAGTAGGACGAGAAGAGCCGTAAGTTACAGTTACAATAGGTTTCTTCCGTGACAAAGGATTCTCCTGTACAAAGTTCAGATCTTCGTCAATTAGATCATCTGGTTCGGGTTTAATGTCGATTACAGCTTCAGAGGGTGACAATTCCCTTAAAGGCTTCACGGCAGATGTTAAGCGGGATGCAGAACCATCTTCACAAGACTGGCTGATAAAATAAGAGATTGTGAAATATTACCTAACTTGCAAATAAACTTCAGGAAAATAAGAGCTCCCCTCTAAACAAAGCCAGCACACAGGAATCATGAAGATACTACTGTTTATACAAGCCTAACATGCTTGACCTCTATTCTCATTAATTAATTCATTTATGATTAATTAATATACGCACAACTGTTGCTTAAAAACATGCAATGGAATTCCTGACTTTGTGTTTTATGCAACAAATTGTAGCAATGTTTTACTAATTAAAACTATTCTGATCTTTCCAAGCATCAAAACTTTTCTTTTCAAGTAGCTGTGCTCTTCCGGAACAACTATTCCCATCACAAGGTCCGAATCCCTGTCACTAAACAAGCCTTACCGTGACGTAGTATTTCTCTGTTCCTGTGAGCTAGTCGAAACTCTGGAGTCATTTCTTTCAGTCCGAGTGCTGGAAACTGCAAGAGGTGGCAGGATATCCTCACGCCTCTTCTCATCACTCACACATGAGCTGCTTTTGCTGGAAGGAAGGTTGCTCTCAAAGATATTAGATTCTGAAGATTTTGCACTAGTTGTTTCTGTGGACACAGGTACCTTTTGTTTTACATCAGAGTATAGCAACAAAGCTTTGCAATACAGTTAACTAAGCAACTACAAATAAGACATTGCTCCACCCCAAAAATACAACACGCTGAAACCTACTTCAGCTCAAGACATAAGAAAGAACCTTTCTAAAATAATTTTGCTTCTGAAATAAAGATCAAAGCAATTTTCTAAAGAGTGGCTCAAAAAGACCATACAAATTCAAAATGAACAAAAGTCAGTTAAGACCTTTTTTGAAACTCACTAGACCTGCAGGACTACACAGAAGTGATGCATATTTTCAACTTACACTCTTAAATCATTTTCTTACTTACCAGTAGTCACAGATCGCAGCTTATCTAAAACACCATGCAGCCTGAAAGAAGGAAGCAGAGCGAACAATGCACAAGAGAAAAAGGAAAAACAGAACTGTAATATCTTCCAGAAATAAATCATATTTTTTCCGTATATAATAAGAGTCTTCTTTATCTAAGACTTGACTTTCAATCATTGACATTGGTACTTAGGGACATGGTTTAGCAGGCAGGGTGGTGATGGGTTTACAGTTGGACCTGATGATCTTAAAGGTCTTTTCCAATCATAATGTTTCTATGATTCTATGACATACGACTGAACTAAAAAATGAGTGGTTTAAGTGTCTCATCTCTCATGAGCCAACCGTCCATGTGCGGGTAAGGTATCCACCGCATGACCTGTTTTTGGCATCTACCTGGTTTAGAACACTAAAGCAAATGTTAAGTGCTACATCCCAGTCCTACACTCAATGAAGTGACTTAAGTGTCTCCAAAAGGAGTGATTTCAAAACCTCAATTAGAAGCCTGAAGTATAGATGTGAATTTTACTTCATATATAAAGCCTTTAGTTTTACAGAAAATAGTTAATTCTAAATCCAAGCATAACAATTTTACAATTCATGGCACATAACATACTCAGGAATAATAAACTCTGAACACAGAAAAAAATCTCTGGGACATGCTGGCAAGCAGATAACATTTTGAGAAGTAGTAAATCTATTGTTTGTCTGCACTAAATGCATCAAGCTGAAGCAATACGATTCTTGAAAAAAAATCAAAAGGCTACAACACATCACTTTAAAAATCTACAAATTGTAGGTGTAACATTTAACATAATTTTCTATGTAGTTTTTTTTTCACCTCTCCTCTTACAGCTTACTGAATACAACATCTAGTCTTCCTTTTCATCATCCTTTTAACTAATACCCATTTCATTGTCTCATAAAGCAGTCTGAAATTCAACTTATATTTACTGACAGATGAGAATACTGAATTGAGAGATTAAAAGACTCTTATCTGGGGAATTTTAAAAAAGATACCATCAAAACAAGCAAGGGATATACCTGTTACATATAACTGATATCCATTTCTAAGTGCAAACAAACAAACCCTTAATGTCCATTTCCTGATGAAATTCTTCTCTAGTTTTATTTTTTTTTCCAATAAAATTTTAGCTTCAACTACAAAGCCATGAAATCATTTTCTTCCTATTATTTTTAAGTGTGCATCAGGATTCATTTGAAATCCTAGTAGTAGAGTAACTTCAACAACTTGTTAAATTTGTCCCATTGCTTTTCCAAAACCATGGGCAGAAAGACAACTTCATGCATTATTGATATAGTGAATGTCAACATATTTGATTAGGCAGGCCAAAGGAACAAAGAACATAAAGGCCAGAGTACTTAAAAGAAAAAGAAAGGAGAAGAGGGTTAATTGCATTCTCCCTTCTTATATTTTGACAAACGCTAAAAAAAAAAAAAAAAAAAATCAAACTTTGAAAGCAGACTCAAATTATGCCGATGCAAGTAACAATGTCACAGGAAAAACATCAGTTTAAACAGTTAACATAGTGAATCATAGTATTTAGAATTAGTTTTCACTTTTTTCAAACTTTTACATTTTAATATTTATTCAACTCCTAAAATGTTTCTCTTCTGATACTTAATCGCACAAAAGCTCCTTATAACTAAGGGGAACCTCACTAACCATGTAGAAGACTTGTTGGAAGAGAACATATCCAAGCAGTAAACTGCAAAGGAGGCAAACTGAAAAAGCAGGAAAAAATGTAATATATTGTCTAATCTATGCACATGAAAATAACATTCCTTAAAACTGTCTTATGTGAAAAACTCAAAAATAAGGTTAACTTGGAAAAATATACAACTGCGAATGACAGGAAAATGCTGGAGTGATCTAATATCCATTTGAATACTCTGTTCAAATACTTTAAAACCTAGACTTTATTAACCTATTATCTTAATACTATAAGCCAAATTCAAGTGTTAGAAAATGCCTGAGAAATGCTGTAGTAGCTATATCTCTTATGCAGCACAACATAAATTAATCCACTGCTGTCAGAGGCTTAGAAAATAATTCATGTTTTGCTAATTTTTCTTTCTCACAGTAATTCCGAAGTTCTAGTTTTGCTTTGTAGAGCTGGGTGGTGTTGATAAATAAACTGCCTGAGAGGTGGGAATATTTAAGCATCTGGTGCTAAGTCTTGTCAAAGACGGATATACACTATTAGATTCACTGGTCATCTGTCCCAATATAATAATTCCTATGTACAAGAGCAGTCTGAAGCACTATTAGCAAGAAAGCAAAGAAGTTTAAAGAAGTACTTTACATCCAACTACAGTCAATTCTTGCACTCACAGTGGGCTTTGCACAAAAGGTTTTTGAATTTTTTGGCCCTCGGTTACCTCAGCATTTCACACCATTGGACCTAGGAGGAAAATATAAGCCCTCCAATCCTTTGTCACTTAATTACCGCTGCAGTGGCTTAACTACTGACAGACTAAAAGTAATTTATTCATTAGTGCTGCATAATAGAAAGCTTTGATTAATGTAAATAACAATGAAAAGATCAGTAACTTACTAAATTCTCAAGTTTAATTTATAGAAATCAGTCCTGATTATTGGCAAGAAGTGTGACAAGTAGCTCACAAACATACCATACAGTAAATCTGACAGTATTGTTTCCAAGGAAAAGGGAAAGGTCCTCTGTCATCTGCTCCTGGCTCTTCTTATTGGCCACCATAACCATAATATAATCAGGGAGCTCTTCATCTAATAGAAAGAGAAACAGGCCTCTACATTACTTTTGAAAAGCTCACTAAAATATGTTGCTTTAAAGTATAATAAGAGATATACCAAACAAAACCTCAAACAAGCAATTTTTTTTTTCCTCCCATCAAACAAGAGTCTTGGATAAAGATACCACCAAGTCTTCCATTTTTTCTGAGGATCAATACAAGTTTCAGCTCTGACTGCTGAATAAAAGACAGTCAACTTCACAAAAGCACAAACAGAAGGCAAATGCAAAGCAAATGCAAGAAAATAACCACCCTCCCAAAGAACAATATAGAAGAAAACTACAAAACAAGTACAATTTCATACACAGTGAAAAACCTCCTGCCATTATACGCCTGCTAACACTGGCTATGTCTTCCAATAGGATCGGACATACAGCTGCTGATAGTCCAGCATCAACAAGTTAAGGGTTTGGGCAACATATTTAAGGGAATGAACTAGCTGCTACTGCTAGGTACTTGCAATACATTAAATGGAAAGTTGCTCCGAATACTTAAGTCAAGAAAAAGAAGAAAGACGACAAAAATTTGGAAATAGTGAATAGTAAAAGAGAGAGGTCAAGGAAAATTATATTTGGAGATAAAGAATATTACATTTAAAGAAGTTCAGAAACTGGGAGGAAAACATAGATATTGTACAATGATGTTGGGAGCTGCATTCTAAACACAGGAAACACCAAAAAAATTAAAGCACAGGAGAGGAAGTAGCCACAGCTGGAATCACAGATTATAAGTATTCTTTTTACTAGCACCTTGGTATTAGAGATAACAAAGTATTTTCAGAAATACTGAAAAAAACAAAAGCATTGAAAAAAATCAAGGACTGAGAGGCTGAAACCCGGAATAGTAGTAATATTGAGAGGCACTGAGCGACTTCACTGTTTTTTTTTTTTTCCTTCAATTCCCTTGCCACCATTTCTTCTTGAAAGAGAAGTCTGTGAACTTCCTTAGCTATATCCCTTTAACACTTTATTTCATCAGTGCCCACATACTGTTTTCCTCCTTCACGTGAACTATCCATATTTTGTGAAGAAAAAAATCTTTTCTCTTTCGTAGTAGCCCAGCACTTCAGAAAATTCATCACAGGCATAAGGTTTTTTCATGCAGTAGTGCAACTAATAATAATGACAATCTAAGGAATGGCATCAACTGGCTAGTGGTTTCCTGTCCGTATAATGAATCTAAAAATGACTGCTAAGTGAGAAAACTTACCTACATAAGCCCCCAGCTCCTGCAGCTTTCCTTTTATAGCACCCTAAAAAGATAATAAAACAGCATTTAAGCACGCAGTAACAAAGCACCCCTAACTGCAGAACTGTGGCAAGGGCATTTGGCAGGTTTTCTTGTTAAGGCCGTGACAGGTTTGGTTCAACAGAGCGTGTTTTTCTCCTTCACCGTTTTCAGCGATGTGCAGGCCGCCTCAGAGAGGTGCCGCCCCAGAGAGGGGCTGCGTGCCCGGCGCCCTGCAGGCCCCAGCTTCCCATCTCGGGGGGCCCCCGGGCCGCGGCGGCGCAAGGGACAAGCCGCGGTCGCTTGGCCGAGGCCTACGCGCCTGTTCGGAGGGCGCCGCCGAGGGGAGGCCGCGCCGGGGCACGGAGGGCAATTCAGGGCCACCCCGCGCGCCTCGGCCTCCAAGGGCCCCGCCGCCGCTTTCCCGCCCCGCTGCCGGCCAGCCCCGAAGGCCGCCTGGTAACGGCGACCCGGCCCGGCCGCCCCGCGGGAACGCAGCGGGCAGGGGTCTCGGCCTGGGGGGCGCCGGGGGAGTCTCGTCCGCTCCGCCGCAGCCGCGCGGGGCCCAGCGGCAGCGAGCGGCCGCTGCTCCCTCACCCGGATCTTGCGGCTGATCTCGGTGCCGATCTCCATGGCCGCGCCGTGCTCCGCGCCCCGCGCCCGGCTCCGCTCCCGCTGCAGGCCGCGCCGCCGCCGAGGGCGGGCCTCCCCCAGCAGCGCCCCCTGCCGGGCAGCCGCGGCCCCTCTCCCCAGAGCTCGCGGGGCCGCTGGAGCCGTTAGCGGCCGTTGGGAGCCGTGGGGCGGCCACGCGGGGCAGGCAGCGCTCCCAAAGGCCCTTTCAGCCGCCTGTTTTGCTCCGCAGGTGTTAGGTAGCCGCCGTTTACTTGCTTGGAGGTCTGACCTTAAGGCCAGGAAATGGGTTGGGATATTTTAATTTTCCTATTTTATTATCTCTTTCTACATTTCAGGTTTTTGTAAGCAGTTGCCTGCAGAGTATAAATGAGTAACTTAAGCTTAACTACCAGCTTAGCTTAATATTCTTTTTTTTTAAGTACAAAACTTTATTAAACTTGATTTAAACTTTTAAAATATACTGTAGAATTATGCAAAATATCAAAAGAGCTCTTTATGTGATATTACAGCTATCCTAGAAGTTATAATTCCTATGGCCTCATAGTTTTCTCACCCCATGTTGGACTGCCCAGAAGCCCTGAAATAACGTGTTTTCTTCACAGCTGCCCAGAAAAAGGTGAAGTTCTTTGTTAGGAAGAAAGAAGTTGGTGCATGGACTGGTCTTCACCTAGGCCCAAGGTATCGTTTGGAGGGGACGAAAATACAGGGCCAATAATGATATGGGTGAAAAGAAACCTTATTTGAATCCCACCCTTTATGAACCACACCAGTGTCCTAGCTCTGCTTCATACAGCAGGGCCGGTTTGGCAGGGAGCAATGTTATAGCAAGCCCAACATAGAACTATAGGGTCTTGAATGCATACTGGCATTGGGTAAAAGGCGGTGCTGTTAATAGCCCTATTAATCTCTTTCTGCACCACAGATCCTAATATTTACCAAGCATAATACAGAAATAGCCTAGACTGCTAATTATCTGAACTGTCTGCATGACCCTGCTTAAAATGTATTGGTGTTACAATGTGATACAGCTAGCTGCAGAGTAATTAAAACATTCCATTTTCACTGCCAAGTGACACAATTCACTGTTAAGATTTTGAATAAGTTGTATTATTTGAAGAATAAAATACAAATTACATTTAATTAATCAACTGATAAATGGATTTACTTAAACTCATAAAAACATAGTGTTCCAGAAAAAGGGGATCTTATCTGAAAGGGTAAGTAAGTTCTTTGTAAATTAAAACTGTAGCTTACTGCTTCAAGTTGAGAACTCCCTTATGCCTAGGAAATCTGCCCATTTTTTTCTAGGAAAATACTATAATAATCTTATCCAGTAGAATTTAACTCGGCATTTCATAGCTTCTTATAGGTGAAAGTTAGTCCTGCAAACATCTGAAAATTCAGTCTTCAATAGGCACATAGTATGCTGATTTTTCTAGCACAAAAAACAGACCCTGAGTAAAAAAATGGAAGTAATAAATAAAGTGCATTTGTTGAAAGGAAAATAGCTTTAAAAATCACATACAGAATCCAGAGGTATCCTGTCTTTTTGTTCCACAAAAGACCATAAATTCACTGTGGTGTATGACTGGTGAGTAAATTACAGTATTTTCCCCCATGACTTGCTCCCTTTTTAAGCTTCCTGGGAATAAATCTTTCACAAGTAATTTCTGGACTATCTGGTATTGATTATTTTAGCACAAGTGGATGATTCCTCACCAGGGTGAGCGAAAGAAACAGGCATACCACTTTTTTTTTTTTTTTCAGATGTTTCTAGCTCTGCATGTCATGAGACTGCTGGCCCAAGGCAAACAAGAGAATCAGAAGCACAATATAGGTATCGAGACAATTGGCATCTTATTGAGTTGTCTGCATCAGAGATCACCATGTCTTCGTGGACCCCTTTTGCCTCTTTCTTCTAACTATTTCTTAGAGTTGGTAGTCGGGACAAAGCAGGTAAGGAAGAGCTGATGGGGCAAAATATTAGTCAGAAAGGGAAAACTGAAGAAAAGCAGCAAGTTAGGATACAAACTGGGGTTACAGAAAGCAGCAGTAATAAAATGGATTTCAGGAATACCAGTTTGTTGAACTTGAAAAGGAGAAAAATGTGAGTTTTAGAGAAGCATATTGGTATTTCTACTAAGTTGATGCATTTCCCTTAATGAAAATACAGAGAGGGATAACAATGGAAAATTAGAGAACTCCAATAAATGCAACTTCCAGACAGGGAATTGGGCAGGAAATGGGTGTTGTCAAGGCTGAGAATGGGAAATGTAACAGATGAGAGAGTTGAGGCTTTGTTTTTCGATGTGAATTGTTCAGGAATAGGAGGAGTTGCCTCTGTTGCTCTTACCTAAATGGGGGAAAACTTCACGACTTGGAACCGTGGGGCATTTTATTGGTCAGTATTCTGAGGACAGCAACCATAGTTCTGGCCTATAGCCAATATAAGAACAGGCTATCAGTTCAGCTAAAAGTTAATTTATTTGACCCCACGTAAAATTCCCCTGAATAGGGTTATTTTCTTGGCATATGGATTACTCATCATAAATATGACTATGGTAAGAAAAATGAGAAAAGCAAATAGTCTCATGATCGGGGCAAGTATTTCTAAATGAAGTAATTCAGAATTCCTCACAGTACAGATATTCCCTACATATTTCAGCTGAGTAGTGTCCTCCTGAGTCACATGCTGTTTGCATAGTTGATCTGCAAGTTAGACCTGCTCAGGCAGTAGCATGTGCAGTTTGTGTGTTTCATTTCACCAAGACACTTTCTAAGTTTTACAGGTGTGAATCAGCATTCACACATTCACTTGAGTTTTTTTCCTCATTCTTGACCCAGTTCAAGTTTGTATATACATCTGCCTGGCCTGTGTAATGTGGAAAACCATTACAAGCCGAATAGCATGCAATAACTGGTGATTATTTTTCTTTTTATTTGTGTCTCAATATATGTGGAATTGGGATGTGGCCTCTCTATTATCTTTGCACTGAAGTTTTATTTAATTACATGCACATACTGCCTGATAAGACAGTTCTTATTAATAACGTAATTTCTATGATGCCTTTGGCAACTTTAAGTGTTTATGAGTGAGGGCTGAAAGATTAGTCTTTAGTCAGCATTTTATTGCAGTGTATGTTACTAACAGATGAAGCTGTGTGAGGACTTTTGTTTTTAGCTGTGGACAAAAACATGTGTGCAGAGGGCATTTAGACCAGCACACACTGCTTAAACCTTGAAAATATTTCCAAGCCATATAAAAATAAGACCAACAGATTTTTTTGTTAAAGAGACTTGCTTGAATTGGAAAGGCTTAAAATAAATGATCATATGATTAAAAAAAGCAAGGATTGCCTGCTATTTGTTGTAGCCCCTATTTCTGTCCCGCCCCTGCAGCCAGAGGAGCAGCTGTTCATTGCTGACATTCTCGCTGCCAGGCATTCCAGCTCCCTGAGGTCATGGGCTACAAGCATACGGGCCTTTGCTTTAATTCTTTCAGCGTATCCTTCCGCATGGATAGCGCGAGGGGAACGCCTCCAGGAACAGAAATTAAATGCACACACACAGAGCCACGCAGCAACGTGCGGTTTGAAAATATTCCAGAGGAGGTATTTTGCGCTCATGCAGCACAGCATCACATGAGAGGGGCTGCCTCAGGAGCTGCCTGGCGCAGGTTTCTTTCGCTGTAGTATTTTCTTCCACCCCCAGCTCTTCGCCGAGTGGAATGATATCCAGAGCAAGTTTTTTGAGACAGGAAGTGAGGAATGTTTTCACTATGAGTGGTCTGAGAGGAAGGTGGGTTAGCGGAGATAGCAGCTGCTTGGTGCAAGAGGAGCACAATAAGTCAGTTTGCAAGGAATACAGATGAGATGGCTCCAGGAGAACAACTTGCAACGTGCCGTGGGGGTTTCTCAGCTACACATATGTGAAAGGAGACTTGGAGTCTTTGGATCGCTGCAAAAGGTAATGAAAAAATGGCAAGCACCGCGTTAGAGAAAATAAGTAAATAGCGGGTGATCTTCTCTGATGTGTACTTTAAGGTTGAAGAGTTCCAAGCATGTATTGTTTGAAAGGTAAAGACTGTAGATCTGTTTGCATCTTTGTTTCTGGACACAGGGGAGGTTCAGTATGTGCACTTGGTGCTCTCTTTTAGTCCAAGAGTCAAGTCAAATATTAACTGGTAAAACAAGAGGAGGGTGGAGTGTTCTGATTTTGGGGCTTTTCCAATATCTCTGAAAAAATATGTATTTGAAGCATTTGAATTAGTAGGGACTCTATTTCACTTTCATGTGTTGTAATTTATTTTGCAGGATGTCATTCATGCAAATGGCATTTAAAATCTTTTTAGAGTAAAATATTAATTATTGAGAGGAAAGTGTGAGGTGGAGGTAAAGAGGGAAGGTATCACGGGCTCAGTAATTGTTTGAGTCACAGCCACGTTGTGGAACTTCTAACATAACATTTTTAAATGTACATGTTTATGTTGAAATATAAATGTACAAAGTTTGACCGCTTTGTGCTGAAGTGAGGACATTCTTAGCTGTTGGGTGAAAATCCCGGGCCGGCTAAATAAGGCTTGTTATTGAAGAGTCAGTCAATATGCAACTCCTGGCAATTCCGTGTGTTTCCCTTTTGCTGAAGTGGCTTTGCAGCAGTTTAGATGTATACTCATTTAAAATAATGCACAAGCCAAACACAAAAGCAGCTCACACTGCAAAATGACAACCAGCTAAATAAAAGCAGCACTGCACCATTTGTAAGAAATATGCAGGGCTAGCTATAAAAGCCTTTGAATGATACCTCCCGGTTATTCTCCAAAGTTTTGCCTACAATATTAATAATGAAAATTACTTCATACTTGTGCTGAGTTAAAACAAAATTGTTTGGGACAATCAGCCGAGCAAGATATGCAAGTGGTAGAACCTATCCTTTGAAAATTGTGATTTGAACTTCCTTCCTATGTCCGCTTCTATATCTATGTGCATAGAGAAGCCAGGAAGGTTTGAGATTGTCAGATGTCAGCGTTAGATTGCCTGTGAATTTCACCTGGCAGGTCAAACTCCATTAGTGAATTTTTTCCATGCTTTTTGAATACTTTTCCAAGGGTCCCATGGGGATCAGAGAGTGTGAAAGGTGTACATGTTGAATATTCTACATAAAGAGATCTAAAGCAGCACTGTGCTTCTGACTGCAGTTTTCAATTTGTTTTCTCTCATAACTGTAGCAACAAAGGGAAAAAAAAGCACAATTGTGCACAGAACGTGTTGGAAAACAGGCCTGGGGAAGTGAGCTAAGGTCAGTCAGCCAAAAGTTTCCCTGCCAGGAATAAACCCGGTGTGAGATTGTGCTGGGAGTGGGCAGGAAACTGTCTGTGGAGCATTCCCTGCATGCTGCTCTTTGGGGGTAGGATTTGGAGGCTCAGTGTGCAAAGTAATAAAAAAGGAGGCCTCGCATATCCCTAATTTTTTTTTCAAGGAAAACTGTTGCTATCAGTTGTTATTTATTCTGTAGCTTCACTCAGAGAAAATCCTGATGTTTAAATGAAATGTTTTTTTTTTCCCTTCTGATTCAAACTGTATTAATTAATAAATAAGATTTAGGATGCAATCTGCTGGGGGAAGAGGAAAGCGAGATGGCAGAAGGGCAGAACTGTTTCCAGATTATGGAAAGCATGGACATGAAATGTGCTGATGGCCGCACTTTGAACAGGCTTGCAAAGATGTCCCTGAGGAGAAATGCCACTCGGCCTCCTCTTCCTCCTGGTTAGACCTTAAGCCTCTTTGTGCTTCTCTCTATTCCTTGCCATTATGCTTAAAAGAAAGCCCCATGCAGACAAGCAGGAAAAAATCAGTCCAAAGGGTTTCCTTGTGTTTATGATACTAATTTATAGATATGTGTACAAGTGGTGTGGGACATTTTTTTTTAATGTATCTATGATGAAGAGACTGGAAACAGCTGTGCTAGGAATACTAGCCCTTCTGGTTTTCCTGCTTCCTCCCAGATAAATGAATATATGAATGCCCTTCCAATCTGGAAGACTCTTCAGAAATCCATTTATGCTTTTTGAAAACGGACTTCTAATGCACACTAGCATTAGAAAAATAAAATAAAATAGAAAATAGAAAAGAGGGTTTGGCAGGGCAGCGCTGCTGCCACTAGAGGTGCCAAGGCAACACTAGGACCCCAAACGGGAACGGAGCCGGTGGGGATTCGCACACCGGCTCCTGTCCTGCCTGCCCTCCCTTGGTCCTGCTGTCTGAAATTCAGCACGAGGTGGAATGGGACATTTCTAAAGCCAGGGAGTGAGCGGCAAGAAAAGCCTGGGAAGGTGGAGGGGGGAGAAAGGCTAAATCTGTGTGTCAGGGAGCTGCTGGGAGAGGAGGGGTGAAGGTGTTTGCAGAAGGTGGGGAGTGGGTGGCTACCTTCAGAATAAACATGTTTTTCAGGGAAAAGTTAGGAAAAGAAATTTCTGGTCATCAGGTTGCTGGCAAGGGCAATAATGTACAAAATGTTGTAAAGCTGCTTAGCGCAGGGAATGAACTAGCTTCAAGTCATGAAAAATTAAAAGAATCAGGTTTTAATTGACTGGTAGGAAACAGTTAAGATGCCTTTCTTCCTGCTCCTGACCCTCTCTGTCTCTCTCTCTCTCTCTCTCTCTTTTTTTTTTTTTTCCTTTAATCTTCTGTAAGGCTTGAGCCTGTATTTAATCCAACATATAGTGGCTGAGATTGCACACTGTGCTGGAAATAATGCTGGGTTGCTAGTTTTGCTCTTAAATGAAATAGTTTTGCTTGCAAATGCATGCGTTTTCTAGAGGTCTTTCATTTAAATAATGATTGAGTTTAGAATCTTCTTATTTTTAAGGCACTTCAGTTGTATTTGATTAAGGTCTGTTCACTTACTGAAGAATAAAATTAACCTGCCAAAGACTGGTGTTGTCTGTGGAAAAACCAGAAACTCTGGTGCGTATTTTACTATTTGAATGCATAACAGCTCAGTGTTTTGGAGAAGCAGACTGTTTAGATTTAGAAAAAATATACCTGTTAGTACCCATACTTGCACTACCCCTTCAGTCAGGTTGTTTCTGATTCTTGCTTGTTCTCTTTCACTCCATGCTAGATTTGCAGTGGATGCCCCTTCTACTTCTCTCCTCGTGGGAAACTCGCTCGTCTTTAATGGATACTGCTGCTGCTGGTTGATCTTTGGAGAGTCCACAGCTGCTTATTTTTGAGAGGAGGCAGCTACTTGCCCCTCCTCATCCTGCCAGTGGTGGTATCTTTTTATCACTAACCATCCCCGTGGAAAAAGAAGATGCCTCTGCCTTTTGGGTTAAAGTTGAAACGAACTCGACGTTACACGGTATCCAGCAAGAGCTGCTTGGTGGCTCGTATCCAGCTCCTCAACAATGAATTTGTGGAGTTCACGCTGTCGGTGGAAAGCACGGGCCAGGAAAGTCTGGAAGCTGTGGCTCAGAGGCTGGAATTGCGGGAGGTAAGTGAGCGGTCGGAGGCAACGCAGCTTCATATTTGCCGCGAGATTACACATCTGGTGAACCCTTACCACTTCGGGCAATATTTGCTGGAGCAACTCACCAGTGTGTCACTTGGGTCTTTGCGCTCTGGCTGGAGGGGCACTTGGATTCCAAAACAGACGCAGAACTTATGTTGCAGAGCTAGGGAGTACCTAATGGAATGACATGAGAAGTGTCAGTGAAAATAAGCCTAGTGTGACACCCAAAGCAACATCTGTGGTCATTTGGAAACCTGACAATGCTGTAAATGCTTTAATGTCAAAAAGAAAAGGCTGTTTTCTGACCCAAACAACACAGATTAAGAGTTACTTGGAGATTTGATGTTACTTTTAGCTTATGATATATTCATTTTACCTTCAAAAAGCTATTCTGCATTAAGAAAATGTTATTTGTATGTATGTATTTTCGAGAAACTAAAGCACGAGTGTGGCACATGTACCGTTTACCATCTATTTGCTTTCTGTGTTCAGATGCCACAAATCTGCAGAGAGTATCTTTGAGCAAGCACTTAGTCATGGCTGGCCTCTTGGAGATGCATGGTTTGTACTAGCTGCATCACTATAACTGCATCTAGAGCTGCATCTCTATAATCCTCAATCCCTCAAAAAAAGACTTTTTGCAGGATTCCTTTGCATTTATTCTGAATTCCTTAGAAATTTTCTCTTCTCCCACATATTTTACACTTACTCATTCTCCTCTCTTGGATGAGTTAGTTCTGAAATGTTGAACTGTGAAATGTTAAAGAATTCTATGTAGATTACCAAATTGCTCTTTTGAAATTTTCTTGACTACAGAGGTGGATTTAGTTACAGTGGCTGAATGCTCTTTATCCTGTGTAAACTGTCATTTCTTACGGGAGTTTCTAACACTTTAATTCACTGGGTAGTCATTCAACTCTTTGTGACAGCATTTACAGATTTTGTGGCACAGCTGAGAGTGGAAACTGTTAATAAAAGAATAGGTTGCCTAAAACTGTGTATGAAAAAAATACTTTTGCTCTATTATATGGTGTACCACACAATGGTGTTTTAAATACAAGATTCAAATACAGGATGCAAATCCAAGTATTAGATGACCAAGCCAGAAGAGGGCTCATAGGGAAATAATCTTTAGTTAATAACTTTGATTTTTGGAACTGTTATATCTTCATTGCTTATCTTACAGCCTTGCTTAAATTTGAGCAAACAAATTGATGGCCCAGTCTTGCAACCATTTTGGAAGAATGCAGTTTTACAGAGCCAGTATGACTTCATCCTTTTTTGTTCTTTCTAGCAAAGCAAGTCTAATTATTCTCGTGGCCCTAACATACACTTGATATCAACACACATCTGATATCATGTATTTATATTTCAGCCGTTGTGTTCAAATGGAGTTTGTCAATTTAATCTACCCACTTTCAGACGTCAGTTATAAGTAGATGTAAGTAGATGAAAAACTTAAATTTATTTGGCCTACAGAAGTCAAAGGCTCTATCTTCCTGAATGATGGCCTGTATCACTTCATCATCTCTTTATTTGGAGCTCTGCTCCTAAAATCTTTTTTTTTTTTTTAAGTAATTCCCTCAATTAGGAGTCATATATCAGAGTGAGGGAGTTGACAGTATACTATTGAACTTTGAGCAGATTCCTTCAGTCATGCATTCTTGTGTGGATTATTTTGGCAGGAAAAAGTGTTGCAATAAAAGGGAATGGAAAGTAGGGATATAAATCACTTTCCAGAACTTGCCTTCAGAAAATGTTGTTTTGCCTTTAAATAGTCATTTTTTGCCAAGCAGATACTGGATCATTCCTGACTGCTTGCTGAGCACAAAGTTTTCAGGGGGAAAAATGTGCTCAGTATGTTGCTTAAATCTGCCAACAGCAACATTAGGCCTTGATACTGTGAAATGCTGAATACTTTCTGCAGATGCTGCACTAAGCACCCTGAAACCACATGCATTTGGGCTGAAAGTGTTAAATAATGAGATTTAGCTCCCTTATGAAAACTGAAACATCCATTTCAAATATGGGTATATGGGATATGTAGTTATGATATTCGGGTCATATACAGCTTCAGGAAAGTTTATTGCAGAAGGTATAAGCTGAATCTCTACCTTTGTAGAATGTTTAAACATAGAATGGTAACAGTTATAAATGTTGGTTTCTCTATTGGAGGGTATTATTTCTGAATTTGGGTAGCAATACAATGGCTTATTTTTAATCTTGTGACATCTTTTAAGATAGTTGTTGCAACAGATTTTATTTTGTTTAAAAGAATAGTCTTTGAGTTATGACTAGAAAGTAGGTTTTATTTTGTTTTTCCAGATTTCCAAATTGCATTGTATATGAGTAGGGATTAATGAGTTATGTAGATTAAGTATGTTGGCAGTTTAATTTTGTTATTTTGTAAGCCTACTAAAAAAATAAAATAAAAGGTAAAATGAATACATTAAAACAAGAATATGTTCTGGTATTCCCAGAATGTGACTCATCAGCAATGGGAATGTGATCCAACTCCCTTAAACTGAGAAACTGGGGAAAGAAGCCAAGGGAGGAAGAGAACATAAGTTATTTACCCTTTGTAGAACAGCCTGTCTTTTATCCTGTGAGTGATGTATAACCAAACTTGATTTATGGGAAAAGCTATCTTTATTGCCCAAGTAGTATGTTCTGGTATTGCAAGTTTGCAAAAAATGCTGAGAGCTGTGGTTGTAGCCAGCTTGGAGAAAGGGTGTGATACTCTGCACATCTTGCATCTAGGGTATGAGGATACAAATCAGGTGCTTGAAAATACAAAAATGTTCTAAATGTTACCACTGCTAGATATATGTGGGATGTTTGGCAGGAGATGTTAAGACTGACTTGCCTCTCTTCTTGCATCTTCTTTTATTTCTCTTTTCTTACACTGCTAATTTACCAGAGTGAAGGTGCAAATTTTGCTACTGTTTTGTACAAGCAGAGTCTGACTCCAGATGTGGTAGAGAGTTGGCCCCAACTGCAACAGTTGATGGTATCCAAAGGGGGGGGGGGCAGGGGGGGCAAATGTCTCTATTGGTAAACATATTGACTGGCAAATAAAAGTTGGGTCAAGCAATGTCAGAGTGGTAACTAACATAATTATGTTTATGCTTTCTATCAGTATGATATAGGCTTGGGTAATGCTTAGAGAAATAATAGAGGAAGTAGAGCTGAAAGTAGGACTGTTATGGCTGCCCCTCAAAACCTAATTCTACTTGAAATTAGGAGAGGAAAAGCTTATGAAGTTTATCAGGAGGTATATAAAAAGGCAAAACTTCAATGTATTTAATCTTATTCATTTAAAAGCTACTACTTTTCCAGAAAAAAAAAATCTGTCTAGAACATACATTAATTACAAATGTGTTGTTATAGCAATTTAGGAGCCAGAATTTTAGAGAACTAAAAATTAGTAGCTGCCTTAAATGCAATTACTGGGGTTCTTCCTTTTTTGAAGGGGGGAAAAAAAAGAGTCGGGTACAAGATTTGTGCTCATTGTGCTTGTTTACTATGCCAAGCAGCACAAAATGGATTAAGATTTTTCTGTGAAAGTATTAGTGGTAGTTAGGAAGCTTTGAGGTCAAGTTCTTTCTTTATTTTTTGTTAAGTTAGGCCAGATTTTGAAAATAGCATTTAGTTATTTTTTTAATGTCACAATGTGTACATATTGCTTTATAGTTTTATATTAATGTTAATGATAATATAAAAAAGAATTTCTTTGTTTTTGAAGCAAATACATACTTTTTTTTGTTTGCTGAGTATTTTTAGTCTACTTCAAATGATTTTGCTTTTTGCAGTTGCATAGCAGTCAGAGAATTTCAGAATCTGGGGAATGGGAATGTGGCACTTCCTTCAATATCGTTTCTATGTAAGATGAGAGTCAAAGGGAGATCTGTAAGTCCATCCTTCTTGCACCTTTGGGCAGTGGTGGGAAAAAATAATGCAGCTTAGAGAAAAAGCAATACACTTTTGGGACATGCTGAATGATAGCTGAGCTGTTTTTGCAAAATGTCAAAAAGTGGAATATAATGTTTTGGTGAGTTATGTGCAGTATCTGCACCATGAGGAGTAGCTCCAAATCCACCTTGCCTGTGAGAATAAAAAGATTTAGCCAAGTCATTTGAAAGTCTTATGGCTTGGTTTGTTTCTAAGTACTTATTAAAAAAAAGAAAAAAAAAGAAAAAATGAGTGCATTCCTGTGTGAGCTGGTTATTTTGACTTATTTTATGGTTGTTAATTCCTCATCTCATCCCCTGGAATCATGATTCCTCAGGTCACTGTATCCTTGAGGCAAATAGCAGATTACATTATTCAGAAGGCACCAAATGAACATTTGGAAAACAATACTCTTTTCCAAACTATTTGTAACCTATTAGGCATTCTGTATGATTTTAATTTAGGATATGGAGATTAGCTGGGAAATAGATAAGTGTGTTTGTAATTTATAAACTTTGAACACTGCTACGCCTAAAGGGAATGCATGATAAAGTCTGTTTCACCTTCCACCCCCAAAGCAGTGGTGGAATGTGTTTTTTTTCCTAGTCTGAGGATCTATAGAGATTGATTTTTAAAAAATAAATAGCAGTGTTAGGGTTTCCTTCCTATCTAGGAAACATAATTTTTCTTGATACTTTATATTCTAGAAAAATAGAAGACAGTCAATTTCAGGGATCATAACAGGTGCTATTAAATCAATGTGTGAGATTGCACACTTGATACCTGATATGTACATTTGTCCTTTGAATTTCTTTTCTGGGTAGGAAAATTTGTGTCTAGAATAGACCTTGTGATACTGTGGAAAACATATTTTTATTGTGCTAATTAGAATGCTTGACCTCTATAAATGGTGCTTAGTTTAAAGCCAAAATGGATTTATGCTGGAGATGAGTCTGGTCCACAATAAGGAAGCATAAAATATAACAAAATAAGGAGAGAGGAAAAAAAAAGGCAGCTAATTATAGCTAATTAATACAAGCAGGTTAGTATGGTGAAGGAGGACTATGTTATTGATTTCCATTGCAAGTTATAAAAGAAGTGAATAGCAGCATGTGGTCAATAAATGTAGAAACTGATGAGAATTTTAAGATTTAAAGCTCAGAGTTAACCCATAATTAGAAAAAAATATATTATTTGTGCCCAAGATTTTCAGTATGATGTTTCTCCTTGTCACTTCCCATTCTGTAATGGTGGGGGATGCACAATAGCTTGGGGTAGAAGGGGCCTCTGGAGCCCATGTGGTCGCAGTGCACGTGGGGTACGGAGGAGCTGCAGCCCGAAGGAGGTGGCTCAGGGATTGCCCAGTCAAGTTTTGAGCATCTCCAAGGATGGAGACTGTACAACTTCTCTGGGCTACCTGCCCTGTTCTTAGGCTAGCCACATTGTGAATTATTTTTTCTGACCTACTTGGAATCTCCCATGTTGCAAGTTGTGCCCACTGCTTCTCATCCCTGCAATGTGCACTTCCAAGAAGAGTCTGTCTCCATCCTCCCCATACTGTGCCTGGAGAGCATGGATTACCACAGTTAAGATACCACCTTTGTCCCTTCTCAAGACCGAGGATTTCTTAAGACAGAAAAATTCTCTGTCTGCCATTCTCTGTTTTCCTTGTACATCATTTGAAAATATACAATAAATAATCTCCTTCAGTAAGGTAAGTTTGTGGCACTTATACTGAACTGCTCTGAAGAAGTGTGACATAATGGCTGAGAGTGGGGGGCAACACCTCTGCCTTCCCGCAGCACTCGTGATACTGTGGCGGCCTGCTGTTATTTTTGCATTCTTGACAGCTCTTGAAGTCTCATACAAAATGCTTATTATTTCTTCCCGTAATGGCAAAGAAGCTGGATGGAAGGTAATTATGCTGAAGTTATAAGCTCCTTTTATTTATATTTGAATTTCTTCAAAGGGGATAGGTGGTGAATAAGTCACTAAAACAAACAAACCTCAAAATAGTGTTAATCTTAACAGCTTAACATATTTTAAGAGTTATGTCATGACATTTTTAAAAATTGGGTGGTATCCTGTACTGCTAATAATAAAAATGTTTTAGCAATGAATAAAAACGGATTCTGTTTTAATCAGTGTGCATATTCCAGGATGCATAACTGTTCTAAAACTCACAGGATCAAATTCTGCCCTTGAAGTCAAGGGAAAGATTTACATACAAGTTAGAAGACAGACTTTGGTCCATACTATTTTGTTTGGCTTTTATTTATGATGATTCATATTGGAAGAATTTGTGAGGGAACATACCAAGTCAGAAAAACCATCTTTAAAGGTGTTCTGAATTGCAGATAATATTTTAAAAGGTAGAAATATTTTTATTAATCTTTAGTGTGGATAACAACTCAATTCTGTGCTTAGATAAGAAAAAGTGATCTGTGTGTTATCAAAACTGTAGCATGTGTGATCATCCCTTAAAAACAGGTTACATGTTCAGTTTATACTTAAGGGTGTAGAGTCAGAGTTTGCTTCAGAGAGTTTGCAATGCTGGCAGTCTAGCCTATGTTCCTTCTCTCTTTGCTTTTATACTAGAAACCTCTGGGTTTTTGAGATTTAAGTAGATTTCCCTGAACTTGAAAATGTAAGTTATTCAAATGGTTCATTGGAGATTTCCCCATCCATGCGTGGTTGGTTCCAAAACTTCTTGCATGATATCTTTACAGTAATCTTTCCATTCCAGTAGCATCTTTGTGTGGTTCTGTAGCTGTTACTGTCAGCTTTCAAGAGCCCAGCTTGATCTCTGTTGCAGGTTTTTCATGGAGCCTGAGGCTGATGTAGTTGACTTATGCAGGTGGGCTAGGCAAGAACAGTGACAAGAGTATCTTTCTATTTGAAAGCATTCCTTTCCTCAGGCAGTGGAAAGGATGGATTGTAGCAGATAATTGTTTGATACCTTTCACCTTTTTGCAGTGTATGATGTTGCAATTAATGTAATAATTCTTAGTGGAGTTTCTGCTCTATTGTTGTTGTAAATCTTAACGAATCCTATAATACTGTCTTCTCAGTATCTTTGAGCATGATGGAAGATACAGATTCTATATGTTATGGTTAGGAGCTGATGTGCAGAAATAAAAGCCAATTGGACTGTAAAGATAATTTTTTAAGAATTCTTTTAAGCAATGAGAAAACCAAAATAATTTAAAACTGTGTTGATGCTTAACTAGAAAAGGACAAAGGAGTATATTTTGCCAGTAGATTTCAGAAGTATTTCCTAAATGTCAAAGGAATATTAAGCCTTAAACTGGCTTTCATTTCCCAGTTTCTGCTGGAGAAGATGCATTTATGGAATATATACTATTCTGAATTTAATGCTAGACATTGGCTTTTTGTGTCCCTAATATCTGAATGATCCCTGCTGGTACAGAGAATTGAACATAACTGCCAAGCTGTGGTTATGGTACATGCACGATGTAGTCAACCTGTCCCAGCTGTAAGACATGAAGTGAATCACCTGAAGATGGACCCTTTCACACATTTAGACTATAAACTAAGAAGATAGGTATGTGTGAATTTTCAGACATTTGCAATAGCCTATTTTCACAGGATTAGAAAGTACTAAATATCCTTTCCCCACCAAAAATACTTGCTTCCCAATGGATTTTAAGTCTGTACTGCAAAGCCAGAGCTTCCAGGTATGACAATGGGAAATATTTTATGTGCTAGGGAGACAGTTTTTCCCAATCCAATTCACAAACATTACTGAAGTTAAAAAAATCATGATGAAGATTTCTTTGGCTTATAAACCTTCATCCTTGATATCTTTAAATATCAAGGAAAATATCCTTGATGCTTTCTATAAATCAAAAATATCTGAAAATATAATTATGTAATAGATGGGTGTCTGTCAGCCTCATAGGGCTTATCTGTGCTGTGTGTTGTCACTTTTTTTGTTTCCTCTTTCTGTCTAGTCGGAGTATTTTGTGATGCAGTTTTTGACCAACACGTCTCCCAAGAGGCTGCCTCTATGTTCTGTATAACTGCATGTTAGGCGGTAGAAAGTTCTATTAGATTCCCACCCTCAGTCTCTTCAGACCCAGCAAAGCTGCTCGAATTTTCTTTTGTCACTGATGTACCTGTAGAAGTCTTCTTGCTACCCTTGACATCCCTTGCTAGGTTCAGCTCCAGCTGAGGTTTGGCCTGTTGCTGGCTTCATGTGCCTGGGATTTGCTTTGTTGCCTGTCCCTGTGTGTACCTCCTTTTTGTGTTTTTGCTATTCTAGACTTGCCTGTTCATACCAACTAGCTTGCTGCTGGGCCTGCTCATTTTCTTCCTCAATGAGATGAACCATCCTTGTGCTTTAATGAGCTTTAATGAGTTTGTCATTGATTGACCAGCTCTCCTGCTTTCCTTCAGCATGAAGGACCATGAAATCCTGCCTGTGGATCCCTCAGCCAAGCCATGGTCCACTCTGCTACAGTCCAGGGTCTTTATTGTATTTGCCTCCTCAGTTCATGTTTTCCTGTCATGAAACATAAATGCTTACCGCTAGTATCTGTGGGTTGTCCCATCAGGATTGGGAACTGTTTGCAAATAAGCAGTCTACATGTGCTAGTATTTTAGTGATAAGATGCGTGGATTGCTTACCTGGAAGTAATATCTGGTTCTGTTATTAAAATAGATTTAATATTGATTTCCAGTTCTTTGAGTTTTCAATCTAAAATCCTAATGTCTTAAATAGTGTTTTAACACTTTTATTTCTAGGTAGCAAGACTTCCATGCAATGTATTTTATCTGATTTCTGTAATATATATATAATTTTATTAAATTATTATCATTGAATTTTTTTTTCTTTTTCAGATTACTTACTTCAGTCTGTGGTATTATAATAAGCAGAATCAGCGCAGATGGGTAGATTTGGACAAGCCTCTGAAAAAGCAACTAGACAAATATGCCTTGGAGCCAACTGTGTATTTTGGGGTAGTGTTCTATGTGCCTACTGTTTCTCAGCTTCAGCAGGAGATTACCAGGTAAGCTATACACGCTTGTATATAATTTTGGTTTTGCAATTCTAAGATGTATAGTTTACTTCAAAACTGTCTGCTTTTCCTGCCCTAGCTGTATAGAAATGGAAATTACTCCTTTAGGCAGAAGTTATGTTTAAACTGTGTGTTTGTTTTCCTTTTGACTATTTAGAATACACAATAAACTAAGCAAGGAGTTGATTTTCTTTTCTTAGGAATCTATTCAAACCTGTTCTCAGTAACGTTTTAGATACATTTGTATGATCAGACTTGTAATTATTATTTTAGCCCTTTTGTGTCATTTTGGAGGGGGGGAGAAGATTCATATCTTTCTGCAAATTACTGATTTATCCATCTAGCACAGATCGCTTGTGGATTTTATTGAAATAAACTTTTATTTATTTTGTTTTCAGTACTTCCTGATTGTTATTGAGCACTTAGGCAGACTACTGGCTAACCGCCACATTGTGATTTTTTAAATTTCACTGGATATTGAAGAAGGATGTTAGCTTTGATATCATTCATTCACTTGGACTGTTGCTTTGGGAATCTGGTAGTGCTAACTAGCGGAAAAAAAAGCTAAACTGAGCATGCACACCAGCCAGTTATTCTTATATAACCCTTAAGAACCCATTGACTTCTTCTAATGTCTTAACTTTTATAGTTGTACATTTCATTATTGTGCAATTATGATTTTATTACTAAGAAAGGACAGAAAACGTAATTAGATTATGAATGTTTGCTAGTTCAGAAATATCTTCTTATGCCAATTAGCGCATTTAAGATGGTAACTTCAGATTGGCCCTGCTCCAAGAGGGGAGCTGGACTGTGACACCCTACCGTCCCAAGCTCTTTCCCTTCCTAAATTATTCCATGATTATGTGTCATTGTCTTTATAGATTCCAGAGCTAAAATACCTTAAGAAATACCATTCCTGTTTACTCTGGTGTGAAAGGTTTTGGCGGAGATACGGCTATTGTAGATGCTGGTGCTGTAATGCATTGCTCAATGCGTGGTGCCTCTAGTTTTTGATTTGCATGTAATTTGTAGGATCGTTTTCTCTGTGAAAAATCCAAAGTGTTGGGCTTTACTCCTGGGAATTTTACTGGCTCAAAAGGTGTGTCTTGTGACATTTTAATAAAACTTTGGTTGATATTCTGTGCTAGTTGGTGTACTAGGAAGCATTAGAGTAAGATAAATAGCATGTTCTATTGGGTACGGCAATATTGCAGTATATTTCCATGTAGAAGACAGGAATTTATGTGCCAACCTTGCATTCAGGTCCTAAAGGACCTGCTTTGATTTTGTAAAGTTTGGATTAGTTTCAGGTAAATCTGTGGGTGTTTTTTTTTTTTTTTTTAACCGTTTTCAGTGTAAATGAGTAAGTCTTAAACATACTTAAGTAAATCAGGAAATCATGATAATGTAAAGATCATCTTTACATTATCATGAGGTAGCGCCATGGTGTAGAATTCATGAAAATAGTGGTTGAAATTTTAGACAAATGGACCTGCTACTTTTAGCCACATACAAGAGATGACTTAGGATAACGTCAGATAAAAGAAGAAAAGAAATATGATGCCCTGTAAGTGAGAACAGAATACTCAAAAGTTGCAATACAGAAATGAAAGTCATTAGTGTGCTTGTAGGAGTGTGCAAGGTTAGATTTATCGGAAGTAATGTAGTAATACAGCAGCACTAAACTGAATTTTGCAATGAAGAGACAGGTTATTAAGGAGAGAGGAGAGAAAAATAAAGAATTGAAGATAGATTATATTTATAGTATATTAGGTGAATAGAAATTGTGGAGATTCTTTGTTTGAAGAAGTAGTAGGACTTGATTCTGACATAGTTATGCGTAAGGTAAGGGAAGAGTTAAGCACAATTGTAAAATCAGGGCCTGAAGAATGGGGAACACCGCCTTCCACCCAGAGTGGGGAAAGTTGAGAGGAATAGACCAGACAAATGTGGTTGCATGGCCTGTCTTGAAATTAAGATGCCAGCATTAGCTTCTTCTTTTTTTCCGTGTAGGTATCAGTATTATTTGCAATTAAAGAAAGATATCTTGGAGGGCAACATTCCTTGCACACTGGAGCAAGCAATACATCTGGCTGGTTTAGCTGTTCAAGGTAAGTAAGGCAATTATGCCAAGTAGCTAATGTTGCAGATGGAAATTCAGTGGTGTCTTTAAGTGTATGTTTTCTATTTGTTCTAAAATAAGCACCTCTCCTTACTGTAATAAAAATGGCAAGACATAGTCGCATTCAAATATGCACTCTGTTTTTTTAGAACCCCATTTTCTTTAGAATTAGCAGCCTTAGAAATATTGACATAACAGAACTGAGAGTTCAGCAGGTTATGAAAGGCTTGCTCCTCAGAACAACGTTAGGTTATGTATGGGCTTGGGGGGCAGGTGACCCAGAACTTGCTAGTACCCATGTGCAGTCCTCAGTGCCATACCTGTGTTCTAGTGCATCTTTCCAGGAGTTGGGTTTGAATTAGATATCTGAATTCCTTTGGAGATGAGGGCTTAAAGTCCTCTTCTTAGATCGGCAGACCTTTCATTTGTTGCTTCTGCTAATGAAGACTTCTGACACAATAAGGAGAGAAGATGGCGTATTTTTAATAACTAAGCAAATGTGATTATAAAATAGTGTTTGTATCTCCATTTTCTCTCTCAAATACCCTAACACCAAAGATAAGTTAATTCACAAGGCTATTATCCATTCCTGTGTTCAAATCCCTACTGAAGCCACACTTCTATAATTTCCATCCATTATTTTTCCCATGAGAGTCAAATGAGGTGGGATGTATAGAAAATCTCCAGTCCTCAGTCTATCTGATCATGTCCAGTGCTTCCGGCTATTATGTTTGTTTGGTCTTAAATCTCACAAAATATTATTCTTAAAGACAGCAATTTTGTTTTGTGTGTCTGGATGGCAGCAGCTTTGTTTTTCTGGTTTTGTGTTTATTGCTTCACTGTGGAAGCCACTCCAATATAAATAATAGCAGTTGTAAGGCTGCCAAAATCAAAAGGGACCTAAAATCATTTGCAGTACATACAACTTAGAATTTTTTTTCAATTAAATATGTATATGCTGGTAGTATTGTAACAAAGATTATTATCTTTTTTATGAGAATATACCTACTAACGTAACAGGATGAATAATATTAGCCTCTTGTTTATATTACAGTATTTTTGTTTAATCCAAGCCAGGATTTAATAGTTTTCAGTTGACAAGTCTTGCTTCGATATTTTCCAATCTTTGGACAGTATAAATGTGTCTCTACTGAGTTGTTTATAGGAATCCTTCAATATAATCCTCTTTCCAGATGGAAAATATTTATCCTTCAACTTTGCATTCCTCTTTCAGAGAACTACTCTATGTGTTGGTAACACAGTGAAAAAATAACTCAGAAAACACACAGTTTTAAATTAATACACTTTGATTGAAGTATCTTATGACAGGTAGATTATTTGTTTTTTACAAATGAAAAAGTAGGGACAATTGTTTGCTCTTTTGAGCGAACTGGTTACTCGTCTCTTTTCCACAAGACATATTTTACCATAAATTCTAAACTAATTCAAAACACTTTTATCTGAAGTGCCACGTTAATCTAGCGTGGCACAAGCCCTCCCATTTAATCATGAGTAACTTATATAATAATTGTTAATGCTTGATAGAATTTGCTTCCTAAATGTGTCTATTATAATGATATCCAGACTACATAAATAGTATCTCTGTACTTGAGGATTATATTTATGTGCTTTGAAACAGCCGTCCTGTAGAAACTGTAGTCCCTGAAGATACTTTCTCTTGTGAGACTGGTATATAATTTTTCTGGTTTAGACTGTTTGATTTCTCCTCTTTGACAAGTTGGCTATTTTTTGTTCCTGGAAATAGACAGATAGGTAAATTTTTTGAGACTTTTTTTTGTCATGACAGAGATCCTAAACTTTTACTGAGTCCATTCTGAGCACATCTCTGAGTCTTCCAGTTTGACTTTCTGCATGTCTTGGTGCAGGGATCCTAGGAAGCCTTGTGATGGGAAGCAGCCAATGTCCAGGATGTTCCAGCTCTTCTAATTAAGTGTTTGAATTAAGCTACAAGTTAGAGCAGTCTGTCAGTTCTTTACTGCAAGTATGGCTGCATGTAGTTAAATGTCTCATGAGAGAAAAAGATGGAGCCAGACTCTACTCAGTGGTGCTCAGGGACAGACTAAGAGGCAGTGGGCATAAATTGAAACACAGGAAATTCCATCTGAACATAATACAGAAATTTTTTTTACTGTGAGAGTGGTCAGGCAGTGGAACAGCTTGCTTAAAGAAATGGTAAAGTCTCTACCTTCTGTATTCAGAACCTGGCTGGACACAGCCCACAGCAAATGGTGGCACATGGCCACCATCCACAGCAATTGTGCTTGACCCAGCACAGTTGGGTTGGCCTGCATGATCTCCAGAGGTCCCTTCCAACCTCAACTATTTTGTGATTCAGTGATTTAAAAAAACAGAGAACTTTAGGCTGCACTTTGTTTTATCATTTCTTCCCCTTTCCTATCCACAAGGAGTTTGCTATTTTTTTCTGAACATGATAAAAAGGTAAGATGTGTTTCTACTGTTTCTCTTTGAAAACATTACTGTTCAGTTTGTTCACTTTCAGACCATAGTTCCATAGGATGGATATTTGCTTGTTGGACATCCCATTGTTATTAACCATCTATTGAATCATTTTGTTACAAATGTCTGAATCCAAGGCCTTTTTTTATTATTATTTTTAGCTGATTTTGGAGACTATGATCAGTATGAATCTCAGGAGTTTCTACAAAGATTTGCCTTGTTTCCAGTGGTAAGTATTTTCTTCAACTATTTTTTTGTGTTTTATATTTACATTTATATTTTATTTTATATTTATATTTATTTATATTTTATTTTTATATTTTTTATATTATTGAACATGTAAGTTGCAGTTTGAAGATATACAAATACAAGATTGACAAAGCAAGCTATTATTAAAAACCCAATGCTCCATTCTAGCTTACTGCTCCCAAATTTATCAAATTTAACAAAGATTTTCTCTGAGACTGGAGTTACAATGTTTTATATTGTACAGAAGCAAAGAAATTGCAAGATTTTTTTTTGTCCTGTGCTATAAAGAAGTTGAGATGCAGATAGGATAGTGAGTAGAGTCACTCCAAAACTCTGTTGTTTGTGCATTTTGTTTTAGTTTTTATGTGGGTAGAAATATTTTTTCTTTTCTTTTGGAAATTTAGTATTGCTCTGTCTGAACTCCAAGCCCTGACTGGAGGGCTGTTTCCTCTAAGTAGAGATATTGTGACTGTATTATTTTGGAGATTTTTTGTTGTTGTTGCTTTAGTTTGTTCTATAAATGCTGTCTCTACCCTAAGGGCTGGCTGCAAGAAGAAAAGATACTGGAAGAAGCAACACAGAAAGTTGCCTTGCTACATCAAAAGTACAGGTACATTTCTAAAATGCTTTATTGCTTACCTTTGATGTGATTGCTTCAATAACTCAGCAAGTTGGGAATCTCAGAATGCAACTGAACTAATTTTGCCTCTATTTAAATGAATTTTGCACAGCTGCAGCTTCATTAAAATGAAGCAGTGTTTCTTTTTTTCTGAATGAAAGTGAGGGGAGAAATAGAACTAATGATGTCTTGGAATAAAGGAAAAAGTATTGATTAAAAAGTAAGAATATGAGACACAAGTAAATATTGCAACTTCACTTGTATAATGTTTCTAGAACTTGTTTATAGCTTGAAGTTGTGAAACCAGTAAGGATAGGTCCTGTAAGAAAACACTAGAAGGTGCTCTGCTTTCTAGAAACGTGATGGCAGTCACCATGCCAGGATGCTTATGATCTAAGTGAAAGGCACCTAAAATAGGCAGCTTTCCGTGGCAGAAAATTAGAGGAAAGTTAAAGTTAAGTTTTGTAACATCAGTTAATCGGGAAGAAGTGTTCGTGACTGCAATGTCGATAATTTTCTGCACTGTTTTAGGACAAAGCTTAAAAAATTCAAGCCGTTTTTATTTGAAATGCTGGCGTAATGTGATTGTGTGCTTAAAATTCAGCAAAGAAGGGCTAATCTGGTTAGGATTAGGAAAAAGTGAAAGAACAGATTAATGTCATTGATGAATATTCTTAGATTTAGGAATGAGAAAGGATTTATTATATCAGAGTGTAAAGAATGAGAGAAATATACTAGCCATTGGTATGAATGGAAATCAGTAGGATTTAGTGGTTGCCTAGTTGTTGATGTTTGTCAAGCTTTAACTGCGTCATTCAGAGTAAAACAGAGGGATATTTCTTATTGGCAGTGGTTAGCTGCTTGTTTTTCTCACTTGCAGAGGCCTTAGTCCTCCTGATGCAGAAATGTTATATATGCAAGAAGTAGAGAGAATGGAGGGCTACGGTGAAGAGAGCTATCCTGCAAAGGTAAGCAGAGCTTTGAGCTTTGTCTTAGTTGCTTTTGAGCTGTTTAAAAGAATTTGCTGCCTGTCTTAAAAAAAAAAAAAGTCACCTTCCTCCCTCCCCAGAATTGGAAAATCAAATATCAAATGTATGGGCCTGATACAGAATGACATCTCTAGTGTAACTGTGCTGGGATTTTTCAATATGAAGGTGGCTGTGTTGAGTTGGATGTATATGCTTTAGTAATGAGGAGCAAGCATTATATGTTTAGCTGGATTACAACCTTAGTATTACCTTTGAGTTGCCACTGTTATTTTATTTCCCAGAACTATTTTTTTAATGTAAGTAGTTGCTTCTAATGTGACTTTTCTCTCAAATAAATTTTCTTGCATTTGTGTAATTTCTTACAAATCCTTACAGGACAGCCAAGGAAGTGATATATTCATTGGAGCATGTCTTGATGGTATCTTCGTGAAACACAAAAATGGTCGGCCTCCTGTTGTATTTAGGTATTACTCTTTATTAAAATAGCTTTGCCTATTTTACCTAATGTTTTATGTATATTCCTCACTAGCATATGTTTATGATGTATGTTTGTTCATTTGACAGTGGCATAATCTTGAACACCGAAGCTGGTGTTAAATAATTCAAGTATTGGCTATAGGATGAATCCTTGCAAACCAAAATAATTCAAAGTGATTACATGCGTGTAATACATATATCATTGTAAAATATTTATTAAATCACAAAGAAGCACATCTTTGCATACCAAAGAGGTTGTCCTGAATTATGCATATTGTGCGTATCCAGAACCTACCTGACAGATGAAGTTTAGACCTCATATGCAATGCTCTGGTTCCAAGTGATTGAAGGGCCTGTGTGGGCATCTGTGAACAGAATTTGGAGTAAATTTAGAAAATCTATAAATGGAAACATTTTTAATGGCTCTTAGTAGACCGAAGTTATCTCTATAGCAAAGAAGGCTTGGCTTTTAGTGAATTTTAACCTCACAGAATTGAATTTTTGGCTGATTATGAACAGAATCTCGGAAACGTAAGTCCAACAGTTAGTGGAACATGTGAATTTCTGTAGAGACAGAGATAACTGTGCTTGTCACTTAGTGGCCTTGATTAGTAGGACTTACACACTCATAGGCTTTTCACTCTCTGTCCCAAATATGGTCTGTCTGTCGTGGTAGGAGAACCACGTTCTTATTTGTGGTGTGGAGCTGTAGAGGGGCCCTGCTCAGCCTCTTGCGGAAGAAAGCAACAGCAGTGCTGGTGTCTGGCTTTCACAGCACGTGGGGGAGCTGAATGAAGCTCTGTCTCTAAATTTCACACAAGTCAAAGCACAAGGAAAACTGATATGCACTGTTTATCTGTTAGAAATTGACTCTTGCATTTTTTCAGTGTGAGTGGCTTTCTCATGTGTCTCATTATAAACTGTTATTGTGCTTTTAGGCCTTTAAAAAACAAAATTCATTCTTAAAACCAGAAGTATTGGAAATATTTAGCATTGAGACTCAACAAAAAGTGTGTATGCTGTCCATTTCCAACGTAAGAAAGAAGCTGCACATAGTTGGAGAGCATCAGAAAGCATTCACATGCCAATTCTCTTTTGCACAGTTGATTTGCTGTATCACTGTGGGCAGTTCCATGTCTGTCCTGGTATTTGAGAACTAAAAATAGCATAAGCAGATGACCCACTGGTACAATTTACAGTGGTTAGATTAGGCTTCAGAACGGTTGCAAAAGGTTCATGATTGCATCCATAAAAGCATAGGAACCAAAGCCTTGGCTTTTTGTCTCTCTTCATCAAAATGGGGAGATTAATGATTCCCTGTCTCACAGTTATGACAGTGAACAGCTATGAGGCACAACAATATCATGGAAATAGAAACCGTAAAAATACCTTTAGAAAGAGTCCTGTGTGTGGATCATGCTTTTCCTCTGTGTTTGTGCTCAGCAGAACACCCGGTTAATAAACCAGTGATACAGAATTTGTTTCTATTAATGTATTATTAGTACATTAAACAATTTTCAATTTAAAAGGTAGTGAATATGTGGCATTATATTTCTTACAATCTAATCTTCCATCATATATCAGCCTGCAAGAATTCTAGAAAACATAGCTAATAATGCCTGAACTGCTTTGTGTTTAATGTAGACATTTATTTCCCTTTAGAATGCATTACTTTCATTCAGGCAGTCACAACATTGCCATTACTGATAGTTAAATTCGCTTGGATTGATTAAAAGAAAATAAAAAAACAGTGAAACAAATTTGAAGTGGAATACGTGTTATACTTGGTATCACTTGCATTTTGCAATCCTTTCAGCAGTCATTTAACCAATATGGAAGTGATGACCTAAAATTGCAGTGTTAATCTTGTTCAGATGAATTGATTTTGTTTGCTTTTTGGTTTTTGTTCTCATCACTATTCTTGGAGATGGATCTGTTCTTCAGCTGCATTTTCTGCGGCTTGAAAATCCAAGACTTGCCAGTCACAGTCTCTCTCTCTTTTGTCTGTAGGTGGCATGATATTGCCAACATGTCCCACAACAAATCCTTTTTTGCACTAGAGCTGGCAAACAAGGAAGAGACAATCCAGTTCCAAACTGTGAGTGGGTGTTTATTTTTTTTCACTGAGAATAAACGATTGCATTTCCTTTCTGTTAAATTTCTTTACCCTGTTGGGTAAATTTTCTTCTGCATATCCAGTTGTATGAATGAGTCAAATACAGAGTCTGAAGCACTCTGATCCATTCCAGTGAAATTGCTTGCATGTGTATTTTTTTAGCCTTTAAATCTGTGGTATTTAAAGATAACATTTCAACCTAGAACTTTGCTGCATGGGCCAGTGTGGACTTTGCAGAATCATGTTCTAGCAACTACCTATTTCCTTTGTCAGCAAGGCATTTTGGACAGTCTTCTGACATGGTGGATACACACACACTCTCTCTCTCTGTATATATGTGTGTGTGTGTGTGTGTATGAATATGTATATAGGCGCACTCTAGTATTATGGCTGATAAGGATGCCATCAGCAAAAGGCTTCTAATTTAAACTTTTATAAATATAATAGAATCATTAGGCTAGAGTATCTGTTCAGGTCTGCAAAAAGTAGGTTTAAGGAAAATCTGCTTATAATAATGTAACTCAATTTAAAAATTGTTTAATGCCAATTTAATCTTTAAAATTTCAGTGGCTTTTGTGAGAGCAATTGATAGGCATGTTTTACCTAATAGCATTTTTGTTGTTTTTTTTGGCAGGAAGATATGGAAACAGCAAAATATGTGTGGAGGATGTGTGTGGCTAGGCACAAATTTTACAGACTAAATAAATGCAGCCTGTAAGTAGCATACACAAGCAAAATTCTTGATGCCTTTGGAGTTTCTATTAGGAAGGAAAATCTTATATGACCTCTTCAATATCTTCATTTTTCTTTTTTGTTTATACTAACTAATTACTCGTAGGATTTTTTTCCTGTGTTTTGTGAGAGAACATTTATCACCAGTTACTAAAACTTACATAAAAATGGTATAAAAAGGGTTCAGCCTCCTAACAGAGAACAATATTCAGCTTAGATCTTTACTAAAGTGCTAGTATTTGGCCTTTGCTGCTGAATCTGTAGTGCTGTAGTAGACTTCAATTCCTTTGGGGGTCAGTAATGCTAGAATGTTTTTGAGATACTAAAATCACTGGGATTTTGGCCTGTGTTTGAGTGAACTGTTTAAAGATCACTCTGAAGGCCTTTCAAAGGGCGGGAAGGGTATGTGAAGCACTCTTGAAATGTGCTGGATTGACAGCTGAGAGGTATGTGGTCCTTTGGGTATCCATGGAATCTGTATAGCTCAAGTAGCACCAGTGGCAGTAGCAACGTAAATTTAATACAATTCATGAAATTAGATTTGAATGGGCTGGTATCCAACTTGTAAATCAAGGGCTAGACTTTGAGCTACTCTTCGCCCCTGGTAGCAGCTTTCCTTTAGTTACGTTACTTCAGTCAAAGAACAGACAAACAGACCTATTGAATAGCCCATCATAAAAAAGTGTGATTCCCAAATGTATCATTCCACCTCTTGGTGTGTAGGTCAGCAACAAAGTACCTATGGAGGGCTTGGTGCAAAAGCATGTTTATTGTGAGTGCAGCTTTGGAAGAGTAGAATGAGTTTGGAATAGCCAACGTGATCCTATGTCTTATCTTAAACGTGATCTTTTCTGGAGAGAGGTGAGAAATATTGGTAGTATTGGTGTATTTGTAGGATTCTCTCATTGCTCTCTGAATAGTATTGAATACCAGTTTCTATTTCTTACTCTGACTCATCCTCTACAGCACAGTTTTAATAGGAAAAGTCCTCAAAAAATAAACATTTTTTTGGTTTGATTTATCTCTACCGTAAGATTCCCCGTCCTCTGATCCTGCTGCTGAAAAATGTATTTTGCATGCCTATAAAAAGTTCATAGTTTTTTTGTGTTGGTAATTGGGACCTTTTCTAATTAGTTTTCTCTGTTTATTAGCTGACTGTTTCCATTTTGTCTGTACATCCTTGTCTTTAGTGACTCCCCGGACTCTCCAGCCGAGGAGGGCTCTCAGAAATCTTCCCTCATTCTTTCCCTTCCACGCTTTCCAATTCTTTCTCGTCCTTCATTTCCGAAAGGGTGAGCTGTAAAATCATCTTTCTTTCTAAAATCTGGCAGTTCCTGTAGTTGTATTACTCTGCTGTCTTTTGACCACTGTCTTACTACAAAGTGCAGTGTGGGGTGAGGAAAAAGGAATTAAAGCTTTTTGAACAATCCACCTTGGAGGTAACCTAAAAAAACCTCCAGTTACTGCTGATAGCTAGAACACTGGAACATTAAAATACTTATGCAGCATAGGCTTTGTTCTTTCTGTAACATTGCAAATACAACAGGCCCTTCATAAATTATTTTAAATGAGGTCTTAATTAGGATGGGTGACTTGCAGCATGCGATATTGCATGGGGTTCAAATTTGCATCTGGTCCTCAGCTTTTTCTGCCATGCTACAAGAATAGCTTCAGGGCCATTTCCCTCTTTTGCTTGTAGAATGGAGACTAAGTAATAACTAACATAACTAAGGGTAATGGGTACAAGTTGAAACACAGGAAGTTCCATTTCCCTGTGAGGAAGAATTTCTTTACTGTGAGGGTGACAGAGCCCTGGAACAGGCTGCCCAGAGAGGTTGTGGAGTCTCTTTCTTTGGAGATCTTCCAAACCTGCCTGGATGCCACCCTGTGCCACGTGCTCTAGGTGTCCCTGCTGGAGCAGGGAGGGTTGGACTAGATGATCTCTAGAGGTCCCTTCCAACCTTAAGCATTCTGTGTTCTCATCCTGTTTTTGCGTTTCTGCTCATGCTCACTGCAGTGGTGGTTTCCTTTTGACACTCTTGGAGGGGACTGTTTAACACAGAACCTGGCTCTAAGAAATACTGAATGGTTTTAACTTAACCTGTGAGCAGTTTTCAAGATCTGAAGTAGGTCTTGATGTAGTAAGAACAGTTTCTCACCATACAATTTCTTTTGTAGACAAACCCAGCCCGTTACAGTGAATCCTGTTAGAAGGCGGTCTTCTTCTAGGATGTCTTTGGTAAGGAGATCAAATAGTCTTATATTTGCATTCTTTTAATCTGAAATGACTTTGAATTAAATACTAGTTTGTTTCAGTGAAATAAAATGAGCAATGAAAAAGATGAACCTAGTGAGAAGCTTCTCAATTTTTGGAAGGTCTGAATAATGACATTAAAATAGATACAATACAAGGTATTTTAAACACTTTTATTATCAGTTTAAGATTGGTCTGTCTTTTGGAGACTCTTCTAGATGGCAAGGTACAATCTTGGTTGTTTCTTATTCCTTTGATGACTTCATGGGATAAACATGCATTTCATATTGTTTAGGACTAAGCTGAGGACTAAGTTTATATACAGCATTCTTCAAGACTTTATTTTTAAAATAAATCACTTAAAAAAAAAAAACTAATAATAAAATACTTTATTTCTTAGCCCAAGCCTCAACCTTATATGATGCCTCCACCACCTCAGCTGCATTATAATGGTCATTATACTGAACCGTACGCATCATCCCAAGGTAATTATTAGCAGAGTTGAAACGTTCTAAATCTTAAATAATTGTTAAAATGGTTTTAATTGTAAACTGTAAACAGCCAAACCTTTTGATTTTATTGCCAGGAAAACTAAGACCACACTTTCAAAGGTAGAAGCTATACATTGCATATATTTGCATTTCATTTTGTAGAATTGAATAAATTCTTAGGCTAAACATGGGACAGGTTTGCAGTGCATCACTCATTGCAGTTCTTGCTCCTGCTCTAGGCAAAGGCTGATGAGATGCATCAGGTAAGAGAGAAGTGATAATTGCTGATAGCATCTGCAGTAACTTTAGATCGCCGCCCCTCCTGCATGTGTTTAAATGGACTGGAGTATGTCTGAGTTTTATGCACCCAACTGGTACTTGATGGCATTCTGAGATCCTTGTCAGTATTGATCTTGATTGCTGCAAGGAATATCTAAGCCCACAGGGAGTTTGGAGAAAAATAAGAGTTTTAAAACTAGAATGTAGGAAGAGAGGACTTTGTCTCCCAAATTGCTAGACAGCAAGGTGCTGAGCAGTCCAAAGGCTGAGGAGATCCATGGGTTATGGAATTATTAAATATTTGTTTGAAAAAAAAAAGAGGATAAAATAATTAGAGTTCTCAAGGAATGTAATCTGTCCAATTACACAGTGGAGTCAAGGCTGCTTTTTCTCTCTAATTGATTGTTACACATTGTGTCTTTAGTTAACGAAGTTGCTACCCTAAAGAGCTTAATCTAATCCCATGCAAAGTAGCCTCAGTTACTGGGGTACTAAGTAGCCCACGCAAAGCAGGGCCAGTGACTATCATGCTTCCTACTGCAAAAATCCTACGTCCGAACTTTTTTTTTTTTTTCATAAGTAAAAGAATCATTTATTATCAGCAGATTAATTTCAATAAGAATGGTAATGGTGTTGATCACTTTAAGTGCTACATAACTAAAGGAACCTAAAGCAGTGACTTATTTACTCTGCAGCCTGGCAGATTAACAATTACTTCATTGGCTGTACAGTCTACTAAGTGCATGCTGAATTTGTAAACTCTGAGGTCATTTTCTTTATCCATCACAGTGGTTATATGTTAATGTGGAAAGAATATATGGTTGTTGTTTAAATAGTGTCCACAGTTCTACTTTTTTAACGGCCTTATAGTATTATATCCACTTACGACCGGAGTATTATTTTGTTTCTTAGTTTTTAAGCTGATCTCATTAAATTAGTGCAAACTCTGGCGTGGTTGTTCTTTCTTTCAACTGAAGTGTTTTAAGATTAATTTGTATTTGGTTTAACTTAGGCTGAAGCTTACAAAGCCTGATCTGAAGAAAACTTTTCTAAATTGAAGTAAAGTTTTGCTCTGGGAGTTTGCATCATCTGTTGATCATTATTGGTTATTCTGGTGTGAATTCCTTAGGTATCAACAACAAGAAAGCTGTTCTGTTTTTCTTCTCTTCCCAGTTTAAGATACAGATCCGAATAACTGAGATCTTGAAAATCTCAATCATAGATTAGCTACATGTTCATAATGATTATTTTCCTCATTTTGTGTCTTGGACATAATGATTATTCTTAAACTTTATTTTCAGATAACCTGTTTGTGAGCAATCAGAACGGATATTACTGTCATTCTCAGACTAGCTTGGACAGAGCTCCTCATGACTACAGTGGCCGAATCCGCAATGGTAGTGTCTATAGCGCCCATAGCACAAACTCCTTGAATAATCCACAGCATTACCTGCAGCCGTCACCCATGTCTTCCAACCCCAGCATTACTGGAAGCGACGTCCTCAGAACCGATTACGTCCCGTCGCATAGACATAGTGCACTAATACCACCTTCTTACCGGCCCACGCCGGACTATGAAACAGTAATGAGACAGCTCAACAGGGGAATGATGCATTCAGACAGACAAAGCCATTCAATGAGAAATCTTAACATCAGCAATTCATATGCTTACAGCAGGCCTGATGCCTTAGTTTACAGTCAACCTGAAATACGAGAACATGCTCACTTCACTTCCCCGCAGTCTAATCATTACCCATTTAACCTAAATTACAGTTTTCATAGCCAATCTCCCTATCCCTATCCTGCTGAAAAACGTCCAGTTGTTGGGGCGGTCAGTGTGCCTGAGCTAACAAATGTACAACTGCAGGCTCAAGATTATCCAGCACCAAACATAATGAAGACCCAAGTCTATCGACCCCCTCCCCCGTACCCATACCCAAGACCTGCCAATAGTACCCCGGACCTCTCCCGCCACCTCTACATTAGCAGCAGCAACCCGGACCTCATTACCCGCCGAGTGCACCATTCCGTCCAGACATTTCAGGAGGATAGCCTGCCTGTTGCACACTCTCTTCAGGAAGTCAGTGAGCCTCTGACATCGGCACGCCATGCCCAGCTGCAGAAGAGGAACAGTATTGAAATAGCAGGCTTGACTCCCAGCTTTGAAGGTATAAGAATTAAAGAGAGGACCATGTCAGCATCTGCAGCAGATATGGCTCTTCCAAGGGTTATCTCAGAAGGGTCACAGCCCAATATCCTGATGGACAGGACAAAACAAAAAGAAAATGAGCAAGAAGGCATGAATTGTGAACATAAGAAAACCCTTTCAGATGCTACTATGCTGATTCACAGTAGTGAAGAAGAGGAAGAATTTGAAGAAGAAAACAAAGCTAGTACAAGCCTGTCCCCTCTCCCTGAAGATCAAGCCCAACTTTCGACCGTTATGAGTGGTTATTCTCATGATTCTGTACTGAGCTACCCATATAGCTCTGTTGCTTCATCTGCTGGACCTTTGCATATTCTTGACCCTAAATTACATATTACGGAGACAGAAAAGAGAATGAAGGATATGAGCCCAGTTCACTTACTGGTAGAAAGCCAGGTACAGAGAAGAGGGGAAGGACTGCTTACTCCATCTATGTCGGAGTCTGACCTTACAACATCAGGGAGATACAGAGTAAGAAAGGATTCAGTAAAGAAGCGACCTGTGTCTGATCTTTTGTCTGGGAAGAAGAATATTGTGGAAGGCCTTCCCCCACTAGGTGTAAGTGGACATTACTTTTTCTTGTTTTGGATTGTTTTGGGTTGTTCTATGGTGGTGTGTTAGAAATCAGCCTGAGATGCTTTTAAAACATAAGAATTATTATCTGTTTTCTCTCATTAACTCTGCTTAGCTGCCTTCTATCTTTTCTGCCACTTCTGAGTTCTGTTTGAATAGTCCTCCCACACAGACCCAACTGTGCCCCTCCCCAGTCTGATACAGCTGACCTGCCTAGCAATTCTGCAGCAGAGAGGTATTTTAAAGTCAGTCCCACTTCCCACATTCTGTCTTACGTATCCTTTTCTGGGATAAAAACAACTGCTTCCCTTCCACTGCCAGATTTCTAATGTCATAACTTCCCTTACCAAAAAACTGAGTTTAGCTAAATCCTTTAACTTTCTTATTCTGACCAAAAAGGGGAATCTGACTCATTAAAATAATAGATTCTCTTTCCTTGTAATTTTTCTTTACTTTCCTCCATCTCCTCCCCTCCCCATATCCTTTCCTTTTTCTTCCCTTGCCTTCAATCTGCTCTTATCCCATTAAATTTATTCCTTGCTGTCTTTTTCTTTTTTCTCCTCCTATGACTCCTTAAAAAGAATGGAATGGAAGGACTGTAGGTTTCACCTTTCCCGTAACTCCCACCTCAAAGAAACATCAAGGCCCACGTTGGACCATGCAGTTTCAGTTGCATTGGCAACGTTTACCACTTACTTTGTTTTAAACTTTTGGTCACCTTATGTAGCTCCTGGAATATGTTGAGTGCTGCTGAAGGAAGACCATGTTCTGTGGCATCTGGGGGTCGTGTTTCCTTTATATATATATGTGTTACATATATATTAAAAATAATAATTAATATAATAAATATATATATATTTTAATAACATATATATATATATGTTTCCTTTATATATATATATATTTATTTAATTGATTGATGTTCCCTTTCCTTGAGGTACTATACCCTGTTAAATAGTTTTTGCAAGAACTGGTCTGCAGTGGAACTAGCATCATAAATCTACTCTTTACTAACTATTCTAACTGATGCTGCAAAAGCTAACTTAGATTAAGGCATGTATTTAAATAGTTACTGCTCTCACAGTTTTCTTAAATGTTGGACTTGATCTACATGGAGCTGGACACAATAATACAGGCTAGGAATTTATACCATCTTCATCAACTTCCATCATTTCCTCATGTTTCCTTAAGCTTTCTTCTTCTTCTTCCTGTTTGTTATGTGGATATAGAAAAATATGGTAATATCTTTCTACTTGTGTTCACATTTAGATATAGTTGCTTTGTGTTTTGCTCTCCATATGAAATATTCTGAATCACTGATGGGACTACCACATCACTAACCCTGCCTTTTCCATCTGATAGTCATGTGCATATTCATTTCAACCTTTCAAACTGTTTTCATTGGAAATATTCAATAGAATACTTTTCAGTTCAGTTTGCATAGCTATACAGAATCATTTTATTTATGTATATTTTGGGGTGGCTAGTGATTCCAGTTCTTTCAAGAATGATAATTGCCCAGAGTTGTGGCCTCACACCTTCAGCTATGACCTAGCCTTGCAGGGAGCATTATCTGTCATTCTCATGCAGTTTCAGTAACTTGTCTGGAATGAAGACAGACTTGAGCTGTGTGCTTGGAGGAATGTAGCCCCACCACCCTAATCTCTCACTGCAGTCCTAATCAGAGAAAAGGGTCAAAGCTGGTTTAGTTTGCAGGAGAGGTCAGAGAAGTATCCTTTACTAAACTGAACTCATCTGAGTTCTGCTTTATAACCTATCAACTATTTAAGTATATTTATAAGTTTTAGCTTTTCTTCTGCAGGGCATGAAAAAGAATAAAACTGATGCAAAAAAAATAGGGCCTCTAAAGCTAGCTGCCCTAAATGGACTGACCTTGAGTAGAATGCCTCTGCCAGACGAGGGGAAGGAGGAGTCCACAAGAGCAACAAATGATGAACGGGTAGGTTGAAATTTTTTAATACTTGATTTCTCTTTCATCACATTATTAACTTTTCAAAATTTAATTGCATATGAATGGTGGTACTTTGTAGCGACTTTCAAAATATTACAGATTCAAAGCAACTTAAACATTGAGCATAGAAGCAAAATGGTAAATGAGACTTCCGATTACAAAGTCACTGATACACATATTGAGTGTGACAAAAGATTTTTCTTTTAAGGTTTAAGATGACAGCAATTTACCTCACCCTTTGAACATAGGTTCCTTTACACACTGAAAGGTCTAAACTTGATTGTAATGATTAGTAGTTCATGCAATTTTAACAACAAATTGAGTAGTTATATTGCATCCCCAGGATACCGCTCGTTCAGACAGTGTTTATCTTTTTTTTTTCCCCCAGGTGGATCCCTGAGAATGTAGATGGAGCTTGTGTGATCTGCTGAACTTTTAAATTAATTAACCAGTCTCAGATCACAGAGAGAATGTCAGGTTCTAGAACTGAGGATTGATACTTGAGAGATATAAGATATAACCAGTACCCCAGCCTGTCTCTTTCCTGTTTATACCCACGGTGTCCTGTGTGCAAGAAAGTGCGAAATTAGTGAACATCCAGATTATGAAGGGTTGTATAGAACAATTCTGTCATCATATATCTTCCCAGGGAGCAATTAGATGAGTGAGGTCTGTGGTGACTATTGTATGTTCTGCAGACACTCATCTCTTCAGACTCTGGTTGTGGGCACGGGTGGGCAGCCTTAGCTGAAAGCCCCTTCAGCTCAGTTCATTGAGGTCACTGAGTGTAACAGTCACAGTACCACTAGCTGCTGTTTCCAAGTAACTTGCAGGACAGTTGGTTGAAAATCACAAAAGAAGAAAATCAGTCTTGGGGTTTGAAAGCTTGGAATTAAACCCATATGAGGGAGTTTTGACTGTAATTTTGTGGCTGAAAGTGTGTTGAAATGGCTTTCTGAAATATATATGCCCCTTGAGGATGTGAAGGAACAGAAAGTAACACTGTATTGTTGAGATACATTTTTACATTTAGTTACAGTTTTGGTTATTTCCTCTTGCAGCCAGCATATTTTCCTGGTTTGACTTCTATTGAATTCAGACATATAGTTATTCAGAGAGTTCTGCACAAAGGGCTAAGACAGAAGAAGAATCTGTAATGTAAAGTGATGGAAAAAGACACGTGCCTCTACACTGTCTCCTCAAATAGTTCACGTAGGCAGAATGTATATCAGGAAATGGGAGTGGTTCCTAAGACTGTGGAGAAGGGACAGAACAAATGAGACACACAACATGAAAGAAAGTCTAGACAGTAGATATTTTTAGAAGATGAAGACTTAAGTGGATTCAGTACCTACTTCTTTGCTCAGCTTCATGTTACTGTCAGGTTATACTGGGAAATTTGGCCTAAAGACACAAAAAGGCACATTTTTACAATGAGTGTATTGATCTGTAAGTTGTGTGTAACAGCGGTTTTACACTTTCTAGTGCAACATTTGGCAGTACAATTATTTGACACAATGCTTTTCTAGTCTGATACTGCAGAACAGTTGCTGTGAGAGGCTCGAGACATGTGACATAGATGAAATTTTCTGGCTGAAATCTCACATATTATTCCTCTAATTGTTGTTGGCAAGCAGATCCTGAAATTCCAGAAGTGTCTTATGATTTAGAAACAATTTAGTTTTGAAAGAAAAAATCTGTTTTGGGGCAGACTGAATTATTCTAGTTAAAAAAAAAATCATGGGTTTATAACTCAGCTGTAGCAGGAGGTTCCAAGAAGGCTTTGCTGCTGTCTTCTATATTTATTATCTTTACACTAAGGAAATGTGGAATATTTGCAGTAAATGATTAATTCATTCAGTGAGCTCAGCATTTTGTTCTGGAATTGTAGAGTTTTTCTCCACCTTCACCAGAAAGTTGTATGCATTACAAGTGATTTTTTTTTAATAAGTGATTTTTCAAATGATGTAATCCTGTGTACTATATTGAGCAGAAAGATTAATGAGTGTTTCTTGTTTAAAGGCATTTGAAGCAATGTTTATAGTGTAGCATAGTTACCTTGTTTGGCCAAATATTCCTTTGCTATGATTTTTGTTTCCTCCCACAGTGATGTTTGTGACTTAGTGAAACATCTCAAGATTCTTAGGCAGATTTCAATTGAACAACACTCTTCCTGGTTAGAATTGCTTCTGGCTTATTCTGGTATGTTTTAAAAAAATAATAGCTGGAAAAGCATTAAAAAGTTTGTATAGGAGAAAGTACAAACATTTCATCCCTTATGAATTCTATGTTAAAAAACACCTTGGTATTTGAATTTCTCTGGTAATCTTTGTTCTCTTTTTTTAGTGTAAAGTTCTGGAGCAACGGCTGGAGCAGGGAATGGTGTTCACGGAATACGAGCGCATTCAGAAGAGGCGGCTTATGGATGGGGAGTGCTCAATAGCTCGGCTTCCGGAAAATGCCGAAAGAAACCGGTTCCAGGACGTCCTTCCTTATGATGACACCAGAGTGGAGCTAGTCCCAACCAAAGAAAATAACACGGGTTACATCAATGCATCTCATATCAAGGTGAGAGAAATACTGTTGGAGAAATCTTTTCTGGTTGATATCATAATTAAAAAGGGATTAGGCCTTCAATTCTGGTTTTGTCAACTAAGTTAGAATCCCTCCCAATCTCTCCTTCCTTCCTTCCTTTTTTCTGCTGAGTTTTGTTTGGGGGAGGAAGAACTTGCTTGCCTTACATTACCTTAAAAAAAAAAAAAGAGGGTTAGTTTTTGGAGAGATTTTCTGGTTTTGCTTCTACGTAAGAGAGATGTTCTATATTGATCTACTTTCTCTCTGCCCTCCTCTCTCTGCATTGGTACTCACAGAGGACACGCTTCCTAAGTTAAGAAGGGAGCTGGCATCTCAACAAATTGGGATCCTTCACCATGATTGTGATGTTTTTTGATCTGCGGTGACAGAGTCTTAGTTCATCCTCTTCCGTATTCTCAGACTGCGTTCGTGGTAGGCAGTAGGATGGCTTCTAATATCTATAATCTTTGTCCAGGTCTCTGTTGGTGGCATCGAATGGGATTACATTGCTACACAGGGCCCTTTGCAGAACACATGTCAAGATTTCTGGCAGATGATTTGGGAACAAGGGATTGCCATCATAGCAATGGTCACAGCAGAAGAAGTGAGTATAAGCTGAGCAGGTCTACCCCAGAAAATTTTGCAGTGATTTTCTCATGATCCATTACAGGAAGGGGGGCTGTTTACTGAAACAAGAAAAGCAATTGAAGATTATTTTATAGGGACCCCTTTGCTGTTCTGTCTTGCTTTTCTTGGCAGACTGATGTAAATTTGCAAACCCTTTCCACTAGAAAGTTTGTTCACTCAGTGAGAAACTGTAAGACTGTGGCAATACTTAATAGAGGAGAAATATATTTGTTACAGGAACATCAGTTGCGTGTGTATTTTCATGTTTCCTGTTAAGCAAGTGTTTTACTTTTAAGGAGAGTGGGAGAGAAAAAAGCTTCAGATATTGGCCACGTCTTGGCTCAAGACACAACACCGTCACGTATGGAAGATTTAAGATTACAACACGATTCCGTACGGATTCAGGCTGCTATGCAACTACGGGATTGAAGATCAAACACCTTCTCACAGGACAGGAGAGGACAGTTTGGCATCTGCAGTATACTGACTGGCCAGAGCATGGCTGTCCTGAGGACTTAAAGGGATTTCTCTGTAAGTGTTCAGTGGATTTGACTTTTTTTTTTTGTGTGTGTGTGTGTTACCTAGCATGGCTGCAATACAGGAATTAGCTTGTGATACGTATGCCAAGCATCCTGCTGTACAAGGTTTCTCCATTCCAGCAAGAGATACTAGATTGTGTTTTTGATGGGCATATACCTGTCAGTATATGACAATTTATGTCTAAAGCCATGTGTACAACACACTGAAAAGCCATATAGCTTAAAACATAATTACATCCCGTATTACTCATTCAATATGTGTCAGCAATAGCAAGAACACCACCTTTGTTGGGGGATTGGGAAGCTGTCAAAACCTTACAAAAACTACATGATTAGTAGATTTGTATTGCTTTTGATGGGATGTGAAAGGTGATTTATTTACTGTGTCATTTTCTTCTGGGAGATGTAACTTGTTGAGTTCCTCCTACAGGATATTTCTGATAGTCACGCAGTGGTAATAGCGGAGCTTTTATAGCTTTGTCTCCTAAATGTAGCTTTCTTCTTCTGTTGAACCCAACAGCCTACCTGGAGGAGATCCAGTCGGTGCGGCGCCACACAAACAGCACCGCAGATCCGCAGAGCTGTAACCCTCCTGTGCTGGTGCACTGCAGCGCGGGCGTGGGGCGCACGGGGGTGGTCATCCTGTCAGAGATCATGATTGCTTGCTTGGAACACAACGAGGTAATTCCTTTTTCGTTCTTGTGCTCTGAAAGTGCTGGGAGGTTGGGCGAGTCACCTGCCTAACAAGGATATAGCCATTGGAAGAGCATTCCGGTTGGAGTTGAAAGAAGTTTTGGCAATTCAACAGAAGTTAATAATTTTCTAGAGTTGCCCACTTATACACTGGGTGTTGAAGGGTTCATCTGTTTCTTGACTTTATAAGGTGTTGTATGACTGAATGGAAAAAGTATGTCTTGGGGTACTTGTGCATATCTCAGGGTTTGGCCCTGGCTTTTTCTCTATTACTTCATGATAGTTAATATTTAAGGGCATGCTATGTAATCCAGTCTCAGTGCTTGTTATTAAATATTTTGTTTCTAAATATAGTAATATTTGCAGTATCAGCCTTGGCAGAGGACAAAGTGGTAGTTTAATAGCATAAGACCTAGTCCCATCAGCCTTTAGCCTCAAGTGGACAGTTTGTTATTCGTAATATAAAGGTGTCAGCTGAGGCTCTCCAAACCAAGTGTTCACTGTGCATCCCTATCCCAACCCTGTGCAGACTTTTGGGACCATTAGATTTGTGAGGAGTTACCCACGAGGCAGGCAGGTTGGACACTATTATGCATGGCTCACGGATGAGGAAGATGAGGTGAATATGGTCAGTGGTGCAGTTATGTCCATGCTGCCAGAATAGGCGGTGAATTTTCAGAGTTGAAATTAGGGCAGCTGTTTCTATCCTTAGATCACTAGTTTTATCCTGCATTTCCTGCTGTGAAGGTGTACAAGGCAATCTCCTTACTTACCAGTCACTGTAATGGTTTGTTCTCTTCCTCCAGATGCTGGACATCCCACGAGTGCTGGACATGTTGAGGCAACAGAGAATGATGATGGTGCAGACTCTTTCTCAGTACACTTTCGTCTATGGAGTTCTCATCCAGTTTCTCAAAAGTTCTAGGCTTATATAATCCCTGCCACTTCCTAAGGGACACGACGTGAGTTTACAAAAATAAAATTTCAGTTGTCCAGGCAGCCTGGCCCCTGCTGGCGTTTGCTTCCTATGCTGAGTCACAGAGTTACTTTTCAAGACTAGTATGTGACTGTTAAATGCAAGTCCCTGTAACAGTCCTTGCAAAGCAGGATCTTCGCTGGGCTACATTCTTCCCGTGTTCAGCTGCAGTTATAGTAGGAAATGATCCTCCTTGTTCTGTTTTGTAGAACTTGCACACTTTCTTTAGAATAGTGTTACTCTGGGCAAAATAAGTGTCTTGTAGAATGGAAGTGGATGACGCAATTTTACTAACTTTTTTAAAAGTAATATAGACTTTAAAAATGAATTAAGTGTGCAGAAGCTAAAACCTGTAGATGCACGTGGGGAGAGGAACTTACTCCTTGGGAATGTCAAGGTCTTAAGCAGTTTCATTCTGCTTTCAATTTTATATTTAGAACAATACATCTATGTTTTTTAAGATGAACTTTTGGTTTCCTCTGGTTTACTCAGCAGAATTAGCAATTCCTAGATATTTTAAGATGTCACTTTAAGGCAGTTATTTTTGTATTCATCTTTTTTTTTTAATTTTGAAAAAATACCATTTTTAAACAGCATAATGTTTTCAGAGGAAAAGATTGACAGTTTTTGAATTAACTTTTCAAAATCTGTGGAGAAAGTACTAGAGGAAACTGTTGAGAGTTGTAGAGTGCCAAATAACAGAACTGGGAAGTGAAAGATCATGTTAACTGTTGATAATTTCCATTTGAGCGAGAGGCATGTTTACCTACTGAGTTATAGGCAAAAAGCAGGGCAAGAATATCCTAATTATCTGCTAAGTTCTTGGAAACAAATGGATGAGAGAGAGTACATATTCAGTATTATTCATATATTTAGAGAGCGGTTTGATTTTACTGGCTGAAATCAAAGTGGAGGCAAATGTTTTAAGCACTTTTCTTTTTGCTCTGTTATTTATGTAGTTAAACATAGAAGCTATAATCATATATTGTTTCATATGGCAATACACCATTACTAACCTGTTATTTTTGGGAGAGCCTTTTAAGTTGAGGAAGTGAGAGAACCAAAATTGGAATACGAAGGTGTATAGTGGTGAAGTGGAAATGATCATGTGAAACAGAAGAGAGGAGGTGTGGCAGCTGTGATTGCTGGTTTACACAGTTCAAAATGACCGTAGCAATTTTTATATTCCCCTTCGAGGAAGCCTTTAAAGCACTAGAAGTGTTTGTAGAATTTTGGGGATTATGTTGTCAGTAGTAAACCAGATTTTGCTGGTGCTGTGGAGTGTTGCTATGAAGGATGTTCACAGAAGCTCTTTGAGAATGATTGCAGAGGGTAAAAATTCTTAAAAGTAACACTGGAGATGTGGGTATTTCAGTAACTGTGAGTGGCAGAGCTGATGGTTGTGGCAAGGACGTGATGATAAGTCCTACCTCTGGTAGTTTCTATTTTGTCCCTAATGCTGCAGGTCTGATCTAATAACAGGGTTCCTGAATACTCCTTTCTGTTTTTAAAAAGGAGACATTGTAATTTTTACCTGCTTTTTCAAGTGCTTTGAGATGCTGAGTTGAATTTTCTGTTCAAAGACGAGCTATTTGTTTGTAGACATGTACTTTAATTTCTAAAATTAAATGACAGTCATTTAATGTGGGCATGTTTATGTAACTACCTCCTGTGATACCCACTTAGCAAACAGAATGAGATTGAAAGTCATTTTTCTAACTGGTAAAATAATTTTATTTTTCTGTGTGCTGTGACAAGGTTTTGGCAGCTGTTATGAATAATTAAAAACTCCTTCAAAATAATAATTGTCTACTCAAAACATTAATTAAAAAGGTAATAAAAAGGTTGCTTCAGTTTCCTCAGTAATGAGCTTCTTCCATGAAGATAAGCATAATTCCAATGACATTTTGCTAATATGTCATCCCATAAAAAATGTATTACTTTACATTTTAATAGCCATCTAGTGCATTTGGTCTGTTTTCAAGCAGTCTGAATTGTTCTGCTCTCAATAAAAGTAAGATAGGATAGGAAAAGAAAAAACCTTTTCTTGTAGCTATAAAATGCCTCATTCGCTGCCAAATGCAGTCTGGAGGAAACCAGTTACCGAAGATGGATTATTTTATATAAGCCTGCAAACAAACCAATTTGACATATCCATCTTAATAGAAATGTAATTGAAAGGAAGAAACATTTTTGTATATTCGTATTAAGCTCGTATTTTTGAAATATTACTACTTTTATACCACGCTTCATGTAAATCTTCAGAAATATTTTTGAGAGAAGCTGCCCTGTAGAAAGCTAGTTTGAACTTTTCTAATCTTCAGACTATGATCTGATGAATACAAGTTTTAGAGATATTACAAAGCCTCCCAACTCGGACTGACAATTTTCTGATATCCAGCAGTTACTGCTGCACAACATCCGCCCTGAGGCCTTAAAAGAGCAACTAAAATGAGGAGTTTAACCTGAAAATGAGTTTTGAGGTAAGGAGGAGCTCTTTCTCCTCTTCTCTTTTTTTTTTCCAGCTGTTAGTTATTCTCTAACCTTATAATCACAGTTCAGATTTTTTTTTTAATTTTTTCGGGTGAGAGCAGTGCTACCTACTGCCCTTCAGCTTTTAGATTCAGCCATCAGCAGAGTCATTTTGCATTTTTTGTATTAATAGACTTTATGTGAATTTTCCTAATAAAAATAGCAGGATTGCTTTCATAAATAAACATATGGTTCCACGTGAGTGTTAAAAATGAGCGGATTCTCTTATAAAGATACCAATGAAATGAAACTCTACAACCTTCTGTAATAAAATTAATTGCATCTTCAGATAGTTTTAAAAACAAAATTAAGTTCAGTTTTGCTCAGAGCCCTGAGTACTTTTTAATGCAGTTGCACAGGGTGCTTCATGAAATGTTGGACATTATGAGAGAATCAGTTGTCCAAATGCAGTCACAGCCAGAGTGGTAGGTGGATCTATTAGTCATGAAAGGTGAAAATTCCACTCTAAGTCCATTTTGCCACAGGTACCTCAATGCCTATGGGGAAGAAACCAGATTATTCTTACATAAGATTAAGCTGATCTGTTTTAGTATAGGAAGTTTGTTGTATGAAGATATTCCTGCAGTAAGTAACAGAAAAAGGTGCAGATTTCCTAGGAATGTCAGAGTTCTCAGGGATAAATAAAGGTGCTATATACTGCTAAGAGTACTGATTTGCCTGTTTTTTATGGGCTAGATGGAAAATGATTTTCTAGGATCAAATTCTATGAAGAGTCATCAGAAGAACTTACTAATTACTACGAGTGAGGGGGGTTTCTGCCCATTTAGGGCTCTTTTTCTTGTTTGCTCTCACAGATCTTTTGACTATTGAATCTATGTAGTCCTGGGCTAGCTCTTCTCAAAAACTTTATTCAAAGCCCTGCTGAAATCATTTCATGGGTGTCCCCAACTTAGCAGGCTTTGCTTTAGGCTGTGAATCCATGTAGGGATTTCTTTGGCCGTAAAAATCCCTGCTGTTTTGCCCAGATACCCCGCAGCCTGCCCAGGAGAGCTCTCCTTTTCTGCTCTGTCTAGCAATGCTGTTCCCTGTGAATAGCAGGAACCGTTTGGTGCCTTAGCATCCCTCTCTCTTTCAGTGATACCTTTTGCACAAGTGAACACTAAAAATCAGAAATGCAGGAAGCTATAGTTTATATTTAGAAATACATTTCATTAAAAGCAGCTGAGCTAGATAGAGTCTCTGTAACTTCTGTGGATTAAAGTAGGTGTAAATTATCATCAACATGTAGGAAAAAACAAGTTGAATAGATAAAATAAATGTGGAGTAAGCTGCAAGAATTCTTGGCATTTTTGGAAAGTAGGTATTTCTGGCTCCTTTTATTAGCCTGTGTATCTAGTTTTAAGCAGATTACATTTGGGACAATTTTGTTGGAAAAATACGTTCCTAAATTTCCTAAGTGAGGTTACCTGAGGCTGCTGCTGGAGAACAGATAAGTTGTTTTCTCGTTGGAGTAGCTGTCAAAGTTGAGGGACTTCAGAGGCTTCTGGACCAAACCTGGGAGCTGCAAGGTTTATCATTCAAGCTGGCTGTGCAATGGGGGCTCTTTTTTTTTTTTTTTTTTTTTTTTTTTTTTAACACCAGTAGCATTACTAAAACCCTGTCATTAACATAGTGCACATCAATAGTGATCTCTATTTACTAATATAAAAGAAACAGTGGTTCCATTGCTGAGAATGACAGGTTTGGTTTGGTTTTGTTCAGTAATACAAAGTCATGCAAAAGCAGAGCCTGGTCCTGCAAAACACACAATTCCTGCAGTTCCTCCTGATACCATGAGGAGCTAAAATGTGCTTAGCACCAATGAAAACTTGAGGTGTTACAGTGTAAGTACTCACATTCTCCACTTTAAATTTAAATACAGATTACAAGAATTAAGCAAAAGAATGCAGTAGGAAGGCAACTAAATGAAGCTACGGCATTAAAAGACAAAGTAGTTGAGGCAGTTTGGAGGAGATTCTCTTGCAAAAGTGCAAAATGTTGCAAGTAGAGAGCAAGGATTTAAGGAATGGCTTATGGAGGAGGATTTGGAACAGTCTGTGCCCACAGAAGGGCTGCAAGAAGGGTCTGATTCATATGGTATGTTTTTCATGGCATGGTAGGGTAAGTGAACATGTAGTCATAGTCATAGGTGTTATTTTTACTGGCTTTTTAAATGTGATTTTTGAAACTCCAAATATTTTTTTCCAGAGGCTCTGTTATTTTTATATATCATCTTTTGCAAATGTTTTCAATGCAATCTGTCAGCTCAGTTCCTGTTTACTTATTAAAGGTCAGAATTTCAAGCATTGGTCTCTGGTTTTAGACGTGCAAACTGCTAGGGAATAAGCATGCAATTTTGCACTGATAGCTTCTCCCGGGTGCAAGTTAGACTGTCTGGAAGTCCAGTGCTGGCTCTGTGAATGCAGCCAGGTGATTAGAGTAGGTGCGAGCTGTACCAGGTTAAGACTGGCCTGAAAAGCAGGCCCTTAAACTGTGGAATTCAACTATGTGCTTAGAAATTGCAGTGCAGCATTTGCAATACAGTGATCTTAACTTCAGAAAATCTCTAATACTCTACTAAGTAAGGAAAAAAATCTTAAACTTTTAACAGCTATTACAAACATGACTGTAAAAATTTCTTAATAAGATCCTGTTTGGGACCAGCTAACTTGGTGCATTTTGTTGGCACTACACATGTTACTTCTATTACGGTCTGCAAGGATTGGGGAAAAAGTAGCTTTTGATAATTACAATGAACATTTCAAAAACGGTTGCTAACTAATTCTGTTTTTGTTCTTTGGTGTTTTCCACAAGATGCTGCATATAGAGGTAAAGTGTAACCTCTGGTGTTTGTTCTTTACAAGTATATTCTTTGGCTCTAACTGGGGAATGAGAGTAGAAATCAAATGCAAAGAAGCTAAAATAGAGTTTACAACAGATCCAGCCTCGTGGCCAGTGGGAGAGCAAGTCTGTAGGTATCATAATAGCATTTTGTTTCAGATATGAGGCAATCAAAACTACCAAATTATTACTGTATGTGGACAGTTACAGAAGGTGCCTAACCTTTATAAAGGGAATTTTTACTGCTGTTTTCGCATTTGGAAACATCTAAGTAAAATTAGGAAACTTTAAAGTAGTTTTTAAGATTTTGCAAACACCATTCAGAATGATACAAAACTAGATACTATACATATATATATATATTTAAAATCCTTCAGTCTGAGACCTTGCTAATCCTGGATAATTCTGACAAAGTGAATACCCTTTTTTTATTATTATTATTATTTTATTTTTTACAATGATACTATCTGAAATTGCTTTGAAGTGCCCAAAATAGCTGTCCTGTCTATGGCTGATTTTGGGTGGACTTGGATGGAAATTTTAGGGGCTTGACCTGGCAAAACACTAAATATTTACACTCCTGCACGTTGCTGAAATCTCTTCATTCCATTAAAATCAATGTGAGTTTGAAGTCCTTTCAGCAGTTTTGTAGGATCAAAACCTAAATGTCAGAGTAATGCAGGATCTGGCTCCGTTTTCCTCCTTTTTCATTTGAGCCACTATGCAAGGATTTAAACAGGACTTTGTTTAAACTACAGCAAACGTGAATTTTCAAGTATTATTTTCTAGAACTAAGCTAGCAGTTAATATGTCTGTTTTTGCTGTCTTGCCACCAATACTGTAAAAATGTATAATCAAAACAGCTTTAATTCTTGTAAAACTGAAATTGGTTTGTAAAACAATGTACAAATTGTGTTTCATAGACAGAAAAGCTTGTATTACTGAATGTAATATATGTGAAATGAATATATCATAGTCTATTTTTGCCATGAAAATAAATATTTGAAGCTATTGTAAATTTTATTATTCCTTTATTAAAGTAAAATGGATGCAAAACTTCAAATGCGCTGCATGCTCCACTGCTGGAAAGCACCAGGCTTCTTGTTATGCTGTTTAATTAAAATCTGTCTTTCAAGTGTGCTCAGTTTGACAGCATTAATCCAGGTAAGGAAAGGCAATGACATGCCAGCCGTGTGTATGTAGCTGTCTGATCCCTTCCAAGTCCTGAGGAATGTTCTGTGCCTCTGTGAGCAAAACTCCTTTGTGTGGGTGGCAGTCAACACCAGAAGAGGAAAAAACCACCTCTGAGGGGCCCAGACACGCGGTAAACACACCAGGCAGCTCCAGCCAGACCTGTTACTTGCATCGTTCATAGGCTTGAGGCACAGGTTTATTCAGAAACCTAAATATTCTGCAAATTCAAGTGGATCCAGTTTGGGGCTATAGCTGTAATCTTCCAGCCACTGCGAGATTCCCCATGGGAATCCTGGGCATGCAGCCCGGCCCCTGGCTGTGGCATAGGCCAGGCAATATTTGGGCAAAAGCTGTGGGATGTGGTGCAAGGTGAACTTAGGGGGCAAGAGGGTCCCAGCCCTATTTCTTGACTGGAGGGGGATTGGGAGAGCTGAAATCTCTCTCCTTCTCCAGGTAGGGCTGCCTGAATCTGGGGTGGCTCCTGGTAGGTGAAGTTATGTGAATCTCTGCAGTGCTGAGTGGCAACTGCTCTATTCAATATATGCTGGGGACATTTTTACACGTCTCTTCTCCTGGAAGTGTTCAGTGGCAGTACATGACTGTGTGTTTGCTGTCTGCCCGCTGCTGTGAGCAGCTTCAGGAAAGTTAGACTCTGCGCCATGACAGAAGCTGCCCCTGCCGTGGAAACTCGTGTTGTCATTTTGCAGCCTGTGGGCTGTTCGTGAGTGATTTGGGGGGGATTTGTGAACAACTCGGGGTATGAGGGAGAAGTCACTTATACAAGTACCTAAAGGAGCATGATGGTGCAGGAGGGCAGGGGATGAGGGAAGGTTGGGTGAAAGTTGGATGTTGCATCGGCTCTGAACTAAGCGAGTCCTTTCTTACCGCAGGAAATGCCTGGGCTCAGGGCGGCTCTGAGGAAGGAGCAGGAGCTATGTGGTTCCAGTGGAGCACGGGGTCTGGGAAACGACTGCTCGGTAGGAAAAGGCTAGTCGTGCAGGTATGACATCTGCTTTGAACCCACCTCAATAATCCAAAGAGAAAAAAAAAAGTGAGGAGGAGATGGGTGAACCTGGGACTATTTAATTGCAAGGGTTTATTTTGCCGTCAGGGGATGAAGGCAAGGGGGGATGCTGGTGTTTGTGGCATTCTTAGGGAGCCTTTCTGAAGCAAGGACTGGGGAGGTGTGCATGTGTCTGGGGCTCTCTGGGTGCAAAGGGCGCAATATAGAGGTGGAAGCTGTGTGGGGTAGCGCTAGGAGGAATTCTGGCCTGTTTCTGACTAACTGCCACATCTCCCAGGGCGATCGGCACGACAGGCTTCAGACAGACACCTAAATTTAAACCAAACATCTGTCATCCCCAAAATACCAAACCAGTATTATTTACAGTCCTACTCATTCTATGGATTTAAGGTATCTGCTGTAATAAACAAAACAACCAGAAAAGGCTTGGAGGGCTGGCTGGTGAAATTTCTTAATCTAAGATGCTTAGTTCAGATTAATATTATTATTAGCCATTTCTAAAATGACAATCATGTGCCTGATGTAAACATAGAAGGACATCAAATCCTTCCACGAACAGGCCCTGTGCTATCATGCTCAGATGAATGAAGGATTTTCGCTGGTGTTAAGCACCAATGAAGCAAGCTGTTGTCGAGCCTGGTTAATACTGATAATCAGTGATTTGAAGGAACCACATACTTTGTGCATGCGCGTCCGTATCTGCTATCTTCTGTCTGCATACAATGCTACTCATGACTGACTGAAACTGAAAATGTCTTTCCATTAAGAAAATCTTCAGCAAAAAATCTCCAGGAAGGTCCAGGGTGTTTTATTTTTTGTGTGCTAAATGTAGAAGCTTTTATCTGGATTTATCTGGGTTTCCTGCCACCCCTGCAGTATAGAAATAAATGCCTTTGCTATGAAGTGACTGCCTCTCTGCCTCCAGAAGCCAGTGCTCACCTTGTAGCTCACAAATTTCAGGTGTTTGAGAGCTACAAGTCTTGGTCCCATCAGTCACTGAATGTTTGGTTCACTCCCTGATTCGGAGGTGCAATTTAATACGAAAATACGAAATCCTATGCAATTGTACTGCCTCAGTTTTCCTGCTTAAGAAAGAGCCATCCTTTGACGGGTGTGCTAGAAATGGGACATTATTTTATTTCCTGATTCTTTGTAGTTCCAAAAGCAATCTTGTGGTGATAGGTCAGCTACAATATTCAACATATATTATGACTTTTTTTGGTGGAGGGAGGGGAAAGGAGCGACTTTTGGCTAGAAAAGTATAGAGGGAAGGATATCTTGGTTATGGAATTTCACCCTTTCATATGGGAATGGCCCCTGCCACCTCCTGCAGATGCTATGATTGAATATGCTGGAGAGCCCGTGTTACAGTAGCAAGGTACAGTTCAAACGTCTCAGATGGAACATCAGTTTTCTCCTGCTGTGGAGAGGAGAAACGCAGTCTTATTAGCATTCAGGATCAAAATGTAATTAGGAAAAGGGAAGATAATATGTTCACAGAAAATGGAAACATGAAGGATTGGCATTTTCTCAAATTGCTTTTAAGCTTTTAAGGACAGAGGGAGCTGTTCCACCGCCCTGCGGTCAGAAGGGCTATAAGACGACTCACAACAGGTATTAGATGCAGGAACTTTGATGCGCTGCAAAGAAACAATCTGCGTAAGGTGAGGAGCACTGTTGAGTGTGTGCATTGCCAAATTATTAATGTATTCCTGCAGTGCAGTCCCTCCTGGAGCCAATTACCCTTGATAACAGGGTGCCCTGGTGTTAGGAGGGCTGGCAAGGTGAATGCGGTGCTTCCAGGGCCCTCCAGCTGGGAGCTCCATTTCCACGTTGTAGGAGGCCTCAGTGGGGATCAGGAAAGAGCTGCCTTCAGGCTGAAAGCACTTGCACAAAGCTGAAGGTGGGAAGGGAAGACCCACTGGGTCACTTTGTTTCAGGAGAAAGGACAACCTCCCTCTTATAATCCCCTCGTAACTGAGGTGGTTGTGCCCAGCGTTTGGGAAGCAGCAACGGCAGCTTCCAGGGCTCTGCAGTCTGCATTAGCTCCGGTCTCAGGAAAAGCAGGGTGCCAAATACCTCCAAGTTGAATTTCTGGTTGGAAAGTCTACTCCTCTGAGGCGCTGTGAGGAATGGCCAGGCTGGCCGGATGAGCTGATGGCCCTGGACGTGTTGCTTACCTTCTAACCTGGCAGGGGAGTGTGCTCCTGAGTGTGTGAGAGGGACGGATAGCTGGGAAGAGCGGGGGTCGCCTCACAGTCCTGTGATCCCTCTCCTGGAATGGGCCCCTGGCTGCTGTGAGGTGTTAGCTATGCCGAGCCCTCGCACAGGCCCTGCAAGGGGAGTCCTGCCGGCTCGCTGAATTCCTGGGATAGCTGCGGCGAGCTCTGCACCTCGTGCTACGGATCACGCTGCCTGGGAGAGTGGGAGAGCAGAGCCCCGCGGCCTGCGGGGCTCCGGCTCGGTTTGAAGCCGCCTCTCTCTCGAGTTTCAGATGCCTTCCCTGCTCCATGTGCGTAGCCTTTCCTTGCCCTTCTCAAGGTCTGCTTTCATCCCCCCGCGCCATGGGCCTGCGAGGCTCGCGCGGGAGCAGCCCGCGCTGCTCGGGGGTGACTCGGCCTTGGGAGCCCCGCGTTCCGCTCCTGCCTGCACAGGAGGCTGGGGCTAAAGCCTACGGGTTTGCAAGGCGGGCTGAAGGATGAGTGCAGCTGTAAGCTGACAGTAGTCCTGTAGCTCCTCACGGGCTGCCTGATACCCTGACGGCCTCCTAGGTTCTCCTGCAGGTTCCCTGGAGATGCTCAACTGGAAAACGGCCGTGCAAGTAACGGCTGGTTCTTCTCTTCCTCCCTAGAGATGCGTTATCCCTGTTACGTGGTGCATTTCCGCTGGCCCGAGACCTGCTTATGGACTTTGAAACTGGATCCCTCACGTCGCTGTGACCCATATTGCTGCAGTGGCTGGTGCAGCGAGCAATTAATCACTCACCTGTTTGCACCTATTTCTTTGCTACCTGGAATAGAAACTGATGACGACTGTTTCTGCATGAAGGAGATTTCCCTATTCTATTCCCTGGGGTCATGCTATACCTAAGTCTAAATTAAGAGTGTGTAGGCACACTTACAATCACTGAAATGATCGTTTGGGGTCTGTTAGCATTTTTTTTTTTTCTGAGCAGCGCTAAGACATCCCAGTACCTTTGCCTTTCCTCACATTAGTCTTGCTTCACGTGACCAGAAGACTCACTCTTTTAGCTTTGTAACTAAACAGAGTCCTGTCTTCAAAACCAAGGGCACCGATGACAGGGCAATAGGTTTTAAAGATAAGACTTTGCTTTGTTACAGAGCTAAGAAACACTAATTGGCTTTTGGTCGTGTGAAGTCAAGGTTAAAGTTGTTGTTATACCCATGTCCACTCCCTACATCAATCGGCACAGAAATAGAGCTCTGTACTGCAGACCACAGCCACCAGCTGCTCCTGAGCATTTCATTTTGTCCAAAGCAGTCAGGTTTGTAGTGGTGCAGTGATTGCCTTGTTCTGCCAGGGCTCCTGCTAAGACGTGAACGAACCAGGAGCGAGGGGAAAAACCCAGCGGGGACTCAGGGTGTGGGCAGAGAGGGGGCAGAAAGGAAAAAGCAAACAGCCCAAAGCCTGCATTGGCGATAAGGCCGTCAGTGACGTGGGCCTGCCTTGCACGTCCGCTGCCCAAACAAGCTGTGTTTGAAGCACCACCTAAAGTAAATGCGAATAAAAGGGAAAAAGTTTTAAGCTTGAATGTACCTTTTGGTTCTGTAGGCTAGATAAGCTAATGACTATATGCAGATAACATTTACCTGGAATATTTTCCCCCACTATCTGGTGGGAGCGGCTGCACAGCGAGGAACCGGTTCCTTTACCTGGTCTGGCTGCTGTCGCTGCTGGACTGGTAACCGCGTTGTTCCACAGCGCGTATGTCACTCTGGACCTATGAAATGTTCAGAGCGCTGCTTTTTTAGGCATACTAGTTTGTATGCTTTACTTGCAAAAGGTTTGTTTTAATGAATTTATTTAGTCTCGAGTTCCACCCACTCAGGAAAAAAATCTCATTGATTTATAGACAGCTCATCAGCAGAGAATACAGTCAATTAACTGCTTTTTTTTTAATGTCACTCTGGAGAATTACAGTCATTAATTGCACCTTTCTCTATGGTGATGTCACTTTTGGGTTTTTTTTTTTAATTTGTAGAATTTTAGTGCAAAATTCTTGTTAATCTCTAATCAGACTCATGCTGACCACAGGCCAAAGTTCATCGAGTGTCCCCTTTTGACATGCAAGTTATACAGAGCAATGATTGGGGAGGGGGGACGGAAATCCATTTTTGGCAAGGCCAGTGTGTCTGTGTAACAGGCTCAGGGAGCTTGGAAACGAGGGTCCTAGACAGGAGGCAAAATCCTGGTTGAAGAGGGGAGAGCTATTTGAACATGTCTAAGTATTTCGTTTGGCTCTGTAGTCGTGTCCACCAGACCTGACCAGTCAGCCTGTGTTATAAAGTCCTTTGTGCAGATGCAGGGACTAGTTCCCTGGGTGCCCCGTGCCCTCCGATTCTCCAGGCCAGGGAATGCAGGGGGCGTTTCCTAGCCCCGGAGAAACGGGATTTGCTCACAACAAACCTGCAGCTCGCGATAAACCTCCTCTGCCCTGTTCGGCATCAGCCACGTGGGTCTCCTTTCAAGAGGACAAGAGTGGATGGAGGGACACAAAATCCTCACGTTCTCTCCCCTGCTTTCCCTGGGCAGGGAGCTCCCGCTGAAGGCTGCGCTTAACCGCAGGCCACGCGCACAGCCACAGACACGGCTAAAATAACCCCCTCTGCTGACACAGTCAACAAGTGTAGTTTACTGTTACGGCCAAGGCAGCCAGGAAAGTGCCTTTTGCTTCCCTGGAACTACGTGCCACACTGCAGTGCTCAGATGCTCGGGACTGTGCCAGGAATGGGGCTTTTACTTGATGGTGTTTTTGTTCCCTGTTTGTTTTGGTTTTGGTTTTAAGGTTAGAGGGATAATAATTTCCAAAAAGTTTGTGCACAATTGGGATCTATGTCAAGTGGAGCTCATTGTAGCAGGTCACTTAGCTCATAAAGTAACGCTCTCCACAGACAACCACGACCAAGGGGGGCAGGTGGGTGAGCTGCAGGCACGGGGTTTGGCTGCAGAGGAGATTTTGGGGCAGGTTTGTTCCTCAAGCGCAGGTAGAGCAAGGCATGCACCTTCCCAGCGTACTTCTCAGAACCCTTCTGAGCTCCTAAGGCCAAATGCAGTAACACAAAAGGCCAGGCAATAAATGCACGTGGATTAGACTAAGAACCTTGGGCTCAGGTTGTGCAATGCACTCAGTAACTTAAATTTAAACTTCAAAATAGACCATCTTCTCTCTCCTCCTTGTACAAGATGCCACAGGTGCCTGTTACAGGGGATTGTTCTGGTCCTCAGTACCCAACGTTTTTCCCTTCTCCAAAAGAAAAGCTCAGCACAGATCATGAAGGCAGCGCTGTCATCAGTGCAGGAGCTGGGTAACTTGGCCTTGGACAGTTGGAAAAGTGTTGCAATATTCGCTTTTGAGAAATTCCAACTGAAGCATGGGAGAGCCAGGATTAAACAGCACAAAAGCAAGTCAAGCCGTGGCCAGCAATAAACGTCCTTTTCCAGCAGGAAAGCTGACAGGAGCATCAGCAAAGACTTGAATGCATCTTTTCCTAGAAAACAGCTCTTTATCCCTGTGGGTACGAGGAATAAGAGGGCTGAGTTTCTGGGTTAAGGTTGATAAAATGATCATTTACCAGCCTCAGAAAGAAGTTCTGTTTGGAAAGCTGCTCGTCCCCAGTCATTCCTTATTTCACTCTAGGTAATGCACGGGATGTTCCTAATATTCTGCAAGTACTGTAAAAGCAAAAAAGACTGTAAGAACGTCAAGCCTCATCATTGGCATTTCACATTACACAATGGGCTAAGTTCTAAATGACACAGAATTGCCCCTTCTGGCAGCATGGACCAATACCTCTGCTCTGCAGATAGGCAGGATAACATGTTTTGATGAGAATAAGCTGAATTCATCTTACAAAATACAACCTCGGATGGGATCTTGGAAACCACAACTGCATTAAAACCATGTCATTATGTTGTTTTATTTGTTATAAATAAAAACAATAAATATTTCATAATTTATCAGAGCTAAGGCTTCCTAAAAAATATAAATTAATTTTACTCTCAGAAGTATCCCAAATTCTCTTAAATTCTGAGTTATACAATTATAGATAAAATATACAAAATTTTTTTGATAGCTGACTTTGCAGTCTACATTCGTACAATTAATGCTCGATTAACAATACCCTGCTCAAGAGATTGCAGCAGTCTTTAAAACAGAAACACCAAAGATGAAACAAATAATTTAGTATACTAATAATGATTTATTCTGTGAAGGGCAGTTCTCCACAGAACTATCTCCATCCCTAGCTAGCAGCTAAATTTTGGCTACTACTCTGGATAGCCAGGCGAGAGCTGAAGGGCCTCTGCAAAGCTTTCTTCAAGGTCATCCAGGTCCTTGTTGATTTCCAAATCACTGTCACAAGTAATAGAGTTTAAAGTGGCATCAAATGTGGGTGAAATTCCTCGGCCACGTTCAGATTTCGCAGAAGAGCGAGTGTCTGTCGCAGCATCCATCATTTCAGCCACATCCGGTGACAAAGCCCCCTTGCTCTGCCTCTCCCTCGACGTCTCCAAACCCACGGGTGATCGGCGCGCGGTGGCTTCCGTCCACAGCAAGTCCCCGGTGCCGAAGGCGCCGTCCCTGCGCGCGGCCTGGCTGTGCCCCTGCGCTGGGCCGGCGGACCCGGCCTCCTGCGCGGCCCCCAGCTCCTCCCTGAGCACGTCCAGCAGATGGCGCATTTTCCTCTAGGACGGGAGGACGCGGCGCGGGTCATGGCGCTGGGCAGCCCCTTGCCCGAGCCGCTCGCGCGGGGCTGGCTCTGCGGCCGCAGACGGCGCTGCTGGCGGCCAAGCGGCCCCACGGGACAGCCCGCGCCACCCCACGGGACCGGCCCACGGGACAGCCCGCGCCACCCCACAGCACGGCCCCACGGGACAGCCCGCGCCACCTCACAGCACGGCCCCACGGGACAGCCCGCGCCAGCCCACAGCACGGCCTCACGGGACAGCCCGCGCCACCCCACAGCACCGGCTCCACGGGACAGCCCGCGCCACCCCACAGCACGGCTCCACGGGACAGCCAGTGCCACCCCACAGCACGGCTCCACGGGACAGCCCGCGCCACCCCACAGCACGGCTCCACGGGACAGCCCGCGCCACCCCACGGGACCGGCCCACGGGACAGCCCGCGCCACCCCACAGCACCGGCCCCACGGGACAGCCCGCGCCACCCCACAGCACGGCTCCACGGGACAGCCCGCGCCACCCCACAGCACCGGCTCCACGGGACAGCCCGCGCCACCCCACAGCACCGGCCCCACGGGACAGCCCGCGCCACCTCACAGCACGGCCCACGGGACAGCCAGCGCCACCCCACAGCACGGCCCCACGGGACAGCCTCAAGTCCTATGTGGAGGGTGCGACTATGACCAAGGTGGTACCTACCTCATCCAGATGGTGCTTATTTTCTTGTATGTGATACTCAAACAATTCTTCCAGGACTCTAAAAATAAACAATCAAACCTTAGGCAAGACATTTTAAGAAAAGGAAGAAAACAATAGTTCAGCACATTCACATTACATTAACGACACACTTTTTTCTTTTTTTAATGTTCATTTCTTAGCTGAATGAGACCATTAAGACCATTCTAATTATCCTCTGTCACAGAGTGTCACCTCGGACCTGTTTCCTCCTGGCCGCGTGCGGTGGCAGGCTCAGCTTCGGACAATACCCAGATGTGATCTACAGCACAGCTCTATGTGCTTTGGTCACGTATCAGAAAGAGGAGCTAAGGAAAATTTGGGAGTACTAAGCAATACATGATTTGTATAGTAATTTTCTAATAACTAAAAACATGATTTAATAACCAGTGAACCCCTATCTGGAGTAGTATATAATCCTTACACCTGTGTTGGAGAAGACTGAATTCATATGGGAAGGGGGACAGACATGATACAGAGATATGGAGCTATGCATGTCATGGTAGACAGCAGGCAACTAAAGCAGAGTAGGTCTTTTTTATGTAAAGAAGAAAAACAAAGGAAATAAAATAAGAGTGAAGGTAATGGTATTTTAAGTATTTTTAATAAGCAATTAAAAGGCAAAGAATGAGTAATAACTTCCCATTCTTACAGATTCCATTTGTACTTGACACAGCATCAGAAATTTGAAAACACGCATATCCTACCTGTTAGAAAATAGCCCGAACTTAAGAATTTCATTTGTTACATCTTCAATGAAAGTCAGATATAAAAGCTCCTCTTCTCTGCAGGGAGAAAAGAAAACCCAATGCTAAACATTTACAAATAGAGATACCACAATACAATAGGAATGATTACCTTTAATGAAAATGCTATTTAGAAGATTTTATAGTTCTTGGCATCAGCTGCTAATTGTCATAAAGTGAAGTCTGTCAGGACTAGCATAGCCCTTCATTCAGTTTGAATAACAACAAAAAAAAAGCTATGTATAAGTGTCAGACTATCAGAAAGATTGCTCAGGCATTCCACGCTTATGCTATTTTCTGCTGTGGGTTAAATATGCACAAAGATGCTGAGTGTGGAAATAAGGCAATCTTGGGAAGTTTTCACAACCTGCTTTGCACTCAGAGGAGCTCAGAGGGCAGAGCCCCCCGGGAGGAGGGCACCAGGCAGCAGTTGGGCCAGGGGCTTCATTGGCTGCTGCACCCTGGAGCTGCTAGTCCTCATGGAAGCCCAGAGGGACCTGCCGACAGCCCCCGCTCCTTCAAAAGGACAGCACTTTGAAGTCCAAAATGTTAATGCTAATCACTATAACTGGGTGACTCTCCTAAAAAATTGAGTTCACTTAAAAAGAAAAAAGAAAAAAAAAAAAAAGATTTCAGTGCTGTTTCCCTTTCAAAGTACTTTTCTAATTATCCCTAAGTATCCAATCAAAATCTACAGAACCACCCCACAGTTTCATATAATAAACAGAAAATCAAAAATAGCATCATTGCATGATTTTAATTATGTAAAAGTTACCATTCAGTCTAAAGTGTCATTTTTTGTTTCCTCTAGAGTCAAGAGTAGAAGACAGCTAAAGATGATCTATGATATTAACCTTAAGATACTTAAAACTAGGTGAGAGGAAGATTGTTCCCAAGGTCACAAAACAACGAATTGGCAGCATTTGTGAATACAACTCAAACCTCTACTAATTCTCATTACATTTCAGACCAGAAATATGGTTAGACCGCCCTTCTACTTGGTATTTTATCTTGCCAGGATCAGCCTGAATCTCGATTAAACAAGAATTAAATACATTTAAAGTGCAGCCCCTAGATAGTAGTAGCAATTTGTCTTCTAAAGTTATTCTTAATTTTTGTCATTTTAGATTCATGTGAAAATGTGAAGTATTACATAACTTTATATTTTTATATATAAGATTTATATATATCTTACATATAAGTTGTTCACGGTATGAACATTCTATTTTAGACTGTGAACAAGACTTTATTCTAAGTCCTTATTTAGTGTTTCAATTGTTTCATCAATTTTGAATCAGGTTTTCTAGTTTATTATTGCTGCAACCTAGCAGAAATAGGGACTTAAACATACTTACTGAGACTGGAATTTCCTCCTTGCTGAAGGCTGCTCAGAATACAGGAGTGTTGATCTAATCAGAAAAAATCAGAGGGTAAGAAAGAGCAAAATGCAGCGTTATAAATACCTGCACATTACCCTGCATCTCCCTCTCCTTTGCCCTTTGCCCACTTCACGTCTTGTAGGAAAAACAGACAGACAAAAACCCCAAGCCCCTCACATCCTGCTTCAGTAGCAAAAGCCACTGCTCACTTTCGAGCCTGAAAAACTGTGTGTCAGGAGAAGTGTAACACCTCACTGGGAGCTGTGCTCTAAAACTGCTGCTACGACCTCAGCGTCACTCCAAAAGCGATACAGAAACCTCTTATCCATAAAGAGTGCTTTTATTTACACAGCATTTATTCAGCATAGGCTCTCTATGTTTATAAGGAGCTCATACATACATATTAACTGTAGGAAGACAACTGCAACTTAAAATGTTATTATTTCCTTTTCACAGTAATATCCTCCACGTAATTTCTCAAAACACTTTCCTACAACTCAAATATTGAGCTACTAAACTTACTTTTAAAAAATATTTCCACAGGGCATAAGCATGCTTACAAGAATAAGATCTTTATATAAATCAAAGAACTGAACTGTGGAAGAATAAATAAATGAGTGGAAGCTTGAAGTGAGCTTGTTTATGCAGCTGGGGCTCTAACTAAAGTCTTGCTTGTTTGTATTTTTCCTATCATGAAAAAGCTAAATTGCAGCTAGTAAAAAAACAAAACAAAATAACCTGAAATCTCTTCCCTTTTCTACCTTTAGTATTATATACATAATAACTTGTTGCAACTGAAGTATTCAGCTGCTGTAGTATCAGCAGGATGAATCAAAAACCTTTTTTTTTTTCTCCTTTCTTTCAGGAGCTAAGACAAGACTTAGATAAAAAGGTATGCAATCCAGGAGTTAAACATAGAACTGCGTAAGAAATATAGAGTTTGGGAGCTCAGATACATGTTCAGCACTAACAGCTGTGTTAACTCCATCAGTCTCACTCTGACAAAAAGGAATATTCACACATTTCGGACCTCTTTTTCTAAGCTTCACTGTGGAACTCGATCAGAAGAAAACTGTAACTTTTGAAGGTGTGAAACCATTAATCTAAAACAAAGAGAGTCCTGTGGGAAGAGACTTACAGAGAGAAATGGCCAGGATGGCTTATAGACCTAAGGACGAGCTGTACAGAAAGCAACATGGAAGGTTTCACATGTTTCTTTCTCCTGTAAATCAGGTACCTGGGGAAGGAGTGCTGAAAAGCAGATGTTCTCTCAAACTTATCCAAAATACCTCTTTTATCTTCAGCCTACAGCAGAGATAAGATGTATTTTAGCAGTGCAAATACATAGCAGATTTTACAATCAAAATTAATCTAGTAACTGTAGGTGACTGAGCAATTCTACAAATCTTGCATCTTTTTTGAGAAAACTGATACAATTGGCAACAGAGGGTCATCGGCATTGAAAACATCTCCAATTTTAACCAGGGGTGATGGGAATGTAGGAAGATTTCTCCCCAGCAAGAAGATTTTTCTGAAACCCAGAGGGGGTCATGTCACCAACAAGAACAAAATCCAGTATGAAGAAACAGGAATGAACACTCTAAATCACTCCTCCCGAGCCAGTGGGAAGGTAAAGTCGTCAACTACCTACATTTTAAATGCTAATACCCCAAAAAGGCCAGCAAGGCTCCACAACTTATGGTTGTAGCTTTTACAATAGCCAAAGTCAAGTCAAATGTGACAATTCTGAAATGCAAAGTTCTTCATGGAACTGGCTGAAGCCTCCTGACTAACCATTTAACTTTCAGTGAGGTCAGCTGCAGATGCAGATCAATTCAGGTGCAGCCACTGTTCTATTTTCTATTTATGTATCTATCTATACATACCATCTATCACTCCTCTCCTCAAAAAAACGAAACAACTACTTGCCTTATTACGCCAAAGACATGACTAGTCTGAACTTGCAGCCCTTCTTCACAAAGAAAGTCCCTAGTTGTTCAAGTCATTCTCTTACGCTTGACAGGACTATTCATTAAGAACTTACTGTCTGTACACTGGCTGCCAGATAAAGCACAAAGCAGGAACCTGATTGGACTCTTGAATGCAAGAATGAGCATGAATTAAGTGAAAATATCTTTAGGTTTGAAGATAAATTTGATTTAATGTCTTTTGCATGATCCCCTATCAAAGATGATGGCATTCTGTTTCAACTTCAAAATTTAATAATGGCAAAACATGAAATTCCTAAACTAGATCAGGGTTGTATTACCTTCATTGCAATCTTCTGGTATTCAGTCATAACTCTTCTCTCAGATGCTCTGTCTGCAGAGGGAAAGCTACAAAATTTTGAGATGCGTTAGGTCTCTAAGAAGCTCAGTTACAAAATATGTAGGGTGACAATTTCAGCACCATGATGGGAATTCAAATGGGAATTCAGTTCCCATAATTTAAATGGAGCCTTCGATTGCCCAATTGGGCAATTTTAAAAATTTCAGCCAGACCTCCACTCACATATTAAAAGTTATACTTGATCTTGAGTCATGACAATAGTCATTCCTTTCCACATACTAGAAACTTCAGGAAGAAACTTCATCCACTAAGATCTCAGAGTCTTTGAAAAGTGGGAGTCTTTGAAAATTTTGAAAGCTAGCTGGTTGAGCAAGCACAAGAATGTTAGTCTTGATTTGATTTTTTTAAAACCATGGATTGTTGGGAGAAAACTTGAGAGTATTTTCCTATACATACACAATATCTTAATGCCCTAAGAATTAAGTTATTCTATTTTTCTGCAATAACAGTGTTGAGAGCAGATTTTTTTCTCTTCATCACAATGCAGATTCCCTTTTTTCTGTTTCTCTTTTTGTATTTCTTTTTGCACAAGAGAACAGCTTCAGTCAGGGTGTAACCAAGGTGCCTTATATTGTAAGTGCTAAATAATCTCTTAGGTCTGAGGTACCCCCTGCAGCTACAATTGGTCTAGGATCAAGATGTCCTGCATCGTGCAAGGACAAAAAGACAATTAGGACAAGCAGGCAGCAAGGACACAAGAGATGCCTCTATGAAGTAGCATCAGGGAAAACAAAACTAAACTAAAACTGTTTAATGTACTAAGTTCAATGCAAAAGAAGAATGTATTTTTGTATAAAGATTTCATACAGCATACCTCTTAAGGAATTTAAAGTAATAAAAAGTCACTGAAGAGATCACATTCAAGATTAAAATGCATGAGATATTAGTTAATGAATTGGAAGGTATTAAACTACAGGGGGGCAATGCAAGGAAGATTTTAAGGCTCACAGTGGTAACTATTAAGAAGACAGAAAGGCCAACCACAAACCAGGGAGAGCAGAGCTAAAAAAACAAAGAATGACTCTCTCCAGTGGATGTGGGATCCCACAGGTTGCATTTAGTGGCACTTTGTATCCATCTTAACATGTAAACTCATATAGATGAAAGTAATTGACCAGATAGAAAACAACAAAATTTGCCCACCCACCAAAAAAAAAATCTGTTCCAGTTTTTGCTAAAGTTATGCAAGTTATATTTGTTATATTCTGGAATAATTTATAAATCCAGAATATTTTTTCTGTTTTTACGCATATGCAAATGAGAGCAGATTTGTTGCTTTAATGCAGATTCTTTACAGATAAATTCCACAATTGCAAAATAAAGATTTAACCTCTGTACCTGCTTACATCAGTCTGTGTTTCAGCATCCACCTGCTGCTTATAGCGACTTTTCCTTTTCCTCCGCGCGGGAGTGTAATACCTGTACTGTGACAGGAAGGATTTAGCATCTGATATTAAGGTGCGTGGAGTAAAAGGTTTGTGACTACTAGTAAAGAAGTCAGAGTGCCTCTCTAGGAGATCCCTGCTGTATACCTTGGATTTAGTTTCTTGACGCTGCTGGGAATGACTGATGCCGACAAAACTATCAGTGGAGCAACTACATGAAAGTCCCGAGGTTTTTCTTTGTGGACTTGATGTCCTGACACTTGAGTTTGAGTTGTTAGAAGTATTTCGAGAATATTTTCTGGAATATTTTACAGGACTGAAGCGAACCAAGTCCTGCTCGCCGGGAGGCAGCAGTACTCTAGGGCAGTAATATGCCCGCTGAGCAGAGGGGAAGAGAAGGTTGCTGTCTTCTGCTTCCAAGGAACTCTAGAAAAAAAGAAACAAAATTTAATTGTTCTGCAAGTTTTGCACTTTGCACAAGTTGGTGCTCACAGCTATTACTGTTACCAGCTCAAAGGTATTCTCTATGGAAAGATTTTCCATGTTTTGCAATGTCAAAACGGTTTCAGAGCAGCTCCAGGGGTGGCAGATTTTAACATCTATCACTGGAAGTAGGAGGAGAAAAAGAAAACAGTTTCCTTCATTATCAAAACACGAGTGCCTTGTTATAAAATATTGATGGCTCCATTGAACCAGGAGTGTCAGTCATTTTTGTCCAAAGGTTCTATAGATTTTTAAGTCAGGGAACTAATAAATCAATGCACTGAGGCAGATTATCTCACTCGGGTACGCTCTGTGTGTGCTGCCCATACAAGTAAGGTAAAAGACATTATCCACAATCATCCTGCTCAGGGGTTCATACTAGGAAGTGTGAAATTGGTTCCTTTCTCCCAGACATCACTCACCAGCCATTCCTGCGGGATGCATATTCTGTGAGAAGCAGTGCCCTCTGATACACCTCAGGCCCACAGAACAGGGCTGCAGAGTGGCTGGGGACACAGAATAAGAAAACTCTACCTGGCTGCTCACTGTCAGCATGACCCTCTTCCCCTTCCAAGGTGGGAGATGAACACCTTTCTTTGGTAGGGGAGCACAAATACAGGAGCACACGTCTCATAACCAAATCCTGCTCCACGAGGAATTATCCTGACTGCCATGGTAAAACAAACCATCCTAATTCAGTCCAGCAGAGCCAGCCATGTTCCTATCCTCTTCTTCTGTCTCAGCCCAGCAGGTACTTGGGCAGCTGTCCACACCAAAGGCAACAGGGCAAGCACGTAGCTTACTGCAGTTAAAGACGACAAAAACAGCCTCCTGAGTTTACAGACTATTGGATTTCAGGAGTTCCTGGAGAAAAGATATAGCTGCACTTGCTGCCAAACTATTCAGCAGACTAGAGTTCAAAAATATACTTCAGTTCGCACAAGAAAATCCATATTCAATAACAGTATTAATTCCAAGGAAACAGTTAAAAGGCCACTAGCTAAACAACAGCCCAACAGAGACAACAGTAGAAGGTAGCAGTGTTACTGCAGTAAAGTGTAGGCAGTGGAGGGTTCAGACTAGAATTGTAGTTACCTAGCCCACCCCTTACCAAAAAGTGAAAGAAGTAAAATCTCAGTCTATTTTATAGTCTATTTTAAGTCCAGGTATAAAACTCAAAAACGCCAAAATGCAGTTTCCTGTACCAGTGTGTGATGTGTTTGGCACTGTCCCTAGGGATCAACACTGTCCTAGCCACCCTTGCTGACGTGGTAGCAAAATCAAAACAAAATGGGATGCCTTGCTGCAAAAGCTCACGTACACATACTTTTAAAAGTCTTGAGTAAGATAAAATTTAGTATAATGAACCAGTCTTGAGAGGGGTTTCTAAGGAGAAAGCCACATGTACCAGTGAGCAGTGATGACCAAGACCATAAGTCTGCCCTCTGCAAGGCCAGGAGTAATTCACCAACAAGCTCAGTTTTAGCAAGTCTGCGTCTCATAAGGAAGGTTGCATTGATACCAGATACAAAAACAGTTGATAGCCTAAAAATTTGAAAACTAATTCTATCACCAAAAAGAATAACTGCTTTGGAAGGACCAGGCTTGTTTGTTTCTGCTTTCTTTTAAAAAAATCTTGATGATAAAAAAATTTAGTATTATTCCTGAGCTGCATCATTGTGTCAATGTGCAAAGACAAGTAAGACAGCAACAGTGTTAAATCTAAGGTACATAACTACATGGTCATAAGGTACAAATGACATAAGGTAGTTTTTTTTTTTTCATAAAATGAGAAAGAGTAGATCAATAGAAAGAAATTTTATATCTAACTTACAAATTTTGCAAATTCAAAGCATAAATACTTGGACAGTCAATGTGTGCTGGTTAATGTGGTTACCTTGCGCCTGTGAATAATTTAGAAACATCTTATCACGTTAATTGTTGTATATTCTTTTTCTACATCCCTTGAGACAAATTGTTCTTAGCACATCACCGGTTACTGACAATTCTATTCATCAGTGAGAGGAGCATATGACATTTTGTGATGTTCAGGGACAGACATACTGCAGAGTCAGAAAGTGAAACCAGAAGTCTCATAGCAGCAAAAGTTTGTATAAGCTAACATATTTTATCCTTATATATAACTATTTAATGCAATACAAGTTCTGCTACATACAACTATATGATGGAGAAGAGATGCCTCGTGCTGTCTGCACCCAAACTGCTTAGCAGAGTGACGCCAGGAGCCAGCGTCTGCCCCGAGGTCCTGGAAGAGCGAGGGACAGAAGCTGTGACATTCTGCAGCATCTCACTGGGCACTGCCATCAGCATCCAATTTCTAAAACCAGTTAAGGTCCAGATTAAGAAAAAAAAAGCCTTAAAGTTTAGGTTCAGATAACAGAAATTAACTTGATACACTTCCACCATCTGAACGAAGATCAGGAAGATAAGGTGGGACTTATGTAGGGCATATGACATGCATAAAGCTCTGACATGATAAAAAAAGGAGAAAAATAAACACCTTTACATAGCAGAATGTGTTCTAGTCATCTCTGCATTATGCTTCTATTAAACAAAGAAAAACTATTAAGCTGTAGTGTTACATTACTGAAGTAATTGCAAGATGAGCTCCTCTATGGAAAGCTACTTAAACATATGCTGGGATGTGCATTTATTTTCAACATAGCACATTAACTGCCAATTGTAAAGATTCACCACGCTGGTCTTTGAGCTAATTCACGTGAAAACCATTTTATGAGAGGCCCTCATACAAGAATGGATTCAGTGCTGCTCTTTTCTGCCTTGATGCAAGAGAAACCTGGAGAAACCCTCACTGTTCAAAGGCAATCAGAAAATTAGGATGTGGATTAAGGGATGGACGGGTGATTTTCCCCACCAGTGAAGTGTGAAAAGGGACTGACTACCTGCAAAAAGAGCAAAAGAAAGCACTCGTGGGAAATTTTCAAGGTAATTCATAGTGTTTGTGAGGCTTTTGAAGTCTCCTGTTGCAGAGACTAGAAAAGGCCAAACTTTACCTAAATATCTAAACATATTTTTATTTCCTGCATATATAAATTTGCATATAAGCTGTTTATATATATACACACACACACATATATATGTAGCATACCTAGTAAATATATGTAGGTTTTCTGCTCTACAGTTCAATTTTTTTAAAAGGGTGTTTCCAAAAGCAATGACTTTTGCTATACATAATACATTTTGTCATAAACCTGCTGCATTTATTGCTTGAAACTACACTATTCCATTTTTCCCTTTCAGAACTGCTTGATATTTTACAAGAAAACTCAAGACGATGAATAAACATTTTGCACCATGCTATAAATAGAATAAATATTTAATATATCAACTAGTTTCCCATGAAAATTAAATCATAGAACCTACTGCTGCCATGAGTATTTCCTTCATGTTCCCACACAATTTCCTCCCCCATCTATGCTATAACAGTGCACAAAAATACGCATACGTGCTGACACCTAATGCAAAGAGCTAATTATTTTTAGCTAGCTGAGCTGAAATAAGCTGCTCTTGATGGTGTCTCATGTGAACCAACTTAATTTTACTACTACAGCATAATTAAGTGCTGAACCGATAACTTGCAGCAACAATGCCAGACAAACACCCGTGTTAGCAAGCTGTATAATGAGGTTTATTAGTGTAATTGTTTGCTTATAAAATAGTTGCAATGGTAGCTCAGCACTATGGAAAAGAGATAAGACTGGAAAGTTTCAGAATTTGCCTATATCGATCTTTTGAAAAGCAAATTCTATACCCCTTAGTTTGCATTTATAAACAGCTCTGTTTTAGTAGTATATACTTTTTTTTGCCTTTTTTTTCAGTTATTAATTTGAATGATTTCTGGTTCCTACCACAAACATGAGTGGACAATCGGGCTGATTTTCTTCTCACTTGATCTTAAGAAATCATAAAGTCTCAGAAAAAAGAGGCTGAAAAGAACATCAAGCAGCTCTCTGCAGTCCAAAGGCAATGACAACTATATCAGCTGACTTTTGAAATTGATTAATATTTTAACAATTTATTTAGCAGTCAGAAATACCTATTAATAGGATTACCAGAACAAACAATATGAAATACAGTCTTGTTCAAATCAGAGACTTCACTCAGAGAGCCCAATCCAGGGTTTCACTTCAAGAGATCGGTCACACTAATCTTCTGCAATTTGACTCATTGAATCACTGAGCTGAATGTCTAAAAATCCAATTAATCTTTGCACAGATTTACGCGAGTACGGCTTTCCTTTCCTGCCAGCTGCATTTCCCCATGGGAAGACTACTGCTAGTGGCATTTTATGGACAGGTCTTAGACTCTGCCTTTTACATCGGAACAGAGCCACATCAATAACTCACTAAAGAATTCACTACTAACACTTCATCTGGTGCACAGATAAATATCTGACACCTACAAACATGTTGTTCATTCGTCCTTCAGGTTTTAGTCTAAATAAGGCACTAAATAGTGCTTTTAAATATATATTTATATATTTAGGTATTCACAAACACACATAAACATAATGTGAGCCACCTTTTTAGCATCGTTGTCTGTAGTTTATCATGCTGTTTCGATCAGCTTTCACACATGGTGTCAACCATCATTATTATGTTATACAGAAAAATGAGAGTAGGAGAGAAGCAAAGCTATTCCTAATACATCTTTTTGCTCTCCCTGACCTTTTGCTTGGCTGTGAGAAAAACTGTTATGTCCTTGCAGTTATTTATTTGCAAAGGATCCCATCAAAATACTGCATCAGGTGTAGTTGGTGCTCCGCTAAATGTAGGGAAATGCATCGTGCACCAGCTCTCGTGGCTGAACCCACAGCTCTAGTTGGAACACTTACATATCACAGTGATATAAATCCTCTTTAAGATATAGTGATTATAGTCCCAAAATCTAGGTAAGCACAGCAGAAATAAGTTCATTATATACTAGATTCTCACATTACAGTAACTTCCATTTATAACCGGATATTACCTAAATTTATTGTTCAGGTACAATTAAACCTTTCTGCAAAATGGCCAAAGAACAGGCCAGTCAGGTACAAAAATCATCACAAGTAATCAGTCTCCTAATTAGCTCAGTATATAACACATTAACTAGATGACAGAAGTTAAAAGATATGTAACACGCATTACATATTTTAGAGGAAATATTTTAGTCCTTTTTCCTCTTACCATGCACAAAGCACAGCCTCAAAAGAAAGCACTTTCTGTGCTCTACTGAAGCATTAAATAATAACGAATGCAACTCTGAAAAATGAAGAATGAGGAAATAAAGGCAGAGTAAACAAGGACATAAGACTTATCAGAATGCATAAAAAACTGAATGCTAACAAATGAAGCTTTTTGGAAATACAATGTCAGATGCATAAGTCAAAGCTAGTTAGCACACATATAGCCTAGAAATCCCTCAGGTATTGACCTTGCTAGTGTCAAGGGTTATTGACCCTATACACTTACTGCTGTACACAGTAATGCTGTATTACAAGGGTTATTACCTATACAGTTACCTCTTAGTTTAATAAGCATTTTACAAGAGCCTCACTTTACTAGGCAAGAAATCATGCATTGTGAAAGTCATGACTTTGGCTTTTGTATTTTCATGCTTTAATGTAATGGTGGCAAAGCCAGGAAAACTCTACTTGTGTTTTATTCTTGCATTGCTGCTATAATGATATAAAATGCTTATTAAGTAGAGAATCACATCCTGCAAGATGCAAGACCTCCTTGGAGGTCTGGAGTGCTCCAAGACTAATTGCATCGGATTTCTTCTGAGTCTCATTCCATCCCAGGAACCTCCTAATTCAAGAATACCAGATCCTTAAATCCTTAAACAAAGGATGTATAATCTTTTTTTTTTTTTTTTTTCCCCTAACGACAACTATGTTACCAATAATGTGATTGCTTGCTGTGGTAAAAATTCTCTATGTTACCATAGACCTTAATAGGCAGCTTTAGAATTTGTTGTTGTGTCACCAACGAACATACTCTGATGACTAAAGACCTGAATTTAGAATGGCTAAATACCTTTAACAATACATTCAAAGACACCTGATCAATGAAGTAGAGTTATACTAGAAAGAAGCAGAGGAAGTAGAATTATACTAGTTATGCTCTACTACACTAGAGTTATACTAGTTATGCTATAGCAGAGCATATGAAGTCGGAACTCTTTTTTTTGGAAAATGAAGTGGGGAGCTCCCGGAGACCCCTCACACAACCGTTTGCACACGAGCTGTTTGCATGTGTCAAAAACAGCTCCACCTGAACAAGAGCTCAGCGGTGGGACACAATCTACTCTTGACAAAACAGGAATCACAAGGCTAGAAGAAACTTATAGCCAGTGTTTATCTTCTTGAATATAGAAATAAAGAAAAAAAATCCAGTGTTTGCCTCCTGAAAGAAGGTGATCTGTGTTACGTTCCCTGTGAGGGAGGTTCTTAGATTTACAGTAGCATCTTGTATCAAAATCACCTACTTCACTAACATTTAAATACAGTAGCAGTTTTTGCTGGTTAATACAGTACCATCTTTTTGCTTAATCTTTTCAAACTCCTTCAAAAATATGTTTAAACTCTCCAGAGTTCCTTTTAAATACATAATAGTTTACCTAAGGAAAAAAATAAGTAGGAAAATGCTACACTAAGATATCTACTATTTTAAACAAAATTAAAATATCTACCTTTCCCAAAGAGGAAGACAGCACCCTTCCGCTCTCTCTTGAGCTGGATCGTGAGGCATTTTTACCCTCACTCATCTCCTTTTCACACCTGGCTATCTTCTTTTTCAGTTTCTCTCTTCTTTGCTGGTCTGCAACTTAGGAAAGAGACAAATAAAGTTTGCCAGGTTCAAATGATTTTTTTTGGTCATAAACAATTTTAAAATGTTATAGGGGTTTCCTGACACTCAGCAAAGTCACACCATTGTAATAGGTTCCACTTCAAACATTCAGCAATTATGAAAAATTACCTCTATTTAAAAAAAAAAAAGGTAAAAATAAGATTATGCTGATAGCTGAAGCTAGACAATATTTTACAGCCTCTACAATTCTACCCAGAAAAGCTGGGATTTCTACTAGAAAATCTAGTATTGTTTACAGAGTACCCTGCCGTATAAGTTTGCACTCATCCTGTACTCTCATCTGACTATTCAGCAAAACACAAAATGTGAAATGTCCATAAATTTGTTGCATACAAAATTCATGCTCAAACCATGGAAGAGCAGATAGCGCTTCCGAAGTACAGAAATCCACTGCAAAGCAATATGTTCATGCCACAGACCTAAACAAGGACAGCAGACACTGCAAAAGGGCCACTGCCAGATCAGGAGGGAAAAAAAGCTTGTTAGTTTATACTGGTAAGATCCTGGCCAAGATCTTGTTCATAAGATCTGTAACACAGAAGAGGAGTTGCGTGACTGCACTGTCAGGTACCTCAGAGAAGAGCCCAAAAGAAAGACAAGGTAAATTTTCTGAGTTTGCTCTTCATCACCTACATCTATTACAAAATTTCTGCATATTGTGAGCACATATATGTGACCAACGATAACACCTGCAAAGCTCAATAATCCATCAGAAACATTAATAATTTAATTTCCAGAAGTCCTACGTAGTAGAGCGCATTTTGAAGTCTGCATGGACAATGAAACCTGCTTTACCCTTGCCTAGACATCCCATTCATTTACATGGAGCCAAGTTCATGTGCTACTGTGCAGTTTTGTTTGATACAGACATAGGAGTTCATGTGACACACACACAAGCAGGCAGAACATCTTCCCCGACTCCTCCACGGTTATGTATTCAGCTTGCACTCTGGTAGACCCCTGTCTTCATGCACATTACTGCAATTAATGCATGGAAACGTAAATAACTGTGGGTTGGTGGGGTACATTTCTCTAGAAAGCTGGGAACCCCAGCAATCTGAGGCTCAAGGGAATTTTACATCAGTCTTTAAAATCTACTTCTCTGTGTACATTAATTCTACAGATATGTTCATCTCTGAATTATTTAATGTGTGTTCATTTTATCAAACACTTTAGATCCCTTTTAAACTAGAAATGATTCTTTCAGATGCAAAATCCTTGCTCTCATTTCTCAGGGAAATCCCTCTTTCTCTTTCTTTCAGTTCTTACCATTGACATGTAAAATATGAAGTAATTGCTTTTCAGTTGCTGATTTCTTCAGCACACTCCATTAGAGTACTTGCAACATGAAGTTGCTTTTATTACCGAAAGTCATTACCTAAAGCTATGATAAACTAAATACTACAAAACTGAAATAAATATATGTTTTGAAGGAAACAAATATACTGTACCTTTAAATTCATTAAAGCTCAGTATTTGTCTTGCTACTCAAAATTATTGCTATGATGCTATTCTAAATTACCATTATTTCTAATTGCATTTGTCCTCAAAGTTACAACACACTCAGAATCATCTAAATGTCAGAAGTTTCATATGTTTGAAATAAATAAATAGACTCGGCCAACAGAATGTTTGCATGTCTGTAAAAACTGCCTTTCTACTGTTTGGGTAAATGGCTGAAATGAGTGTTGAATTAATATCTAGAGAGACATAGTGACTGAATGACAAAGCTCTACAATGCAAGTTATAAGGAAGCAAGAACATCTCATTTTGCAACTGCAAGTAGATGCCTAAAACACATTTCCCTGCACTCAAGAGGAAAGTGGATTCACTTAAGACAACAAAAGCTAAAATGTGTCATTGCATGTTCTGCCCACACAACACAGCTTAAGAGAGTTTCTGGACAACTGTGAAGCAGTGTAAATGTTAGTGCAAAACTCAGTTCTTCTGCTGTTCCAATTCTGCTGTGTGCTTTTCAGCACTTCACAGTGGGGTTTTTCATGTCTTGATGATAGAGGATTAAGACTGAGATTTAACACACTTGCCCAGACCTTGTCTTTACTACTGGAGTTCAAAGCTGGACAAGCTAACTCCTATGGATCTCCAGGACTACTTGTTATCATTATTATTCTCAGTCCAAGCATGGTATGTGCCTATGTGTTCTGAAAGAAAGAGCAGGAACCGTGCCCGGACATACCTTTGGCTGTCGGAATGACACGAGGGACACAGTCGCATACACGGGAAACTTAAAGCCTTTGCCCCATAGCAAACACACACTGAGCTCAACTCAGCTAACTCAGGGCCATAATGTCCTGTATGATGATCACAGGGCACAGCAGGTATATGCAAAGCCCAGTGGCACCATTTTCAGTCTAGATCTGCTATAACAGCCGGGAACCGCAAAACCTGCAAATCCAGAATCAAGGTAAAGTGACAACTAGCCCAGAGGCAGTGAGCAAGCAACATGGACAAGGGCAGAAGCACATACCCTTTCCCCAGACAGGAACTGCAGAATCCAAACTTTTAGTTTAGCTTTAGCTAGACAGAAAATGGTATCGTACAAATACCTTTTGAGGCACTGAAGCCTTTGAGGTACAAGTAAAATTACAGCTGCTATCTGCTCGGATAACACCGCTAAACAGAATCACGTGTGCTGCAGCTGTGAATATATTAAACACAGAGAATGAGACTGGCATTCAGGGACAAACACGCAGTACTAAAAGGGAGAAAATATATCTGTTAATTGGGTAAGGTTTCTCACCGTCCTACATGTCTTCTGCTTCAAATCAGTCACGAGAACACTGTCTTTGGTTTCCAGTGAGATTAAATAAACTATGTATTTGATACAGTTAGCATACTGTCATGAATGAGGACAAAGTAAATATCAACTGAGTTCATTACAAGGTACTTAATAATTTCACTGCAAACAGCTTTAATCATATTTTGCCTCCAGAAACCTATCATACTTATAAAGTCAAATATGGGAAAAAATCAAGACAATGTATGTATTTTGTTGCAGATATATGAAAAAAAAAATTTATCATCTCTTCTAAAAGGAAAATATTTAGGAATATAACATATATTTAATGAACCAAATTACATGAATCTCTTAGCTGTAAATAGACACTTAATAGACACTTAATGTATCTCATTAACTGATATGTTGAAAACCACCATGAGGATTTACAGTATAGAAAAGAGATAATATTTTAGATTATAAACAAAGTACTGATTTTTGCATTCACATAAATTCACAGTCTATGAAACTGTAACTTATTCCACCCACTCCAGAAATCTGTTCTGCTAATTCTGCTGGCAATGAGGAGAAGTATAGGAAAAGATAAATTAATTTTAGAAGTTAGAGCTACCTATTGCTGAATCAATCTAATATAGAAATAACACTTTTGTCTAAGCAAACACTCTTTTCACAAAGTTTAGAGCACACTTAAAAGCACAGATCATACTTTTCTAACATATTTCTCTGTTAGAGTACTCCCTCTATAGGCTTGATTCTTTTCGCTGTAAGCCCAGGCTGCAGCAACATTTCCAGACAAGCACTTAGAATTATAAAATTAATGCCATAAAACCTAGAAGAAAGAACAAAAGTCAAACATATCACACTCCTAGGTAGTCTGAAAACCCTGTGCACACAAAGACATGATCTGAAATATTGTCCTTTGCTTTGTATTTCGAATTGCTACATTAACATTTGTCACATCATGCCATGGGTGGCAGAGTTAACCTTCAAGTTATTTTTTATTTTTGATGTCAATAAGTTATGCCAGACAACAAAATATTAATTAGATTGAAATTGAGTTTAGTTTACAGAAGAGCAAATCTCAAAAGAATTGTCCAAACCTGACCATTTCTCTGGTGTGTTTTTACATTCAATAGAGATTCCTCCAGCCTTGTTTGGATCAAGCAGAATGTTACTCAGAAAAGGAGTGTTTATATCAGCAGATCTATTTAAGAAACATGATACTACTTGGCCAAGCTACTAATAGCAGATTCTTGCCATTGCTAAAGGTTGGAAATGAAGCCTAAGAGCGAGACAGGAATCCTTCAGAGGAATTCCCAAAGAGAAGCACAGGATTATCCCAAATTTATCCACCTCTGAGTCACACGGAGACTTCCCATGCCCTCTCGTAGATGCTTCTAGAGGAACACAGAGGTGTGCGTGCGAGCGAAGCCGTGCTGCACCAGCACCCAAGAAACCTTCTGAGCTGCCCAGGTAAACCTCAATTTCCAGAGAGGGTCAGGCGGGCTCCCAGGTGGGTTAGGACAGTGGGTTTTGTCCAAGGGCGCTGCTGGACACCCCATGGGCAGTTTAGACAAACTATACCGAGCTGATGCTGCGGCTAAGTGGAAGACAGGTAATTTTATTCTAGTTCCATGCATGCCAGGGGTATTTTGTAGTCTTCAGCAAAAGTAGAAAAAGGCACAACAATAAGAAAAAACAAACATTGGGCACATGTTAAAGTTGGATAAATTCAATTAGAAATGAGAGACTCTACAAAAACTCCATGAAAAGTTTATTTATAGATCTACTGAGCATGTTTCTTAAAATTAATTACCGCCCAATAAAATGAAAGAAACCCTTGTAATAAAAAAATCCAGATTACTTCAGTTAAAATTGCAGATTGACAAAAATGTTTACACATTGAGTTTTCCTGCTCTCCAGGGATTCAGACTTGGTAAATATTCTCGAATACTTTTCCAAAGACATATCTGAGCTCTGAAAGCCTAAGCATTAGAATTATCTGTTTCCTGTCAAAGGACTTAATTTAGTTGCTTATAATTTTCACTTTTAAAAGTGCATGTGTATAAACGAGACCCAAGAGAAAAGTTGGCAAGGATCAAAAGCAGGGAGATTTAGGGAAAGATTCATGTGAAACAGCAACAACAAAATATTTAAGCCTGCTTTTCATAGAGCTATCTTTTTCATAGCATAAATTATGGACACCAATAGTGCAAAATATGTTTGCGCTCACCTGGAAAATTCAAATGTAAACACAATACAGAATTATATAGCAATAACCATTTCTTCATTATCTTACTTGAATCTAATCCCAAAAACTTAAAAAAAAAAACAATTTACTGACTATACTGAAGCCTTTTCTCCTACTTCCCCATTCAAGTTTCATCAGTGCTAAAATAGATTTCTAGTGGGTATCTTCTCAGTGTACCTTTTTTTTTTTTTTTTTTGGGTATCAGAGACCTGCATTCCCAAATGCTCTGATCACTGGGCTGAGCCTGTACTATCAATATGCTCTGTGGAAAAACCACTAAAGATATAGGTTGAAAAGTTAGCACTGTTAGAAACCAGGCATGTGTAGGAGCAGCTGTCTCACTTGGCATGGCTTTTGTCAAGTTTTCTGGCACTAATGCCACAACTGCAGGCTTCTAATGGCCACTGGTATCAATCAACATGCTTGGACTAATTCTGAACATAGAAGTTTCTCATTTCAAGAAGTTTCACATTTTAACAACTATTTTAAGTCAATAGAACTGATCTAATACACGAGAACATGTTCGCTGCTAGCCCAGCAGCTCATGGCAGCTTGCCTGCTTTTGCTGACATCTAAGATAACGGGGAAAGAACAGTGGAAACTAAATCCACTTTAAGGACAGACCACATTTAGATGCCCAGGGAGAATGCCAACTACAGTATCATGTTTAATTCTTAAACACTAATGACTGATTCATGGCAACAACCCAAAGGGAAATACTCACCTGCTATTTTAGCAACACACAAGGACATTTTTAGAGGAAGTTTCTCAACACTGCCTGCAGGAATTCCCATTTTGCAACTCTATGCTCTTGATAAATCTTAGCATTTCAAACTGAAAATGTACCCACCCTTCCTAAATCTGTTTTTTTTTTTTTTTTTTGCAATAGAGAGAGGAGAAGGAAACCCTAATGGAATACAGTAAGACAAGGAATAGAAAAAAGACAAAAGTAACAACAAGCTTCTGTTGAGGCAATGACAGGCACAGAACTACCAGGCGAATAAGGCTGTAACCTCCCCAGAAGCACTGAGTGGATCTCAGTCACACTGTGGACATTCAGTCATACTGATATTGCATCTGTTTCTGGATAAATTACATGCCCTAACCCTAGCAAGAAAAAAGCAAGTAATTGGATTGAAAACACTCTAAAAATCCTTTTTCTTGCTTTGTTTTCAGTACATTTTGAATATTCTCACTGACTGAGCTATTTGCTGTCACTTCTATATAATCTTTTATAAGAGAGAGAAGAAAAAACATTACAGAGTTGATCAAAGACACTACAAATGATACCTAGCACTGAGCTTTACATCTGAACATTTATATTTGACAGAATTGCTATTACACTACCGAAATCTATTGTTATATAACTATAAAGAATTATAGCTACAAATAACTATAGGGAAAAAAAAACATGTTTCAGATAAGAAATCAGTCTAAATAATTTTCAGATTCTTTCTGAAAACCTGCAAGTTGTTAGTTAGTACTATAAAGAGATCTTAGATGACAAAACATATCAAGAAAGCATATCGGAAAAAATATATGTAAATCTTCAGTATGAAAAAGAAAGGATATTCTAAAGTAAATGCTAAAGGCATATAGCAAAATCCTGGACCTACTGCAATTCAGACACTTTTGCTATTAATCTTCCTGGACTCACAATTTCAGGTATGGTATCTAAAACCCTTATGCGCCACAGTCCCAAATTTGCCTTTTAAAACTTTATTACCATACTTTCGGGTGAATTCACTCCTAGTCCTGGCAGTGTTCAGATTGGACATCAGGAAAGATCTTTTTGCTAGCCAGATGCTGTGGCTCTGCAACAGGTCTCTCAGGTTGCAGAATCTCCATCCCTGGAGTTTTTCAAACCTTGAGTGACCTCATCTAATGTTGGCAAATGTCCTATCTCAAACAAGGGGCTCTAGGAGTAAATGACCTCAAAAGGTCCCCTGTAACCAGCACTTCCCTTATTCCATGGAAGAAGGGCAGAGGTTGAGCTTCTGAAATGTTAGGACAAATGACAGTGTGTACTCACCGCGTTGTTTAAGAGCAATTGGTAGATAAGAATCTCTATCTGGTAGAAAGTTCCTCTTCTGAAACGCTAATAGAGCCAGCAAGCAATCTGTAACTTCTAGCTGTGTCTGGCAAGTGCAGAGTCCTAAACTCCAGTGAAATCAGAGATATTCTCTCCCTCTCTCTCTCAAAAAAAGGGGGGGACTGTATCTCCTACAGCAAGAATAAAAAATAGCTGTAGCATTTTATGCAGACAGTGTTGGGAACGTGGCGAGCAACTTCCAATGTGGCAAAATATAAAAACAATATGGATGAATATTTGAATAAAAATATATTGCTTACATAAGTTTGTTTTTTTTCCTGTTTTTCACTCAGTCTTTCACTAGAGAACATGAAGAGCTTCACAAAACAATACCTGAAAACTGGGGCAGAGACATAACACTACCTTGAAAATGGACTTTTAGGGAAATACACAACACTGTTTATTGCTTTTATTAAACAGATTTTTAAAAATGGCAAATTCATTGTCAACTTATAATTGTGTTTATTTCTCTCAGTGAGAAATATCAAACAAATACAACACATATTAGAACTAAGCTAAAATACAGATAGAAAGGTCTGATAACATTGACTATTCAGCCTTGGGAGACTGAGAAATAACTGCAACATTTGTTCAAAATTAATCCTGCCCTACTAACTAGGTTCCCAGTCCTTGAACCATGATGCTCAGCTCCACTTTATGATCAGGCCCTATTTTGTGAGTACGATAAAATTCAATTAAGTATTATCTAGGCTCAAACAGCAACAAATATTCGCAATACTGAGGGATTTTTTTTTCTAATTAAAGGCTTTATTTTCTTCTTGCAGCTTTAAGTTATTGCCATTGCACACCGCCTTCTTCCAGGGCTGTGGTGGTTATATGCATATTCTAATAAAATAAAACACAGTATCAGCTTTTTCCATTCCAGTTTGAAAACAGGTGAAAGAGCAATGCAGCGAGGATTTACCGTACCAATTTTATCGAACAGATGGGCAAAAACAAAAGCAGTAACAAAGGTGAAATGTTTCCATCAACACCCTGTATAGGAGATTAATGTTCCCTCTGTGACCAGGACAGAGTTCCACAGTCAGACACTGCTTTGAGTAAGATGATTTGAAAGAGAAAAATATTGAACTAAGGCTTGCTATCTGCAGTGGAAATTTCCTCAGCACAGAGCCCACCTGCCAGCGTCATGACAATTATCTGCTAAGGTGAAGGTACTGTCGCTGCCTCCCAGAACCACCCTACTATCCAGAGAAGCTCATTTTGGGGGGAAGCACACAAGCTCTCAGCTTAGCAGCATTTTATCAGGGAAGACAGAAGACTAAGACAAATGGGTATTTACCTGGGTTGAGAAAGACCAAGATATGAAAAGGCATGCAAGAATCATTTTTAAGTAGGGAAGCTAGGAAAGTCTATCAGATGCAGAAAGAAAAACTGTAAGAGGTTTTTTTTTTTATTAGGCAAACATTTAGGTGTAAATTTCCTTCATGCACTAACCCTGTGTTTCCCTGCTTCTTTCAAAGGAAGCTTTGGTAGAATCAGAGCATGGAAAGGAAGAATTTTTCAAATGACTCTGCAGAGCAGGAGATCTGCTATTCCTATCGCAGCCTAGACATCCTTGCAGCACTGCTCCAGCCTGTGCTGTGCCTTTTGAAGAGAGGCCTACGCAGAGAGGTACCTTTTGTGAACGTGGTGCAGCTTGCTGCCTAATTCCCTCTCAAGTCACTAAGACCCAGAAATACCAAAAAAAAAAAAAAAAAAGAAATCAAGACATTCTGCTAAAAGGATGAGTGACTCCCTGCAACAGCTCTAGTTATTCATGTCGTTCTACACGGCAGTATCACTCTGGCTTGCTTTGCTTTGAGATTAACCATAAAGTATACTCTACTCAGAAGAAAAAAAAAAATCTTCTCATCCTAAATGATTTTTTTCCAGAATCTCAGCACTGGCAACTAATTATAAATGTAGAAAGGGATTCAGAGAAAAAAGACGTCTGATAACAGAGATATTTTTGTTATTTTAATAAACAGCTGCTCAGCTGCTATTTATCCCCATTGACTAATATACTTCATTTAGTATTCTGTTAGTCTGTGGTTTGTAAGTATTGCTTTCTAGCTAACGCCATGAAGAAAGCTACAGTACTGATTCTTTTACACAATAGGAAGTAATGAGGAAACTTTCAGAAACAGCAACTGCAGTTTAATCCAGGCTGTATAGCTGTGTGCTTGTGATGAGCTACATTTTCCACGAAATGAAACAAAAAGTTTCGGACCAGGTCCCCAGGTGCCAAGTTATCACAATTTCTCTTGACCATACACTATTAAACTCTCTTCTTGAAAGTTCAGTCGCATGATATGTCGTGACAAAGGACAGAAAAAATGCTGAAATTATCCTCTTCTGTTCCATTAAATAAGTGAATGAAAAGGATCCTAAGCAAAGTCAAATGCAAACCTAAGCACAATTAATCAATCACTGACAGACTAGGAACATCTCATACATTCACTGACATTCTTTCTAATAAGCGTAGCAGGATTTAAAAAAAGCTGAAGAAACAAGCAGATGCACATATGCCTGACTAAGAATCATATTCTGCCGTTGCTCTTCTAATTTCTCTTGCTCTTTTGTTTCTAGCTAGTTTTACAGAAGCTTTTTCAGAATTGACATATCACGAATACTTACATTTGATGCTGGTCAACCTACTTCTGGGTGCTGAACAATCTACAGCTGCTGAAAATATGAAGAAGAATAAATGTGAGTGATTCAAAGTTGATATATTTAAAAACATTTGTGATGATTAGAACAAAACAAAAATAAACTAACACTGAACAAAGAACAATTTAATTAGAACTCATTTTATATGTTAAAATATGTTATGTACAATGCAGTTAAAGCATTAGATATTAATATACTCAGATAACTTCAGAGGTAATGACAGATATCAAGGAAAATACAATAAGAAATATTTGAAGGAATAATTGCTACTTAAATGAAACTTCCCTATAAAAAAAATCCATCAATTTTTATCTTTGAGAAATATAATTTGACTGCTGAATGCATTTAGCTGCATACCTAAAGATACAGAGGATGTTATCTGTTCAAAGCAAAGACTTTGGCAGAATCAAAAGCCCCAGTGCACCAAAGGAAGGTAGAATACAGAGAATCAGCACAAATCTCCAAAACTTCTTCTTCAACTAGAAATGGACCATAAATTTTGTGGGAGGCCTTAAAAACCATTTATTTCAAATCCTGCAAACTTAATTCAAATGCTTGTGATACCTTGTAAAGCCCTAGTATTAATTAATTAATATTTCTAGGACTGAAGCTTTCAAGAGCAGTTTATGCCATGAAGAATGAAATTAAGCTATAAATTGTTAAATAAACAACACTAAAAAATTTATACGGACTTCTCATAGTATAGTGCATGATATTAACCTTCTAAACACAGTACTTAACGCAACATATATAACCTTAAAAATTAATTTGGACTATGCTACAGTTTGTTTTCAGTTCTAACACTGACAATGGGGAACTATAAGTCCATAGAGGAATAAGTACAAATTTTTAAATCTGAATAAATCTGGGGCATCGTCTTGCCATATTTAAGAAATACAAAGTTTTCTATTACATTTATTATTTGACAAAGAGATTACAACTACAAACAAAATTGCTTTGTTTATGTGCAGACAGTGATGGGATGGGTCTAAGCTGCACCTACATGAAAAAATCTAAATTGGACTACTTGATATTCTGCAGACCTACATTCAGACCTTATTTGCTTCTGTGTGCAAAAAAAAACAAACCATGGCTACCCGTTTCCTCAAATCATAATTGCTTTAGGCCGCTGTGGTATGTATATACAGCATGCAAAAATACAAACCTTTAATGACCACAGAATTTAGAAGTGTGGCTTGATCCTATAGATATATTTAACTGTGAATATTGCAATCTCACAATAGCAGAAGAGAACAAGTTGAAACTTCTTTTAATGTAATTTTGGAGTTACTTGGAAGCTAACCAGGACAAGAAATGGTGAAATAACACCTCCTTAGATGTAATTACCCTAAGTTTTTAACTAGTTTAAACTCACATGTTAGAAATTCATTACTAATGGTACCCATGACAAACCTGCAGTACTGATTCTCCCGGCAAATAAAACAAACAAATCTTGAAATACTGTGTGCAAACTGAAGGCATTCATTCGTTTTAGCACACATCCTCTTAAGTCAAATAAAGATTTTTTTTCATTTACAAACACACAGGGCAATTTTCAAAGTCCTTAATGCTCACTAATGCCGCCCATTGCAATATGAACGATAATCACGATAATCTTTGAGATGAAAACAAAACGCTAGTCTGACTTTAACTAAAAATGTTCTGTATTTATTCCTAAAATAAATTCTGTATGCTTGCTATCACAACCATCTCCAACATCCCCATCTCAGCATATTATTTCATAGTAGTGCTACAGCAGAATGATGAGAATGTAGCTTAGAGTACCTGGAAATTATAGTAGTAATGCTGGCAGCACTTAAAGAATTTATATAAAATTTCCAAACCCAAGAATAGAAAAGATTAAGTAGCAGCTATATCTCCTTGCTGATACCAGCCTGTGTACCAAACAGAAAAACAAACAAACTCCTACAATCCAATTCATTCTCTTTTGATATCAGCCTATTCTGAAAGAGTAAGTAAAAGTTTAATATATTCGCATTATTACCTTTGGCTGAAAGGATTTTGTTATAATGAAACATCAGGTGATCTCTGATCAGGTACTGATTAGTTAGACTCTGTGAGGAATCAATGCAGAAAGCTACAAAATTAAAACATATTTGAACATTATAAAGACAGGTATAGGAATATCAAAATTTTAAACAGTTGTTATTAGGCAATTCAAACCCAAACTCAGTGTTTCCAATAGCAGATGGACATTTTTCTTTCTCAGCTAGTATTACATGATAAGGAGCTGTTGAAGATGGACTGTGTAAAAGTCAGTATGGAAATTCCCTGTTTCTCCATTCCACACTCTTCTGAAAAATGGATCTGAGATGACATTATGGCATATGAACATACACTAGCCCCTTTCAGCTATCAACTGTGAAATTATATGTTTCATTAGAAGGCTTTTTAAAATATCATCAACTTCATATACTCTTGGTAATTTAAGGGACTGTGTGTATGCGTGTGTATAGATATATATACACACACACACACGAGCTTTCTGTCTTTACTATTTGGCTATACACACACAAATATACACATATATGTGTGTGTATCTTGTTATTTCTAGACAGTCAAACAGTTAAAACAGAAAACTCATTCCTCAGAAGTCATTTCAGTAAAGCATACAAAATGTACATATTATTATATTTCACCAATTGAGATAAATGCAGAGATTTTTATTATACAAATATTTGTATTCATAAAATGAATTCACACAAAAGCAACCAAGTCAACCTTCTTATGAAAGCATGTGTATTACTTACCATTACTTTTAGTACTTAAGTGTCCTTTAAATGGACTTGCTGGGCCACATCTGGGAATGACAACAGCTGGGTGATCACTCGCTTTAACAAAACATCAGAGAGTTAAAAAACAGAAAATATATTTTGGCTGACAAGGTAAAGCAGAGACTCATGAATCATCGTAGAGGATCTTTTTGGAAAAAAACTAAATATATTCAAATGCTATACTACTACTAAAATATAACACTGCGGTTGCATAACTTAATCCGAATGCCGAATTATGACTGTAGCATGTTCATTGGGTCATGGAATTAAACAGCAGAACAGATCATCAGATCAGTTCAGGTTGAATTTGATATTGACCAATAAACTGTACATAGATACAGCCTAAGCTTTGTATCTCACTTTTTTCAGGTTTTATTGATAGAATTTTAGCATTTTCAAAAATGACTAATGAGAAAAATACAGGCAACAATTGTGTTAAGTATTATACTAAAATTTGAGCTTAAGATTTTGAAAAAGCATCCTATCAATGAGAACAGTCTATTTCAAAAATCTACTATTAATATAAGAGGAATTTGGTTTGCTATTCAACAACTCTGCAGACAAACCTAAGTGCTGGCAAAACTTTTCTCAAAACAACAAGATGTTTAAAAAAAAAAAAAGACTAGAAATTAGTCTGATAATAGTGTTTGCTCCAGCCACACATGTTAAAAAGTCCTTTAACTCCTCTCTTTTGTGGCCTCTTACCTGCTGCATGCCCAGCACCTGCCTTTCCATGTTGCCTCCCTGTTACACAGTGATCGATACCATATTATTGTGGCTATGTATGGCATGGCTTGCTTAAAACTTAGGATCTTTAGAAAATAAACAAAATGAAAATAAGTAGCACACATGAGAGTTTTCAGAGCATTTTCTTGGGCACCCTGTTGCCAAACGACACTGAAGTGGATCAATAAACTCAATCTCTATTCTTACGAAGCACCACAAATTATCAAGGTGATCTTGAATTAGGAGGAGGATTTCACACTTAGAAAAGCCAGTCTTTATATAGCACAGGCTGATGAGGCTTAACTACAGTAGAGCCAGTATGTGCAGTAACAGTGATCTGGCTGCCCTTTGCTGCAAGAGCTCCACACCAGGGCTAGGAAAGGGATATGAAAAAAAAAAAAAAAAAAGCAACAACTATACGTATTTTTTTAATCTCATCCTATATTCTATATTTATTTTTATGCCATTTACTTTGTTCTTCAAAGCCAAAAAGCAACATTCCTACCCTAAATACCAATGTGAAATAGCTCATTTTAAATCCCCCCTCTAGTACAATTCTTCCTAATCCCCACTTGTGATTTAAACATAAACAGTACTAAATTCATTAATAATAATTAAAAAAAATGCAAACACCCAATCAAAAACTACTAGCTTTATAAAAACTTGGTGATTGCAAACCTAGCAATATTAGCTTGCTTTTTTTGTTTAAATATGTCTTTTCCTTTATCTATGGCATTTGCATGGCATTCATGATGTACCTAGCTATTCACACCGAGAAGGTAAACTTCCTCTAGTTGGACTGCTCACCTCCCTAAAGAACCTAAGTCTTTGGGAGGACTTAAACTTCAGGTAATCAACATCTTAGTAGCAAAAATAAACAGTCCTCCTAACAACAACAAAAAAAACCTTTAGAAGCCAGAAAAGTAGGAGACAGCAGGCACATGAAAACCAGATGGTTGCACTTAGCATTGCCCAAGATTGTCGCAAATTTCCATCATTTTCTGTATTTCGAATCTGAGTTATAATTCCACAAGATGACACATGTGATACAATTACATAAAGCTATACGACTATCTCTAATTTTTATGTGACAGAACAACAGAGGGATAAGTATGGGCATCTTAAAAACGCAGAGACATCCTTAGACCTGCAGCCGATTCTCTTTGGGTAAGCTAAATACCTTTAGTTTTATTTAGCAATGACCAAAGATGCTCAGAAACCTGTTCTTCTTACTCTCTTCAACTGGAATATGCCTGTTCAGAACTGCTGAAAAATCAGGTTATTTCGAAATGTTCATTTTCAGTTTATCACCAGCAGATGGCACATGGATAAACTGTATAAGACAAACTACTACATGTTATTCTTTTAGCTCCTTACTACAGATCAGATGTCAAAATAAAAGAAAAACCAACCCCCTTTCCTGCCAACATCCTGCATCATCATTTCTTAGCCAATAAATAAAAAAGGGGGGGGGGAGGGGACAGAATTTCAAGATAAACAAGGAGAAATATTTTTCAGTCTCCTCTGAATGTTTTGTTTGTGGACAGAACAGAGATTGCTCACAAGCCATACAGAAAATTCCAATTTGTGGAAATTCCAAGCTCACCAAAAAAGTGATGTAACCAGTTGTGAAAAGGTCACGGTCCTTGCACAGGGACGCAGCTCTCACGAGCCATATCCAAGACCCCGTTCCTCTTGCCTGCCCTATCTGGTGCGTCCCTGAGGACGGATCTCACACGCTTTCCAATCCAACCCATTAACTGCAGGGCTCACAGACACCTTGGAAACCCTCCAAAGCAGCAACCTAGCCATTACAACTGTAAGCCACGTTCCATGAAAAGGAGACCCTTGAATAAAAGTTTTCCTGAACATTCGGATTCTGGGAAGCCCTTGAACTGCCCGTGTCACAGCACCTGAACATGATAAAATCTCACAGGCCATTAACAAATGATACTTTCTTGTAGTTTAAAACACTCTTTACCAGACAAAAGTTTACACTGAAGAATTTTATTTTTTTTTTGAGTTAAACTCCGGATATTACATCCAAGCTATATATGCTATTATAACTCCAATTAAAGAACCAAACAGTCTTCAGTTTAAAGTATTTCCATAAACAGCGCCTGTGAAGGAGGCCTCCTACAGTGCTCCCATGGCGCTTCCTCCTGCCCTACCAGTCTCTGACGCTAAATAATAATAATGAAATTAGTCTGCAACCTTTCCATCAAGGAGGCAGTTTGAATCTCTCCATCAGCTACCTGTTTTTACAAAACTTGGAGGAAATCTGTCACAGAAAAAGGCCCAAATACACTAATTTGGCTGAAATTTTGCTTAATGTTATTGAAAAGTGGCAGAGAATGCGTAACAACTAAACCTTTGATTTTTTAGGATCCCAGGCTGTTTTCATGTAGATGTTCCATCAAATTTACTACTACACAAAAATCAACTTACAGTATCCTCCCTAAATCTGAAAGGTATCACAGTTTTTTTATACTGTCACATATTTACAATAAAGATAGAAACTGCTGATGTCAGACGAGAACCTGGAGGATTTGGTATGTGGGGGATATGTTATATATTTTAGTGCTTGTTCAAAACGTTTGAAATTAGATATAACGTATTAACATTTGAATGGTCATCCTCATATTTGAGATTGGGTATCCCAGTTGAACAATAAGAGAGCTCAGCTGTTTCACAAGTGTAATCTCAGCTTGTCTGCTGACTTGAGCAGGTATTTGTTCCAGCTTGTTTCAGTTTGGTTTCACATTGTATATTCATAGTTATTTGCATCATAGCAAAAAAAGGAGACTTCAATGGAAGGGTTAGATAATGTGAACAGAATTCAAAAGGAGGAGGTGAGACTTTCAGCAAATTACAAATTTACCAAATATTTACCCAAAAAAATGACAATAACACAGTGTTATGATTAGAGCACCTGAATGGCTAAGGGAGTGAAGGCAGCTGTGCTGTGTTAGGGTTGCCCGCAAAGCAAGTGTAGTATATATTTTGCCTCCTTGATCTCTTATTTTCTTTTTCAAAACCCACTCATGCAAGTGATATATTTTTTTTCTGTGAAGGTTGCCTACTGATTTTGATGAACTTGAGATAAGCTCTAAAAAGATAAATCACTTTGAAATAGTACCACTTATCTGGACTTGGCAGAACTCATCCCAGTGCTATAACACCTGCGGCAATAATAAAGTTTGCTGACTAAAATGTACATTGCCTACTTCATGTAATAAAATAATCTGTTTTAAAACCCTGCAGTCACAAATTTAAGGTCTACATAAATATATCTCTTCAAGACCACGTCATTTAGTTTAGGAAATTATTTTCTGAAATTTAAACCTGAGAAACTGGAAAGTATAATGGTTCTTCCCCATCTTGGAGACACCAGACATTTAAGTGCAGCATCAAACCATACCTTGCAACACAGAGTGGGCAGTGCAGACCTTCCACACCAACTATACAACACCAGGCTTCTCAGGTTGTCTTTTCTTCTAGAGATCATGCAAATGATATATTATTGAAAATACTAAATAGATCTTTTAGTTCCTTATTAATGCTTGTATTTCTTGCTTCTGTAGGCTTTCCCTGCAAGCGTGAGACACTATACATTAAGGAAGGGAAAAGTAAAAAAAAGCTTTGCTCAGTAATTCTCTCCAGATGTAACCTAAGGTAAGTAATAAGTATATTATTCCAAAGATATTCATAAAACATTTTGTCAAAATGATCTTTGCATTTTCCTTTAAAAATGTATGCGCTCTTTATATCCTTTCTGTTTCACAGTCTTAAAAAATCATGGAAATTGGGGGTTTGTATTTGTTACTTTGTTTCCTATTACTAATAACACAGAATTTATAGAAATTATTTTTCTACAAGGCCCTTTCTGATTTACAACACAGATTTGTACTAGAAACAAGCAGAGTCTTTCATAACAATGTTCGCATAGTACAGACACTCAGTCCAGAACCAGAAGCCACAAAACCTCCCAGTAACAGCATAGGGAAATGCAACCCCTGCACTTTCATATAAGCAGCTACTAGATTTCAGACAGGATTCAAAGCACCAGGTGGACCTCATGACTGCCCAGCACTCTTAGAGGAACGTGTTCACCACTCGGCTAAAGCCACCAACCCTTATCTGCCCTATGAGGAGAGGCTGAGGGAGCTGGGAGCCTGGAGAAGTGTTCTCAGCCTGGAGAAGAGAAGGCTCAGATGGGATCTAATCAGTGTATATAAATACCTCAAGGGAGGGAGTGCAGAGGACGGGGATGGTCTCTTTTCAGTGGTGGCCACTGATAGGACTAGAGGAAATGGCCGGAAACTGAAACATCAAAAATTCCATAGGAACTTAAGGAAAAATTTCTTAACAGTGAGGGTGACAGAGCACTGGAACAGGCTGCCCAGAGAGGTTGTGGAGTCTCCTTCTCTGGAGATCTTCAAAACCCGTTTGGACGCAGTCCTGTGCCACGTGCTCTAGGTGTCCCTGCGTATGCAGGGGGGTTGGACTAGATGATCTCTAGAGGTCCCTTCCAACCCTAAGCATTCTATGATTCTATGATTCTATATAAACCCTTACCTTACATACAGCCACCCCCTATTGTGCTTTGTGTCCTGGCACCAGGACTCTTGCATTCCCGGCCACACAGCAAACTCCTCTTAGTTGGAGATGCATGAAGTGCTCCTGCCTCCAAGGGACGAGACGTGCAGCACTTGCATGAGATGCCAGGGATTTCATCTCCCTAGGGCCGACAAGGACAGGGAGCCCAAATTTCACAACTCTGCAACTGCTCTAGCCCATCCACTAAATAAAACATGAAGTGCTTAATTTTTAAAGGTTTGATGCTCTCATCTCTATCACCACCAACTATTCTCTTTCTCTCCAATCTCCCAGTGACCTAAAACAAAAATAGCTAGTGACACATCCACAGCAAAGTGAATAATTCAAGCAACTACATGCAGAATGCTGTCCTGTGAGGGATGCCTACTAGTTCAGTAATGTCCTATTCAATGCTCTTCCTGCTGCAAATCCCTTATTTTAACTTCATACACACTTAAGAGCATGCTGCAGCACTAATGCTATACACGTGCTGCGGGGGGAACATAAGTGTTTTAAATCATCTCTGTGAAAGCCTAAGTGAGCTGGGGGTAGTAATAGAAACTCCAATGCCTCTGGAAAGGTCATATTTAAAGGAATGAAATTAGGACCTGATATATAGTACCTAAACTGGAAGAACCTAAGAGAATTTTTAAATAAAAGTATCAATTAACTCTTTATGCTACAGAAATCTCTGTGTGCATGAATACAACATGGATATAAACACTGCTGTCTGAAAATGCAATGCAATTTATGATCTCTCCATGAAAATACACACTATATTAAAATTTATTTCAAAATTCCTTTTTTATTAGCATTGTTTTGTTTAAAAAAACAACCAACCAACCAAAAAAGGCTCTGTTAGTAGTATGAGTATTAACGCCTTCTTTCCCCAGTTTGTTGTCCTCCCCCTGGCAGCATTTGGCCATAGCTGGTGAGGTGCTATAGATGTTGGAACTCCTCGTCCAGTTCTTGGATTAGATGTGGCCCTTATCAACAGCCATCTAGTTGTCCATCCTCTAACGGACAAAGAAGAGGACGCCCTGCTCTGGAGAACTACCTTAATTTGCTGGGGTTTTTTTTCACTAAGTTCTTCCTCCCTCACAGCTGCCTGAGGCTGCTAATGGATCCTGAACTGGTGTGAGAAGGGGAGAGGGGAAAAAGCTGGCAAAGAGCAGTAACCCACTGATGGGCTCCTTTTCTTTTTTAATGAAACCAGCTTTAAACATGGTAGCTCTGTATTGCTTTTTTGCAGTGTCTGTGCAGTCACAGAAGGTAACTGCATACATGACTTTAAATTGAGTTCATTACCAAAAGCATTCATTTTATTTGAAAATTATGGTAAGGAAAAACCAAGCAGTTCATAATCACACCTGTATTTTTTTTCCCCGTTCAAATTAAATAGAAGCCTTGGTTATGGAAAATGGTTACATTTCTGATTTCAGGGACAACAGAGCTCCCATCAATTCTGAAAGTACCAGTTGTGAAGCTAGCTTTACGGGAATTAACTTCGAAGTTGATTAAGAAATGACAAAATCTACAGAAGAAATATATACCTTACTTCTGAAGCAAAACTTGAGGGCTAAAGCCCCAAGAACCTACAGTACCCTCAGCTTGAAGTAAAGTTGAATTTTGACTGGGATTATTTGCATGGGCAACAAAATATTATTTTACCATATGAAATATTTTAGCATAACACTTTGACATATGCACCATAGATAATTGTATAAGCTGTTAATTAGACAGCATTATTAATATATTTTTATGGCAGATTACACAAAAATGCTTCTTTACTAGTACTCTGACTGCCTAAGAGTTAGTTCTCTCAGTCCTTTACAACTAATAATCTAATTAGCATTCTGCTTAAATGAAACCCATCCTACCGAAATTATATTTCAGATTAAAAATTCAAAACCTCTGATTAGTTGAGGAAATAGAAGGAAACTCCCTTTTGACACTAACCAGCCCTCAGAGCAGCACCTGTCACTGTCCCCCCAGACCTGTGCTGCCACCACCGGACCCACCCGCGCCGCAATACTCATATAAAACCCCTATGCTTTTTTTTTTATTAAATTATGCATGTCAGTATCAAGTTCAAATCTAAAAGTATTTTAGACACTTTCCAAGAGCTGCAGCCAGATCCTGCAAACATTTTCACGCATTTCTGCCCACTTTTGTCAGGCCAAAGCTCCACAGGACCAGAGCACAGCAGCAGCCCGCAGCAGGTTAAGGCGGGCAAGGAAGCATTTTATGGCAGCCTGGATGCTTTCGAGTCCCTTATTTACCGGCTACTAGGGGATTAAAACCCAGGGCAACCGGCGGGGATCTGCACCCCTCGCACCTAAACGGGGCTGCAGGACGAGACCCGCGAGGGGCCGCGGGGCCAGGCCGGGAGGGGGCAAGGCTGCACCCGGAGCGGCAGCCGCTCGCCATGGCGGCCGCGCAGGGCCCGCACGGAGCCGCCACGAGGGCGGCGGGAGACGCTGCCCGCCGCCGGGCCCAGGGGCCGCGGCCGGCCCCGGCCGCGCAGACCCGCGGGGAGGGAAGGGAGGAGGCGCCGCCCGCGCCGCGCCCGAGCCCGAGCCCCGCACCTCGGCTCCGCCTGCCGCCGCTCTCCATCCTCACGCCCATCCCGCCGCCGGGGCCCGCGCTCGGCTCCGCGGCGGCGCGGGGCGGGCCGCGCCGGGGTTGCCATGGCGACGGCGGGGGGGCGGGCCGCGGCCCGGCCTTGCCGCGGGGCCTGCTCTGCCGGGCGGGCGTTGCGGTTAGGGCTCTTGCCCCCATCTTCCCCACGTTCCCCCGTATGCGCTTACTTAAAAGCCTCTCCGAATGTGTAGTCACTGAATTACGTCACCTGAGCTCCGATAAAGCTGGAGCCAGGGTGACCAGATGTCTTCTCAAGCGATAGTTCATAGCCCAGCAGCAGATTCTCCTCAGTGAAGGGCGTAATGTTTAAACTTTCTTTCCTCCTAATGTCTTGGAAATCCAACAGTAAAGGAGTAATTTAAGGCAAATTCCTCTTTATCCTGCAAAGTGAATGGTGAATAGTCTCTCCCACAGAGTGAGCCTAGGCCAGACCCAGTATGTGGCCCAGGAGAAATTCACTCTCGATGTCTTTCAAAGTAAACATCACTTTAAACTTCCAAAAAGTACCAGGGTGCAGCTCACCAGGAAAGTGACCTCTTACATCAGTGATGAAATCAGAGCTGTCAAGTCAGGTGCAGCGAACTAGTGCGTTCTCAGAGAGGTTATACATGAGTTAGCCCCATTCCATGGGTAAGAAGTAGTTTCTAGGGAGTCATCATTCAGTAATTAATCCAAAGAGATCCAAGGGTGAAGTTCCTCTAATAAAAATCCCACATGCTGTATTTGCTAAGAGGTTTTTCTGCTAGCCTGTAAGAAGTTGCTTCATTTAAACATTCCCACTTCAAAATGCCTTCTTCAAGAGGCATGGAAGAGAATTATAATTGCAAAATGGACATTTTACCTATTGATAACTCATTTAGCCACCTAGGAACAATTTTTGTTTATAGACGTATCAATGCTGAAGGCTGTCATTTATCTAACCCAGTACTTCACATGCTTCAGATGTTTCAGAAAACTTGAATATTATGTCCATAGCTGAAGTTTTTTTCCTGACTCCCAGTGGTCAGCCTATAGCTTGCATTCAAAGCTTTTTTTAGTTCCTCTTGTATTTTTTGATGCTCCTATTAGTTGTATAAATGTCTAGTACTCTCTGGAAATTACCTTCATTCTTGACTTCCATATCGTATCAATCATTTCAACAGTCTAATATTGCTTCCTATAAAACCAACTTCCCTATAAAACCAGCTGTCATAAATGCCTTATCTTTTTGCCAAAGCCAAATCCTTTGATAGCGTTTTGCCTTATTTTCTCGTGTTTCTTTCTGATGTGAGGTCAGTGATACCAGAGAAAGTGTCTCTGTTCTGTTGACTCCTCCATGCAGAACCTATAAATCCAGAAAGCCCCAAACCCAACAGGCTCATTTTCTATTCTCTACAGCAGATTCTTGACTGCATGTGAAATTGGAAATTTGGGGAAAAGCTCTCAGGAAATTAATTATCTTTAGTTATTGTGGTTAAATGTCTGTTTTAGACTTCTTGGAAATAATCCAAATGTTTAAACTATGAGATTGTGGAGCTTAATATAGTTCACAGATACCTCAGATACCTTCAGATACCTGAAGTTACTACAGAAAATGCAAGCACATGAGAGTCTACACGGTATCCAGAGAAATAGTTACCACATTTTATATAGACTACATTTGTCTGCCCCAAATGATCTTTTTCTTCATAGTCTCCTGCTTTTGTTCCTATACCTTTTGTTCCTATACCTTTTTTTCACCATTCAGATGATCAGAAGACTCAAACCTAAGTGAGCGTTTTGAGAAACCTGGCAACTATTCTCCTTGTTACTAGGCAACACTGCAAGAATGTAGCCATTTCTACTAGTTTCCTTACAATCAGCAAACACAATATCCCAGAAATGTCCCAGGTCTGGAATTTCTAACCTCCAATGACAGCACATATCAAACCCTAGTGTATTTCTGAATGGTCTAATTCATGTCCTTGGCCTTTGTCTCCCCTTACTGTCAAAGACAGTGTGTGTATGTATAGCATACCTAAAACATATGTATAACATAAAACACATATTTAAGTTTAATTAAAAAGTAACATATAAGTGCAGTGCACAAATCCATCAAGGCACTACATGCATTACAGGTCGTAAGTAAAAATAAGGCTTACAGAAACTGAGTCGGTCCTAGTCTTTGATCCATCCACAAAAGTAAATAAATAAATCACTACAGGGAGTCTACCATTGTCAAAGAAGCAATAACATGTCAAAACCTGCAAAATTTGTTCTTTCGCATTTGGGAAAAAAAGAATCACAACAATGGATGCTGGGTGCTTTCCTCCCTTTTCCAGGATGCTTCAGAACAGAAGTTTTGAAATCCATTGGCACTGGGTGGGAACAAAACCAGCAGGAATATATTTTGTGAGTCTCATTTGCAAATATATGGATGTTTGCCTTCTTCCTGCTGCTCCTCTCTCCATTCTTTAGGTGTCAGGCCCTCTTACTACCTGACATGAATTTAGATAGTTATCAGCCACTTGAATGCTCCCTCCATCCTGTGTAGCATCAAAGTTAGGCACCTACTCCTATGGAAAGTTAAAATATATACTGAAAGGCAATATTCAGCAATAAAACATTGTTCTCAGGATGAAGGTTCTAGTATATTTTGGTGGCAGAAACGAAGTCATTCGAGAAAAAGAATTCAAAAAATGAAACACTCCATTTGATGCCTGCCTTCTCATACTGAACGACAATGCATGTCAGACAGAACCTCAAACCGTTGCCTTCACATTTCAGTTAGAGACCTATTACCTATTAATAATGTCAGAGCTCTTTTTTCTCTGTTTTTATTTATCTATTTTCTAATCTTGGAAAAACAATAGTTTGTATGTACACTGCAGAAGTAAAATTTGTGATTTTTTTTGGAGAGTCTTGACTTATTTCAAGCAATTCACTGTCTTTTTCCCACACCTTTCAATCAATTAAGCCTACTTACGCAAGGAGAAAACATTTCAATAACCTAATCTGTAGGTTGTATTCATATAGTATTAAAGAATAGCCCTAATTTCATCACATTGTGCACTTAATGATGGAAACGAATCTCCTGGGTTTATCTGAGTGCTTATTCAGATTACTGATCTCTTGAGCTTGGCATCAGTGCCCTTTCTTGGTGCAGGTTTGTCACCCCTTTGTGCTCGTGGGTGTCATCCTACCAGTCCTTTCCCTGCTGCTTCTCAGCAGGCTGCTGCTACCTTGCAGCAATCCCCATCTGGCACGTTCAGCCCATTAACCTCACAATCCATCCTGCTATGACTATTGAGAAAGAAAAACGTTTTCCTGTGACATTGGAGGAGGCAATACTTTCTAAATGCGTTTCAACAGGCTGCCTGAGCAGGGGTTTTTTGTTACCTAATTATGAAATTCCTGTGTCAGGCAATTGGAGTAGCTTTCACACAGAGAGTGTGAGGGAGAAATGAAGAGACCAGATTGAAGTAATGTTGAAACAAGAGGATTTTAAGTATACTTTTGCAGAAGGGGTGATAGGTTCTTTTCTGCCTCATGCTTGGCATGGTGCTGAGTGTTCTTTGGGTCATTTGGTCCTTAGAGGTATATAACATCATGTGCAGTCTTGAAATAGCATTTCAGTTTTCAAAATGCTGTGAAAGTTGTATGTATTGATGGGGCTGAAGAGTCTTTCCCTTTCTTCATGGTAGCACATTGAGTTATTTTGTTATTGCTTGTATAGCAGCAGTGATCAGAGATTTTTATAAAGGCTAAGGCTCCACTGGAAAAAATGAGGTAGAAACAATTAAGAGGAGATGGTCTATGCCTTCAAAACTGTGTTTTAATCCTCTATCTTTTAGAATGCAGGGATACTAACTTCCAAGTAGGAGGGAATGTGATAAGGAAGATTAGGGTAATTATAGTAATATAATGACTTAAGATTTCTATGAACGCAGTATAAAACTGCCTTACTATTTTTCAAATGAGAAGAAAAAGTCTCCCCTGAAGTATGAATAAATACTAACAAAACCCTTTCAGGAAGCTGTTGTGCAGATGTACTCTCTCTAAATATTATTTTCTTCAGTTTTATATGGATTCTTACAATGCATCTATCTTTGCGCATAGGAGTGTGTTTTTGAATGTGGCAAAGGAAAAAGGCAACTATAAAATGTACAATACATTGTTCTGTGCTTTAATATAAAATCTAGTAGCTGGGATGTCTCAAATTCTGCTTATTCTTACACACTGACATTTTCTGTTTATCTACTGTTCCCATGAAAGTTTACAGATGGGAGGCTTGTACATGAAATACTGTCCTTTATACATGAAATACTGTCCTCAGCTAACTGCTGAGAGCTGTTCTGCTCTCATTATGTTACTTGAACTATTAGGTATGAAAAGAATGCAGACTGCAATTGTTAATAGAATAATTGGGACTTGAAAGTGAAAAACTATGTAAATGGCAGATCTCAATTGTCTAGATCATAAGGAATGTTTTGTTCCCTGAGAGATACACCTGTTGTGTCACATGGAAATGTTACTCATAGTAGTTACTTAACAAAAGTAAGAACACCGATTTTCAATATTTTGCTCAAGAGCAGAAAATCAGGACTCAAACTAGACTCGTATAAATGACACAACTCCATGTCCTGCTTGGGTCAGAACGCATCTTTGGTGGCTCCCCAGCCTGTGGTAGGCAAACAGGAGAACGTCAAAGTGGCATTTCCTTTGGCCCATCTATCTCCTCTGAGGGCCCTATGTGAACAGCTGGCTCATGTTTGCCTACCAGTGTATTAATCCATACACATGAACAAATGGGATCTCATGTGCTCAGGAGAAATATCCTCTAGCTTCACCAAGGTCAAGAGAAGGAATTTTCAAGGGCAGCTTTAGAATTGTCAATAAAAGACAATGAAAATACACTCTGATTTGCCACAGTGCTTTGGTGCATTTTCAGTATCTGCATGACTTTATGCATGAATGTGAAAAGCAACTTTTAATAGAAATAGGCTGAAATTCCCAACTGAAATAAACAAATAAATAAATACTACGCGCACATATAATTTAAATTTGAAAAAGTACTATATTGCATGTGTGCTTTCCATACGAGAAGATAAAGAAAACAGACTGAAAAAATCTTTTGCAGGCCTTGCTTTGTAAAGAATAGCAATTTCTGTTGCTTCTTCTGCTTGTAAAAATATATGAAAAAAGCAATGGGTAAGAAAATGGCAGGAAGCAAAATGGAGAGTATGAAGTTTAATACTGTGCTGAAATTCTTTGAGAGTAATATGTTCTTCAGAATCGCTTCATTAATAGTTAAAAAAAAAAGGTCTTAGAAAGAACTGCAATAAGCACTTTTATTACTCAGTCTGGGAATTCCCTTTAGCTAAAACTTTTTTCCAAGGAAAACACCTGCTACTTACCAAATTTGTATGTTAATACGGGCTTCATGAGAAGCAATATTCAAGCCCAGTGGATTTAAACAGAACCTCAGTTTTAGTCTTTTTAAATTTGGTATTCAGGCACTTTCTTTATATTGTTTTTGTTTGTTAGTTTGTTGGCCATAAAAAGTTGTGTCACCACAAACGAAGGCGAGTTCAGCTTGATGAACTGTTCACAGACACAAGAGTCAAGATGCTCAAGAACTGTTTATTGCTTTGTCTTTTGTGATCTTGTGTACCCTGGGTTGTGTGCCTTCTTAGTTTGTTGCTGTCTAAATCATCTTCATGTGATTCATGGTTAGTAGTAGAAGTGCAGACACTTAGAGCTAGTTCACTTGTCTGCATATTGGGGAAGAATCTTTTTGTACTGTATTCCATGTCAATAAAAATGTAAGGCCTTTGAATATCCTTTGAATAATAAATGCCCAAGCTACAGATTGAATGATATGGATGTTCTAAGGACAGAATATTTGATATCATTAATGTAGTGTCACTGAAACCAATAGAAAGAGGTTGTTTCTAAATATTAAACATCAATAACATCAGTATCTGTAGCTGTGAAAGGGTAGTGTAATGAAGTACAGCAAACAAGACTAGAAGGTGAATTTATTCTCAGTAAGTGAATCACTTACTGTGAGAGAGGATAGAAAAAGTCTTTTGTCCCATCATAGTTTCATTAATGACAGGCATTGACATCATATAAATCTTTCCCATAAACTACAGAAGCTCTGTCTTAAAAGTAGTGTGCTTTTGTTTTTGCATCCCTATTTAAATGTTTGCTTAGGAATTTAATTCCTCAAAAAACTAGAAAGCTTTAAATTTATGATCAGTGTATACTCTAGTGATGCTGTGCCAATATTACATCCTATCTTGCCTGTCTGCAAGCTCTTCTATCCAGTTCTTATAGACTTCCCATTCCTGTTCCCCTAATTCCCCCTGTTCCCAAGTAATTTTTTCTCTTCATCTTTTCCAGTAAGATCTCTCCTAGAGATCTTTACCTGATTGATATAAACTTTCTTTTCCAAGTCTTTCACATTGATGTCTCATAGCTACTCTGTGTTCATTTAATATTTCCAAATCTCCTTACTTTTCAAAATTTACAGTGAAATATAAAAACTTTTCCAAGATTTTCTATAAGGCAATATGTCAAACACATTGTTGAAACATGAGTAGCAAAGGACCTCTCTATTAAAATTGTTTAAGAAGTTAGTTAGAAGAAAAAAAAAATGAAAGAATGTGATATAAACTATTATTGTTAAAAATTGATCGTATTTTATTTCACTTTTTATTTACTTCCATGCTCTTTATTTCATTTTCCTTTAAAGTGTATTTTGACTCTTTGAACTGTATTGAGATCCAACTAGAGGTCTTGTCACTGTTTGGATCATTTTCTCCACCTTTTAAGGATACAGATACAATGTTCACAATTTCCCAGTCATTTGGTACCACCTTCTGCTTGGCTTGGTATTTACTTACGGCTAGCCGTGCTGTTCCTCTTCCCCATGCTACTCAGATTCCAAAAGAATTTCTGGAGAACCTGCATGTTGCCTAAGACCTTTTTGTCTGAGCCATGACAACTGATGTTCTTACCTTCATTCACAAGGAACTGAGATGCTGCATCCCACTCTTCAGTAAATATCCAGAAAACTTGACATTCATACCACAAGGTATGGGAAGGGAGCTGTTACCCCCCTTTGCTGAAGCTGAGGGTGTAGCAATTTCATTCTTAATTCTCAGTGGTGTTTGGTACACTTATCTCTTAAGTCTAGGGATTGAGGAGATAGCAATTTTAGACTGTAAGTTACTTAATTTATTGAAGCTCAATGCAAGCTTAAAATGATATGTTCTTGGATTTCATGATGTTAACAATTTTTAGAGGGAAGAAGATATCTGTGGAAGGAAGATGACATATAAAACAAGGTGCTTACATTCAAAAAAAGTGAAGGTGAGGACAGGCCTTCCTTTTAGATCTTTGTGATCAGATCTGCAGATATGGAGATTTTTTTTCTTTGTTATTGTGGAACCAACTGAAGAAAACAATGTTTATTTTAGCATAAGTCAGACAACTGCAGAAATATTTCATTTACAAAACAGAAAAGGGGATGGAAATAGTTCAGCCATGTCAAGCCTGCTGCTTTATCTTTATCTGCAAGGAAAATGATTGTGGTTGCTGATATTAGCTGAAAATAGAGCTAGGCTGCATTCATTTTTTTGGCCACTGATAATCTTTTTTGCTTTTGAGAATTTCAATTCTTTTAGATCTTTGTAGATTCTGAGGATTACATTATTTGGAGGGAGGTCATGCTGTTGTGTTGTGGCTGCTGCAGTGTCACTGATCTGAAAATTCAGAAATTAATGCCAACAAAAGGAAGTTGACTGTCTTGTATTGCTAACCCCTAATTAATGAATAATGAATGTGATGGCTGAAGATAAAATAGGCCAAAAATAGATCCTTAGTTTAGTGACATGATTTGCAAAGCCAGAACTTAAATATTATCCATTTTGGAAAGTCTTATGACAAACAGCCATAATCTCAGAGATTTATCATGACAAAGCACCCGTTCACTGTATCTCAAAAGTTGTGGCTTTGTAAACACATATATGTAAAAACAAATGAAAACATCCTATTTAAGTATCTGTCCAAAATCTGAATGAAATAGAACAAACCCAAGTCCTAGCTGCAATGAAGAGGTCATGCCTCTGAAGCAAGGCAAACATGCTCAAGAGTCAAACACCAAATGTTACCTCATTTGTTTTAGTGTAAGACAACTTGAGTGCTGATATCATCATCAGTGAGATGTCCTACAGGAACTGAAGAAGCTATAGGATTCCAGCTTTTGTGTAGTTTGCTTTGAATATATATCTTTACCAAGTCATGAGAGAAATAAAATACTTTACTATATGAAAAAGCATAGAAAATAATGCCAAAAAACTTTTCTTTGTAATTAAATAAAGTTACAATTGATCCTTAATGAACATGTGTGTGATTCATCCAAGTTTGTCCACTGCTTTTCAAGAAAGATGGAATAAAGACTGAAAAGACAAAAAGAATTATAGGAAAGAGAAAATGAAGTTGGTTTACAAGGATAATTTGGCAGATATAGATTTCTGAGTTTAGACAAAATGAAAAATTAAAGAGTCTTTATGATTTGTTCTTTTTGGAGTGTCACAAAATCAAGAATGAGATATTAGTTGTAATTAAAGGATGATGTTGTATTTCCAGAAAGTAATAGGAAATACTGCTTTATAATTCAAATAGCCAGGTTATATAATTCATTGATCTTTGTGGTAGCTGGAAGGGTGGTTTTATGCACAGCAAATTTTGTATGGAATTAAATTCTAGAATAAGAGGTATATTTTTATGAAGCAAAATGATAGTAACAGATAAATATGTCTTGATTATTACATTATTTTTTTAACAAAAAAAAAGTTGTTCAGTGTACCAGTTTGGTACCAGATCTTATGTCATGAAATTATCCCCTCTTTGTGCCTAAGTAGTTTGGCTTTGGAGAATCTCATTTTCCTTCACTCTATTCAAGATTCTCATGAAATTAGATGAGATGCAAGATCACCAATTACCTCATCTGTAAATGGCTATAATAATATTTATTCTAAAAGGTTCCCATGGTTCTAGTAGAGTGTTTTCAGATATTCAGCTGGAAGAGGCTAAAGAAAATATGATTAGCTATATTGTTTCTCCTTGAAATATCAAGTACAGGCATTGGTAAAGGCAATTTATTGATCTTTCTAAGACAGACCTGTAATGGCAACCTTCCACTCATGTTTATATATTTAGAGGCACGTAATGTTAGTAGAGTCATATTTCTGTCAATGTTTATATCGCTTATATCTGCTTATATCGCTTATATCGTTTATATCTGCTTGGAGTTCTAACTTGGTGTGCAGAAAGCTTGCACCATAAATGTGCACTTCTGCAATACCCCTGGACTACATTTCTACCACTGTGTGTGTAGACGACAGCAGATCTTCACTCATTAGATCTGCTTTCTTTACTCAAAACACTAGCAATGTAGTTCTGTGCTAAATTCTTTCTTCTTTAATTGTATTAACATGATTATACTCCTGATGGAGTTGATGCTGTTTTCTTAAAAAGAAACCCACAAAATATTTGGGAGCCTGTTTGCCTTTGACTTAATTGAAGCTTGTTGCTTGTTCCCTCTGGGAACATGAGCCATAGTCTTTTATAACTATGTATCAAGATTTATTGGTTTGAATTCCTAATGTTTTGGATGATCAGCTGGAGACAATTTGAAGGGGTATCTTTTTCTTAGAATATACGGCCCTGTGTGAAACCTGTTTTTCCTAAGGAATCTTCAATTGGGCTTGGAAAATAACTTGTCACTTTTGAAAGTTTTGGTTCACAGCTGCTATTAAAAAGAGACACCAGTCTCCGATACTCCTTACTGCTTCAAATGTTTTAAATGAAGCTGAGGTACTTACCTTAGTGGACAGCCTTGTGTGAAATTTTTTATTCCTAATGAAAAAAAAAGAGGTAAAGTGTTTATGAGATGTACATGGATTTTATAGTACTAGTAATTTTGATCTGACTATTTAACAAGTGTGTTATGCCTTTGGGAGCAAGATTAGCTGCATCCCATTATTTTGTCTGGCAAAGAAGCAATTTAGAACTACTAAGCAGGCTCTTTTTAGACAAATATAATGTGAAACTGTAAATTATAATAGCAGTTTATATTGTGACTTTCAAAGTAAAAAGCTCAAGACTTCTGTATGTTACATATAGAAATAACTGTACCTATTTTAGAGATGTAAGGATACATCTCTGACTACCCTGCAAAAGGCTCAAGGAATGTGTGCAGTTGAAATGTAAATGTTTAAAGGAGGCTACTTGTGGAGAACTTGCTACCATCAGTGTAGGAAGCTTATGCAGATTACACTTCTCTACTCTTCAGCATAAAGACATGGTAAATCAGTGCAATATCCTCCCCTTGTCCTCATTGTTAAGCTCAAGAACTCACATAATCTCTGCCTTGCCTTTATACTAGACGAGATGATAGGTAGCCCAGAAGCTTGCTATAATTGTATGTTGTGGCACATTTCTTCTCACAGGTAGCAGAAGCAAATGCATGTCACCTGTTGGCTCGCAAGCTCTAGCAGATCAGCTAACTGAGAGAAGCCACAACCTAGCGCCTGATTCACAGAGAGCTTCTCACTTTACTGGGAATAACAAGGCCGTATCTTTCCATGTTATCTCTAAATTGTAATTCCACTGTTATAAATACCCCAAAACAGTTAATAAAATTGAGAACGTGGTCACCAAGATGCATGTTGTAAATGATGATATTATGCATTAGAAGGAATTTCTTATATTCATTGCTTTTTCTACCGAGTCTGCTAGAGTTCAGTCATAAGTTTGTATTTATGTTTTTTATTCATGAATATACATATGAATATGGATGATTTGTGTAGAAACTCAGATGGAGATGCACCTACAGTTGTGCTATATATCTCCAGAAGTGCAGGAATAATTTTACTTCCTTGCTAATATATAGAGAAAGTTTGTCATAAGCTAAGTTTTCTGGTTTATTATTATAATATTTGACACAGTTGTCTTCTAAGTTCTGATTTGCACTCATAGTTTTGCCCCCTGTTTCCTACAGCAAAATAATATTTTATTGATTTGATTTTGCTTGAAACATCATCCTATTTCTAAGTCATTTTCCCCTGAGAGACCCAGCACTGAAGGTGCTAGTGGCAAGTATAGAGACCTAGGCAATTCAGCCTGTCAGCCTTTCAAACAACAGCTAAGCTACCAAGTGGGAAAGTTTGACTTCTGACTGGCTGGAAATGCATGTCAGGAATGCATGTCCTGAGCTACAAAGGTGAGAGGAGGTGCAGGAAAGCACTTGGAGTGAAGCTGACTAGGAGTAGGAGCTGAGTAGCTTCATTTCATTCCTTACACCACAGCTCCATACCAAATACCATTGCTTTCATATTTGGGAAGAGCTACTTACTATGCAGGGGCTATGTGAGAAATTTGTTCCCTAATTTAGAAAGTAGTAAAGCTCTTCTGAGTACTATAAAAGTGATGATGATTAATGCAAGAGTCGTAGTCAGTCCTTTAAGGGCTCGGTATAGCTTCTTTCTTCCCTTGCTATTCAAAGTAGAAAAGAAATAAGCATGACTGAAAGCTACAGGAGGACTGGTCAAAGTGAATGGTGTCTGCACAGGCTGTTTCTCCCCACTTTAACTCTCCTATAGTTACTTTAATCCTCAGATTTAATAGGCTGCTTAGACCATATACCATGTGGAAAAGCACTGAAAAGAACAGCTGCAGCTAGTGGCACATTTGATTCTAAGGAACAGCAGTTTTCAGTGAAATGAGTGGTGAGACTGTGCTTCAGAGACCAGCATTATCCTCTCCAGGGTATACAGCCCCTGCCGCACTGGCTGATACAACTGTTGTCATGTCTGCTGGAAGCAGGATCAGGAAGAATATGGGATATGCATTCTCACATGTAGCTGGATTAGTCCTAATAGTCCTGTAGATCAGGTAGGACATATGTAGGCTAAACAGCAATAAAGAAAATAATCTCAACTCTTGCCCAGTATTCCTTCATGTTTCCAAGTACAAAGTTTAGTAAATGTATTCTTTACATTTGAAGGCATTAAAAATAAGCATTAGAGCAAGAAGAGTATACCTCAAAACACAGTATTTGATTCTACTTTCCTTGATGTACTCAAATGGTGCAATTTTATACTACTCCTTGGGTAACTACAGCATGTGCAGCTGTGATTTAATACATTTCTGTAGTGCATTAAATACTTCCACTCACTTATCTCCCATTCTGCCTTCAGGCTAAAGGGTCTATGTTCATCCCAATTATCCTTACACTTTTGCTTTCGAGGCCATCTATGCTTCAATCCTTTATTCATATTATAGGCTCTTGGTTTCTCCTATTCTCTTTTTACCTCGATAACTCAATACCTTGCTTGCCCATAATTTTGTCAGTGTGTTCCCCATACCCACTCCTTCATCTACTGTCTCTTATTTTCCCTGTTCATATTTGTGTACTACTCTTCCCGTGTGCCTGCTGCTTTTTCATTTTGCAAAGTTTCCATATCATATACAACACTGCCTTGGCAGACTAAACTCTCATAAGAGACGTGTAACATGAGCACATGAGACTCAGAGAGCCCATGTCCCAAGAAGGCTCCAATTCATGGTTTCTTGCATTCTGTATTTCTCTCAGATGATCAACCTCCCACAAGCTCCCTCTGTATCTTCTTACACCCTTGTGTGCCAATGAGATTTGTAAACACGTTTGTACGCATAAAAAAAAGTAATTTGTAGCAATTTGTAATGTCTCTGCAGCTAAATCTTTTAGAATAACAATATTTTAAATTCACTGAGAGTGGCAGGCAGACCTAGACACTCTAGACAGGCAGATGATGCTGCATCTGAACAGAGAGCCCGGAGGAGAGTAAACGCAGCAGGCAGAGCCCAAGGCCTCCCGGCTCTGCCCTGCTCTAGCGCGAGGCTCTTGGGGAGCTTCTGACTGTCCAGGGTCCTGAAGCCTCCAACTGCCTGAGCTGCCTTCTCTGTGTGCTCCTCCTTTCTTGACACTCACAGTGGTGTGAATGCCAAAGAAACACATGTATCACTGGAAGCCAACCCCAAATTTCCTGTTTAATAAAGAGGACAGTTATCAGTCTGCTCAGGTGTAGCATCATATATCTATCTCATGAGAAATCTTACAAAAATGACACGAGAAGAGGACTGCACTGCTATAAAATGAAGTTGGAGGCTTGTTTTTATTAATAGGCTTGCTATTTTTGTCAGATATCAGCCTTTGATCTTATGAGGATTCTTCAGAGACATCATGGAAAAACTAAGGGCCAGATTGTAATTCTCCTGTGACTATGATTCAGGAGTAATTGTACTGAAGTTAAATTAAACTAATGAGAAACAGATGTAAGAGGGTTCAGACAGAGACTCAATACTATGCAGCTTGAGTTAATACTGCCCTTTGACAAGGTAGTTTTTTTTTTTAATTATAAAAATGTTATTACTATTATACTAATAATACACACATACTTTTTTTTTTTTTTTCCTCAGGCAGATTTTAAAATGTGAGGTACCTACTCTACCAGAGTCCTTGCTGGCTATGCAAAGAAAGGGAATGTCTAAAAGCTTGAGTCTTGCTAAGGAAGAATGGTTACCAGGAAAGGATTGAGAATGAAGAAGGTGATTACAGACTATGAACCAGGTATCCCTTCTCCAGTTTTGGCATTTAGAGGAGGATCACTTCTAGTGTAGCTGGGAATATGAATAATATGTTAAGACATGAAAGGAGGATCTACCATCTACTCTGTGTAGTGTTTCTGGGCAAAGATCCTGCAGCCAGGCTGTTGAAGGTCAGATTTGAGAAAATGAACCTGGAAATGGCTATTACTGAGCTGTTGTATTCTCACTGATTTCATTGAAATTATTTCTGGCAATAAGAATTATGTTTACTGTTCCCTGGATTTGCCCCTAAATGAGTGGAGAGCCAGCTTTTTTTTTTTTTTTTTTTTTTTGTATACAGGCATTTAACAACTGCTAAGGAATGTCATACCATATAATACTATTAAAAAGTAGCAGATTGTTGTTTTCCTGCACAGTACATAGCAGTCCTGATTTGTATTTTATCTCTGGATTCCTAGTTAGATTACGGTTTCTGAAAACTGTTCTGGCAAAGGTGAATGTTCTTCAGGCTAACCTAGACAGAAGGCTTGAAAAGGTCTTCCTAGACAGAAGGCTTCCTAGAAAGTAAAGAGCTATGAAAGGACTCTACAATGAATCCTGTTCAAATTCATTGTACTGAAGGGTGGGTCAATAGAATATAAAGAGCAGAATGCAGTTCACTTGGTTTCCTCTGGCTTTCCTGGTCTGAGTGTAAATAAGAGCACGTCTGTGGCAATAATCTGAATAAAGAATAATCTTGAAAATGAGAACTTTCAGTTTTCAGAAAACCTTATATTCAACCATATACTCATGATTATATTCATGAGTATTTCAAAGCAATGACAGAAAGGCTGCCACAGGTGTCTGTCCAACCAAGTGTCATTTCTTCAGTGCATCCAAGAAACGGAACATAAAAGTTTCAGGTGATTTCTGTGTGCTGTTGGTGCTTTTCTTTCCATTCTTGTTCATTGAATTTAAGTAGGTATAGGCTCTATTTATTCTTTTTTTACTGCGACTTCCTTTGAGTTACATCAGAACAGCTTCTGAATCCCTCATGCCATATTACTAATGAACAATAAAAGAGCACTTAGCAATTTAGTCTTCTGTCAACGAAATGGCTTGCAAATAGAAAGCCTCTTGTCTGCTGTGTTCTGATGGTCACAGGCATTGATTCTCTACCAACGCCAACTCTGAACCCACTCAGTTTCAACAATGAGCCATAAACAAAAAGAAAGAATTTAGGTAAATCAGTTTGATAAATTACCAGTATGAAGTCAAGTCCTGAAAATTCTTATTAGATTGATCATGTCATATTTATGCTTTTTCTTGGTGGTCTCCCATTTAAATATTAAACATTACTGAGTACACTTAGCTTATAAAAGTTGACAGAATAACAGCTTGAAACACTATTGCTTAAAGGCACCATTTCTCCCTATCATGAGAATTCCACATCACTGAGGGGTGAAAGGCCTTTATTTGCATAAGATAATAGTTACGTTTCTATGCAACAGCTGTGCTGTCTGGGAGAGATGCACTCGTTGTGCCAAATTCATCTCTGGAGTAGCCTCATTGGTTTTAAATGAGTTACTTTGGGAATAAATTGGCCCACTGGATAAAAACAGCAAGTCTGAGGCATTGAAATAATTGAGCAAGATTTCCATGATCATAACATGGTAAAAAACTGCAAAACAATTGCAACATTATTTGATATCCTATGTTTCTGTACCTGGTAGTATTCTTAAAGGAGCAAAACTCGTTTACCACAGGTTTTTAAACCATACAGCTGGAGCCAGGACAAATGTTTGTGTAGAGCTTACAGGTACTTTGGGGAGATATGCGATTAATAAGAATATGTAAGAGACAGGAATGTAATACTGTGTCATTATAATGAGCTCTAGTATTTTTATGGTAGTGTAAGTCAAACAAATATGAGTTGTCTCCCTGTGGTCAGTTTGATAACAGTAAGATTCCTATGGCCACATGAAAATTCTTCTTTAAGCAATAATGATCGGGGTCTATTTTTTACAAAGGCTTCTTAATAAACTACCTGAAGATTTCATCTCTAGGCCATATAGTTATTTCCTGCTTATGTTAGTGGAAATGAAATTCTGTTGCCCTTTCTTTAGCCTGTTTGAGGTTGATGATCTCAGGTGAGTTCCCGGTGGACAGATATCTGCAGCACGAAACTCTCCTCATCAGTTGCTGGTCATCATTGTGATTGAATTATATATGACAATATGTTGTTTTTTTTCTCAGTAAAGTACAAGCAAGATACCAGTAAACAGAAAATTATTTTGAATGCAGAGAAAAAGTTATGCATTACCTATACAAATATATATATATGTCATGTAAACAGTCCTTTATTGATGCACATTTGACAAGTGACTTTTTTTGGATTGAGAAGTCTTTTTTAAAGTCTTCCTTGGTTACTAGAATAATGAAAGTATTTCCCAATCATGATTCAAGCAATCACATAGAACAATTAGCAAAGTCTACACTAAATTTTGCTTCCTTCCAGTTTGCAGAAGTAACGTCAACAGGGATCCCGAAGCCTCTTCAGAATGCATCATGGTTTGCTTGTAAAGAAAATACCTTATGCTCCTGGTGTCATCACTGCTCTCATCTCAGATTCACGTGTGACTGAGCGGGCTCATTATCATTCTCTCCATGTCCTCCCTTACAGCAGCCTCTCCCGCCTCCTCCTGTACAGCACAAAACAAGAGCCACAGGGGTGCTTGGATTAAGGACAGAAGAGCAACCCAGCACCTCCCCCCAAGAAAACTTGCTGCACTACTTCCTTCGAGTTCCTTCAAAATATATTATTGCACACCACCAACGTATAAAAAGTGGAGTCACTAATATTGATCTGCTCTTCCTGCTTACGACTGAACAAAGACTGGGGGCAAGCATGAATTTGTGCATTTATTTAGCTCCTGAATGTGGATACAAAAACAGTGTGCTAACCTCCACATAAGAGATTCCCGAGGAGAGCTAAAACACTTCAAACTACGTTGTTTTTCACCAGAGAAGATTTCACCCTTTCTCACAGTTAACTAATATCTGAGCAACAGATGGGAGAGGAAGACAGATAGAGAGGGTAACTGGGCAAAAATAGATTATGAGCAAAAGGAAGGAGAAAATTTCCTTAGGGAGTAGATTTAGCTTACAATTACGTTTCCTGAAAATTCAGAAGGTCCTGATCTCAGGGCTGACTCTGATATGGGTCACTGACACATGACCCCTGTGAATTTTGGGGTATCTGCCTCAAACTATCCCACGCAATTTTCTCCTTCATGCAGTGAGCTCTTCTCCACGGTGAAAGCGAGGAGGCAGGACAGGGTTAACCTCACATACTCTTCCTTTCAGTCCCGAGGGGCTGGGGTTTTGTTTTCCTGGTTAAGAGAGGGGGCCTGAGGCAAATATTGTGTCTTGAGCTAGAGACGTTTCTGACACAGTACCGGTACCAGCCTGTTCTGGACTTGAGAGCAGAAAGCATCCTCACCTGAAGCGGGAGTGCGAGGAGGAAGATGGCTAACAGCGAGTACCTGAAAAATGGCCAAAACTAGAAGCCAAGTGTCCTCCATTTCCTCCAAGCCTCTGAAAGCTTAGGAGGGCACAGAGACTCCTTGAGCCTCCCTCTTAGTCCTCCTGCCCCTTCCCCCCAGGGAGACCACGTCTCTTGACTCTGCCTGGATTTGGCTTGAGGTGAACACGAAGGGAAAAGGGGCAGGAGTCTTGCTCACAGGGTGCCCGATTCCAGGGCTGCCCCACGCTGCGTGGGCTTTGCCAATCCCTCTGCCCATCCTTCCCCTCCCCCTGTGCTGCGGAGGCTCTGGATGCTGCTGTGCTCCTGCCATGTGCTGCTGCTGCTAGTAGCTGGCTGAGCGTGTCTCTGGCTGCAAACTCCGCCAAACAAGCCTGCATCCTCCTCCAGGGAAGGATACCCAGTAAGTACCAGTGGGAGCCTCCTCCCTCCGCTCTCGTCCCCTCCCTAGAGCACCCAGCGAGACCTCCTCTTACAAAGGGACTCGCAGCCTCTTCCCTACCTTCCTCTCCCCACCCCCTTTTTAAGCCAGTGCAGAGAGGGGCTCAGTGAATTCCCTCCAAAGCTGTAGGGTGGCTCCCTCCTCCTCCTCCTCCTCTTTCTCCTCGCTAGCCAGGCGGCTGCTGCATTCAGCCGGGGTGCCCCCAGGCTCTCCCAGCCATGCGGCTGCGGCTCGCCCCGGATGGATGACTTTTGTTGCCCCCCTAGTGCTGGGGCTGAGCTGAGGTGGGCTCGTTTTTGGGGTGGCCGAGAGCGCGTGTGCGTGTGGGAGGCGCCCGCTGGGCGGCAGGGGCTCCTCCAGCGCCGCTGCCCCCTCAGGTGGGCACAACCGTTGGGCAGCAGCGGCCCCCGCCACCCCACAGCTGCAGGTGGACCAGGCGAGAGAGCCCTGGGAGCCTCCCCAGAGCCAGCAGTGCCCCAGAGCTGCTGCCCATCTCTATCTGCCCTGTCGCTGCTCCCCACACCCTCCCTGCTCCTCTCTGCATCTCCACACCTCTCTCCGCCGAGTGCCCGCATCCCTCCTCACCTCACCAGTACAGAACCCTCCACTGCCCTCCCCTTCCCTCCCCTCTCCACCTTCCTTGATTTATTTGTGTATTTCTTTCCTTGGCAACCACCAGTTCCCCTCAGTCAAACAGCGCAGGCTCCCTATAATTTGAAATTAATTTGTTTGACTGCAGCATTGAGACAGGAAGGTTGGGAATTTATTTATTTATTTTTTCCTCCCTGTGCAAAAAGGAAGCGATGAAATTTCCAATCGAGACTCCAAGAAAACAGGTGAACTGGGATCCTCAAGGTTGGTGATTCTCTGTTACTATTATTGCTATAATAATAAAATTTATTATTATTCCTCTTGCCTAGTGACTCTAGGAGACTATTTGACTCCAGATGGGAGGGGACGCGGGCTGTTCATCTGCTCCCCATGTGCACTGCTCTCAGTCTTTCTCAGTCCTGGCAGTGCATTAGAAAATGCTCCTCGGATGCAGGCTTGGGTGGGTGCATAGGCAAAACCTGCTTTAGATGCAAGTTTTATACTTCTGTATTTGCTGTTTCTCCTCCCTGCCCTCCCTTTTACTTGAGTATATCCCTGGCACACTTGCCTGGGGTGGCTGTAGTCTCCAGCACAGCGCATTGTTTGTTTTGTTTTATCTGTGGCTCCTTTGTTGCTTCCCGTGATCATTGTCTCTGCTAACTGGGTGGTGTCAGGGTGGACACGGATGTGAGCCCAGCTTGCTCAGGGCTTCTCCATGGCAAATGTCTGTTGGCAAGTGACTGGAGCAAAATGCTGCTACAATATAGCCTGTAGTGGGGCCAATACAAAAGACACATTAAATAACGGAGCCCAAAGGGACCTTTAAACTCTTGACTCCATCCTGTTAACAGCTGATCAGCCCAAGTGGGTAGTTTGATTAACTCTGTAGTGAGATTTGGAGCCTGTCCTGGGGAGTGCGCTCGGGTGGTGGTGGAGGGAGATTTACGCCAGTGCAGTGGTTTTCAGTAAAATGATCCAAGTGGTGTTTTAAAATAAACCATAATGAAATACTCTCCTTTTCTGGCAGGGGGAGGAGGTTCGTATACAACCTGCAGAAGAAGCAACTTAGTCCTCCCTTTCCCTCCCCCTCAACAGCAATTCGTATACGGTGTGTCATATTTCCGAGCATCAGTACAAGAGCAGAGCAAGTTGAAGCCATATACTCAGGTTTGCAGCAGAACTGCTGACGGTGACTGCAGGAAGCATCTAGTGATAACATGGGCTTTGATTATGAATTTTTGTTTCGCAGGTTTGGTTATAGTGGTTAGTTTGTCATCCTCCATGCCCTGTTACTTACAAAAATGAAATACTATGAATAGTTTCTTCTTGTGTAGAAAGGACACGGCAGGATAGACATCTGTATGCTGAGCAGATCAGATGGGGTATTTGAATACTGTACGTACACAATTAGCCTTTGATTAAACCCCACTACATCTTTAATTAGGTGGAGACTGAAGGCAGCATGCAAGCCTCCAATTCACATGAGCACATGGGCAGTGTTGCTAACGGAGATTTGACAATTTTAGTAACTCTGTACTTATGATCAAAATCCTTCATGGAAAACCTACTTTTCCCAACTGCTTTTGTGAATTTGTGTTTGCTGTTGCTTCATTCTATTTCATTTTATGTATCGAAAAATGCCTTTTACTGAAAAAAAACCTGTTCCCTCTCTTTCCCTTTTTGTGCCTGCACTGATGGCATTCTGTGTATAGCTCCTGTTCTTGGCAGTCAGCTTTAAAGCATGTGGATCCAACAGGTGGTTAGTCACAATCTACCAATGTATCCAAAATCTCAGTGTACTGAAACAGGTAAAACACCTCAAAATCCAGCAGGTTTCCTTTCTGCTGAGATAAATCCCTGCTAAGGATTGCAGAATCCTGACTGCTATTTCTCTTCAGTGTATTGACTTCATTAGCTGGGGGGAAAGGGTGTTAATGTATAGCTAGGAAGGAAGCAAATATTACTAATTTCTAATTCCCTGAGGGACTTGGGAAATAGATAAAAATCTGTGGCATGGACAAGGCACATTGGCAAGGAAAAGTGGTCTAAGGTCCAGCACTTTAATCCACATATGAACAGTCATATGCCATTATACACACGTAGTTCCACTGGAGAATTAGTGGTGTGGGTAGAAGACACAGTAGATGAGAGTTCCTTTGTTTTTTCTTGAAACACGAATGTATTTACCTAGATAAAAATGTTAGCAAACATTTAGCAAACAAAAATACTAGAACCATGACATGAATGAATGAATACAATCATGGATATAATTTGTTCTACATGTACATGTGAAGAATGACGTTATGTTTCATATAGTTTATAATATCTTTGAAGGCAAGAGTTGAAGTTAGATACAAAGATCCACATATAGAAATCTGGCACAAAGGACAATCTAGGACAAAGATAAAAGCAACCCTAATTCTTAAAAGCAGAACACATGTCCAGTTAATCTTCACTCTCAGATACCTGGGCATTCAAGTGTGTATTGTGTGACTGTGTGATACTGCCGTGTTCTGGTTGTCAGACAGAATACCCGTGGTTTACACAGTTTTGTCTAGTATGAATTTTGTTTGCTTACTTGTACTAAAAGTAGTTGAAGTAAATCAACTGATGTTTCTGGCAAGGAAACCAGCAATCTTAAGATGTAAAAGAGAGCTATGGTATCCTCAAAGATTGTTTTAGAGTAGGTTATTCCAGACAATATTTTCTAGAGACAATACACATTTTCTAAAGACCAGGGATTTTTTTGTGGAGGTATGACTGGCTTGGGACTGATGGTGTTGCTGGGTTTGAACTCAGCTCAGAATGGTGGTCATTGAAATGAATTAATGCTCAAACTCCATAATGCTGGCAGTACTATAAATATTTAGGTAGATAAATAGGTTAGAGCCTGATAGCTTCTTGCATAAAACCGGTATTCTCAGTTCACATCAGCAAAGATCAATACACCATAGAAAGCCTTTGTGGAGAGTACAGGTTTAAAGGAGGAGAATTGACATGAGGGATGGTTTCTGACAGACAGCTAATTGGAGGTTAATTTCTCAGCCATTAGATCATTCTCAAGAATGATAGGGCATAGAGGCTGAACTGTGCTTTTATCCTGTTGTGTAGTACCCACTCATCTTGGGTATGGAGAATATTTGTGTTGTTCCTGTATGTGTTGTGTGTGCTTTCTAGATAAAGCAATATTTCATGAACCTGGAATACAGTTAACTCTCCTACTACCCCATGAAATCGAACTATATAATTCCATTCCTAAACTGATCAAATTCCATCCCAAAAGTCATTGAATACCTGAGTAAGGTACAGCATCTCACGCTATCTGGCCTCGTGTATTTTTTTTTTTTTAAATGGCTGAGATTTGTATAAATGAGAATATCAGCCTGGATATATAGTCATAAAATATTTAATCAACTGCTCACAATTTTTGATTCTTTCATTTGGGATAATTCAGGCAATCCAGTTCTCATTGAAAATAGAGAGTGACCAGGTTTTTGGTTTCATATATTATACAAATTCCCACCTAATTGTCTCTGAATATAAGTCTGGATTTATAGCAGCCCATGAAGACAGTAACTCTTGTAATTGTTTTTCTCATCGTTTCTTATGCCCACACTCCTCCCACTATTTGTTAAACCAACCTGTTGCCCTCATTTAAAATAGCTTATAAACTCTTTGCACATATATTTTTATACAGAACCTAAAACACTTTGGGTCCCTCATCCTGACTGAAACATTTGGATATTACAACAATATAGTTATTATCTTATTATTTGCTTAAATTGCTGTTTCCTTGGAGAAAGAAACACTGAAATGGCACACATATTGGAGCTAAGCTCCAGTTTATGCAATGGCAAAAGATGGTTTTAAGAACACTTTAAGATTATGTGAAAATAGCCTTGAAAGTGTTTCTTCAAAGAGCTGATTTTCCAAAGTGAAATGTTAATTTGTCTTGTTTGTCTAGGAGGAATTTTCCTGTCTTGCAGAAGGATAGATAGGACTCTTTCCGATATGCTCAGAAATTAGCCCAAAGTATTTGCCCCAAGACCGCAAATGCCAAGACTTGCAGGTTGCTGGTAAGATGTCCTTTCCAAGGAAGGTGTGTTTATCTTGTTGATGTTTTTAATGAGCAGATGAAAGAGTCCAATTTTAAACTCTGCTCTGACGATATGTTCCCTGCAATGATACAGTTTGTCAAAACCCTTAGAATTTTTAGCTGTATGTGTGTCTGTACACTGACCGTTTGGAACTCTGAAGTTTTGATAGGGCTACCCATGTCCTTTCACAAAGATATCTTTTGTGTAGGATTCTTTTCTGCAGTTTAGGACCCGAAGATCACACATTTATCATCATCTCAGTATTTAGTGTGGGAATTAATGGTCTGTGGAGAAATCAAGCTCTGGTGGAGAATCAGGATCTTCCTCAGATTCTGCCAGTGATTTACCGTTTAACCTCCGAAGAGTCACTTAACCTGCCTGTTCCTCTCTTTTTCCCTGACTGCAAAATAAGAATATTAATAATTCTCTAATGCACAAGGGTGTTGTGAAATACAATTAACTTGTTTAGAGCAATCTAAAATTGCTACTGAAAGAAGAACATATGTATTGCAATCAAATGCTAAAACAATTTGAAAAGAGCAAAATAGCCTCTGTCTTCACACACAGATCACATCATTTAAGAAATAAGGTTATCTCAGCATTTACAACTAGAGGAAACTAGTATTACCTACACATCTCTACAGATACTGAAGACTCAACTGAGTTTTCCATCAGAGATATCTAAAGCTGTTTGATAGCTGAGACTGTAGAGGGGCACAGCTCCTGCACAGGTCCCATGTCACCTGCCTTGGGATTTCTAGTGTCACATGAGACACTCCAGGTAGAACTAGACATCTGCTCATGGGGCAACCAAGCTGTTCTGGGGTGCTTTTATGCAGATATTGGAATTGGATGATCCCTCCATGGCTGTTTGTTCAAAAAAATCTTCAGTATTGACTATTCAGTATAAATTAAACTAGCTCTTGCTACACTGTGTTACAAACTTTTGCTGTTTTTTTCTCATCCTTTAATGCACAGGGGCCAATACAGAGGGCAAACTTTATAATAAAGACATAGGTGAGTGGAGTGAGGGCCATTTCGGTCTTTTGTTTTTAAGAAAATATATTAAAGGAGGAGGTATGCTTCATACAATGGAGTACAACTGTGATTCTTTTTAGGCACCAAGAGCGTGTTTAGCCAGGCAGCCTTCCTCTTTTTATGCAGTCTGGTGTGTAGACAATGCCAACAAATGCTTCTGAGGAATGCTATGATACTCCTAAACTCCCCCTGTAAATTCTAACCTGTTTGTCTCTACTGATTATAAACACAGTGGCCACTTGCCATAATCCTGTCAACAGAGTCATTGCATTTAATAGCGCTCCACACTTTAAGAAGGCAAATAGTTTGGTCTGAGACACATTCTAATTTATGCATTTTCTTAAAGATCCTGAAGAAGGTACATTTTGCTGTGTGTTTTGCGAATGTGTTCCCTGACAGACAGTTTAAGCGTGTTTTTTTAGCAATGACCTCATTAGATTTTTCTGCACATCTTTTGTCCTACATTAGCATAACTTTGGCTCTCTAGTGCTGGACAAGAGTCCACAGTGCTTCAGTGTTTTTTTTTTTTTTCCCTGAAATTTGTGGGCTAGATAACTTGTATCCTTCTGCACTAAGCAATCGATTCTTCAAAACTCAGATAATTCAGTAAAAAGACTTTGCTGTGGAAAGCTATAACGAGTGAAGCAGTAGCTCTGATCCCAGCAAATGGAGGTAGGGTAGAGAGCACTTACTTACAAGATGCATCACAAAATCATACTTGCCACTGCACTGTCTGATAGGTCAGGACTGTGCTGTACCTAATCAACACTGGTCACAGAACACCCATAAGAGATTGATTTTGAAGAGAGATTTGATGGAGAATAGAGAGTGCATAAACAGGAGGGCACTTTTGTGAGTATAAATGGCAGTATTTTCTGTAGAGCCAATATTGAAAAGTACAGTAAATTGGGAAAACTGGAAGAATTTCAAAAACAAATGAAACACAATGAGGAAACTGAAGCTTTACTAAAGGCTATGAGGAACTTGTCTGTGAGGCAGATGAAGATTATGGACTGTCACATGGTAAGAGATAGGAAAATATGGCTAGATTATCAGGAGAGCAAGAGAACAGAGGGTTATTGGTGTCTTCATTGTCATCTTTAGGAGGACCTGGAAAGGGAAATATTAAGAAATTGGAAAAGAAAAATTAGCAATAAAACAGAGGCAGAGTAGAAGACTGTACAAAAGCTTTCTTAATAGTAATACTGAGGAAAGATAGAACTCTAGTCAACGTGAGAAAGATGAAGAGTAGGATATCATGAAGATACCATGCAAACTGTGAGAAGAAAAAGAGATTAAAGGAATCAAAGGAAGCTGTAAATCCTAGACAGAGAAAATGGTAGAATTATCAGTAGTTTGAGAGGTTAAGACAAAATTATCATTTCAGTGAATAAGTGAAGAAATGCAATCCGCTGGAACTCTTGCAAACTGTATGATGCCATCCTGAAGGGATGGAGGTTGCTTTTGGGCTTGTGTTGTAGGTGAAAGATATGTGATATCACTTGTAATTGCATAGCTTTTGGTTCAGCTTTTGGATTTGATGTGGGTTTATCTAGCTAATTGAGTACACCACCTTCAGATAGAGGGTGTAGATATACGGTGATACAATTTGAATCTTCTTCTACTAATTTAAACTGGAGCTACAAATTTTACCACTCACTTCAGGGGGAGCAGCATGAGATTCTTAATTCTTAAAGCATCAGTACTGTGTTGTCCCCAGAAGCGCTAGTGAGTTAAAAATAGAGGAATGTCTGGAATCACAGGGAGAACAGAGGTACTCAACAATATATTGCAGATAGGGTGAGTATGTGGATTGCAAGGCAGGGGGAACAATGAAGAAACCAAGGTAAGACAGGGTAACAGACACATTAGGATTCAATAGGTACAGTATTATGGAATTCAGTGTACTGGGAGTATTTAACCTTTACATTTTAATAGTCTCAATGTAATAGGAAAAAAAAAAGCAAAGCAGAAAATATAAATGCTGAGCAGTTTTCTGTTTTCTTAGTGGCATTTTTATGGAAAAGAAATGACATCTAGGGAAGAACTAATAGTTTTTCTCACACCTTTTTTATTGGAAAATTTCCCTTTTTTTTCCCCTCTTTTGTCTTCTATAAGAAGTTGAAAACATCCTGGCACCTGGCCTTCGTCGCACAGAGGCTGCTCATATTCTTGTCCCTGAGATGTTGTTTATACTTGTGTTGTTTTTCTGGAGAACATGTATATGAAAATATTTTACATATGAGGGAAGCTCTGCTCTAAGATGAACCTGCTGACTTTTTAAAACTGCAATGTAGTTCTCATGGTGACACCCGCAAGATAAAACAAATGAGAGCAGCTTACATCATGTAATATTGCACCTTAGGGTGGTGGTGTCAATCTGTTTTGGTCCCTGATTCACTGCTGTTCTGCAATATTTCTTATGGATTGCTTTTCACAGTGACAACCAAACTTTAATTCAGAATATTTAAACAAAACAATATTTCAAAAGTGAACTATGAGTCTTCTATCATGATAACGAACTACAGAGTTTAGAGAATATTTCCTTGGTTTGGGAATGCTGAGACCAAGAATTCAGATTTTCCTTCAAATTTTCACTTTTTCCTTTAACTGCTAATAAAATTCCCATGCTATTACAATGTTGTTATTGACAAAAATCATAAGCAGTAGTTTAAGAAGAGTTAAATCCCAAATGCATGTATTATGTGTCATTCAGATGTTTCAGTATATGAGGATAGGAGATCACTGCTAAGATTTTGAGGTTAGGGTGCAGATTTCAGTTGGGATATATCTTGTTGTTGGAGGTGGATATGGAAGCCAGTAGAGTGATGATAGAGTTAGCTGCAAGCTGAGATGGGTGTGAAGACAGGTTTGGTTGTGTATAATCAAAATTCACTTTTTTTCCTAAATAGATGATATTTAACCTTTTAGAAGTAAACATCTTACCCAAGTCTTTTTTTTTTTTTTTTAAGAAAAATCTTTATATTCTCTATTTGTTCCTCAGACATCTATCAGGATGCTCCTCTCTGAGCAAAACTATGGCACAATCTAAAAATGATTCTAAGTAATCTTCCAGACATATTATAGAATATCTTCACCTAATAAAATAAGTATCTTGATAGATGAGGATCTCTTTAGTTGACTAACCCTTTATAGGACAATTATGCTCATGTTTTTTTTTCAGTTTGCTCTCTATTCTGCCCTCAAAGAGATACATTAAGTAGATAATTAATTTGCTTCAGATCTTTGTCTTTCTAGATGATGCTTGTCTGGTTGTGAAAATTATTTGATGAAGGCATCAGTTTAACTGCTAGGAAATAACAAAAGTTTTTTTTTAAAAAAAACCTATAAAACAATGCAAGTTATTTTGGAATCACTATCCTACAGCATCATCTCAGTGTTTAAACATCATGCTTCAAGTACCTGGATTTGTTAGAACCATATGTTTATATCTCAGCAGGGTTGACGCATATTTTCTTCCCTAGGAGGAAGAAGCAATATGTTGCTGTCTACACTGGGTAGGGATTTTGGAAGACCTTAGACTGTGCCACTGAGATTCTTAAGATTCAATGATGTGCGATAAAGGATGCTCAAATTATTTCACTCCTACCCAACACTGTAATATCATAGCACTGGCATGGTTTTAAAATAGCGAATACATACTGACAGCTTGTCCAGAGGATTTATGCTCCCAAATTTCAACTTTTAATTTTAAAGGAAAAAAAAAAAAAGAAGTCATTAGCTACTAGCTACTAAGGGTGAAAAAACTCACTGATAAAATAATTGTAAAAGAAATGGTACTGCAGAATCTCCCAACTGAAATGAAGGAAGCAGTTTGCACATCTCAAAGATATTGCTCTAGGTTAACTCAGATCCATCACTGATTATTTAAATGTCAAGACTGCTAAGCTTGGATTTCACAAGAAAGGGTGATGCAGAGAGGCCTTGGGTAGCAGCAATCATGACAGCTACAAAAACAAAACCAGAACTACCTCTTCATGATGTTACAACCAACCTAATGATTTGCCTTCATGAGAAGCAGGGTTCACTGCTTGCACGTGCGGGAAACCTCTGTACTTCCGAAGTGCAACTGCTGAAGGCGAGGGATATTCTAGGGATATCCTAAGGCCTCTCGTGGCACTAACTAGCATGTGTGGGCAAATGAATTAAGCTATCTGAGTGAGACTTATTTTGAGAATAAAATGCTGATGTTTTTCCGGTCTTACCTACATATGAAAGGACTGTTCCCTGCCTATCAACTGAAGGGAGTCCAGCAAGAGCCCCTGTGCTGCCCTGACTGGGCGATGCACTGAACTCTCACAGCTGCAGCCTCTGATGCACTCAGTGGTGCTGCTGTAGTCCCCCTTCACGTGACTGCGAGGCTATGCAGAGCATCCATCCCTGGCAGACAGCCACTATCAATCACATTTCATATGGAGATGGGACAGCTTCCTGCTGTGGAGGCCAGCAAGAATCTTTGCTTTGGTCATTTCCTGTTTGCTCATCTTAAAACTAGGTGTCTTCAGTTTCGAATATTCTTGCTTTTCTAACCTGGCCTGCAAGGTTCATGTTTCCTTCACTGGCTGGCCTGGCCCTGAGAGCATTAGTTTAATTTCTTCTGAGTCGTTTTTGTCTGGGAAAGATTTATTTCAAAGATCTCAGTCCAAGTACTCCAGCAGTAGGTCATCTAGCTCAAACTCTGACCGTAGGGTCATCCTATGAGTGCTGTGAAATAAAAATTCTTGAAGTAATCTAGCAGGAGATCAGACTCTTCCCAAACATTACTGGAATCCTGGGGCACTTGCTGGAGGGGAAAACATAGTGGTTGCTTTTTGCCCAACTGCATATCTTGGTGCCATGGAGATTTTTCTCGTAAGTCTTTAAAGAGAAGCCTATGGACAGGCATCACTGCTATAACTTGTCTGCTATTCATCTAGGGGTGAAATCTGCAGAGAACCAGAGTACAGATTTTCTTCCTTGATACTTCTATTGAGGCTTCTAACATAGTTAAAGGAAAGCAGTTTTTCTAAGCATTACCTAATAAGGACGAACAATGGTGTGCTCATCTCTTCTGACAGGAACTCTTTGAAATGAAGTCATCTTTGTACACAAAGCTCTTGAGCCAAGGGTGCTTCTTTCCAATTTGTCCCCTGACATAGCAGAGATCTAGATGAACTAGAACTCCCAATTTTAGCAGGATCAAGAAATACTGACTTACTGCTAATGAAACAGGTTTTTAGCCATGATCTATTAGTTTTAGTCTTATTTTGGAAAGGGGAAGGTGAGATTTTTTTTTCCTTGGGTTTCTCTATATTCAGTTTCTCTATAAATAGATCCATAAACCAGATGACAGGGCTACTGCCAGTGAGAGCATGTTGGAACAAACATAGTCACTGCTTTTGAAGCAGGAGGGCTCTTTATTAAGGACTCACCACTGCCAATCACCTCTAAGCTCCCCTCAGCTCTTCCTACTGTTCACTGTAATGCTCTTGTACTCTATTTTCCATTTTGCCATACCTGAAGTACCTTGCCAGGGAGGAGAGTTCATTGATGAGTCCCATCACATATGAACATGTGCTTGGCTCCTGGCTGTGGGCTCAAGTGTCAGAGGCAACAGGGAGGGCAGCTGAGCACAGGGTGCCAAGAAGGGGAACTGAGCAGCAAGTTGCAGGTATGCTGCGTCCCACGCTGCCAGCAGCACTGCAGGGAAGTGAGGGACAAGCACAGATGGATGGATTTGGAGGAGGGCAGGGTGGAAGGGAGGTCAGGGGAGAGAGAAAGCAAAGCAAGGGAAACAAAATCTGAACTGCCCTCCAGCACTGTACAAGCTTACTCCAGCACAAGACAAATCTCCCTCAAGTATTCGTCTGGACTTGGCAGCTCTGTAAGTAGTGCTACAAATGGTGTCAGTAGCAGGGCATCTTCATGTTCATGCCAGTAAGTGTTAGGAACCCCCTAGGATTGCTGTCCTGAAGCCAAACCAGAAAGAAAAAAATGAAGATGCTTTCAGCTGTTCCTGGATTTCATGTCCTAACATCCATTCTTGCAGCCCGTGAACTTTCATGTCTGCCTTAAAAAAAATACTGTGGCTGGGAGGAGGGAAAGGGAGGGAAAAATATCCCAGCATCCCATGACCGTGACTTTTGCTGAGACTTTTTAATGTCAGTGTTCTTCATAAGTTCTTCATGCTACCTGTGCAAGCCAGCCTTGGCATGCTTATTTTTTCTTTTTTTCCCTGCAATTTGCATAGCCTCATTACGCAGAGGCTTTGAGGCTATGTTACAATAGCGTAACTCTTCCTAAGTCCATTTTAGGTTTGTAGGCGGGTTCTGACATCAGTTCTGACAGCTCTGAGCTGGCTCTGTCGGGAAGTTCTTGTAAATAGTCAGCAAGAGCGATGTACACATGGGTATCGTATTTTTCCTTTATGACCAATACAAAAAAAGGAAAAGATTTATCATCACCTATTGATCTTGTAGCAGATCAGCATTTTGTTCATGAGTAGTGGAAAAGAACATGACCCTTTAAAGAAATTGAAGATTTGCTAGCACACTGATGACAATAACTGTACCTGCTTGTGACATATATGACAAAGTCCTTGTGTTATGAACTTTCAAAATTATTTTTAATTCATTCCACTTGTTAATGTGTGTGGCAATGCTTACATGAGACAAACTGTGAATACATATAGTATCATTTTTTCTTAGTGTAACAGGGATGTTCTATTATTTATAAAATGCTTTGGGAAACTTTGATAATCATGAAAGATTATTACAGTCTTCCGGCACAGTTAATGCAAAAAGGAATTATGAGATTTATTTTGACTTTCTTACGTAGAAGTGGAAGGCTGGAAGGATTTCATTATCATTTTCCTGCTCTGAGGTAGGACTAGAAAATTAAGATGAAAGACATGGATTTTTTTTTTCCATGCCCTTCTGCCCTTATCATTTTTCCAGTTTATTTACAGACCCTGCAAGATGAATATAAGCCGACAACATTAGGCTATTTTTCTTACTTTCCTTTCACTGATAGCTTAGAATTTCTTCATGGTTCCTTGAGGTTTGTAGGACACATATTGAAACCACTGATCTAAATGATTTCTGGCAGACGATTGCATGTCCTGCTTTTAAAAACCTGCAGTGAAGAAGCTCTCAGTGTCCACAGGTGTTCACATCCTTCAGTCTCCCCGTAGCTAAACCTTTTCCTGATATATACTCCACTACTTCCTTGATACAGATTATACAGTTGATTCTTGTCCTATTCCTAAGGAATCCAGAGAACAATTTGTCACTGTCTTTGGTTAGCCACTGTCTTATTTAAGCCTGTGAGATTACAGTTCACTTAGTCCACACTGCGCTTTGTACACTTAATCTAAACTGCTTCAGGCTGCTTTTCTATTAGCCTGAAGAAAGAAAAAATGTATCTATATCTTTAGTGATTGTTCACCATATGCAGTCATATGAATTCTGTTCAGAAGCCAAAAAAATTGAAGTAAAATTAAAGAAATAAAGAACAGATAACCAAAACTGGAGATTCTGGCCCTTTTCTGAGATGTCTTAAAATGCACAGATCTGGGAGCAAGATAGCGCTTTTTATTCTGGCCCCATCATTTGTAATGTTTTTTTTTTTTTGATTTTTGTCTAAGGTAAATCTGCACAGTGTTACTGTGCTAGAACCAAGCTCTGCTCTTTGAGTCAGGCAGATCCAAACCAACTCTGAACTCAAACCTGTCTAATACAGCACTATTTTGAAGCAAATATGTTCTGGTCTATTAATCTATTAATTAGCACAGCATTATGCTAGTGAAGTTACTTGCCTTTTCTTGGCTTGAAGTTGGTTTCTGGGAGATCTCAATAAAAATTGGATCTGTCTGCAAGAAGGAGCACAAACGTATTTTGAATTCCTCACATGTAAGACTAAGGAAAATGATCATTGTTGGATTTTTTTCGGGATGGTTTGAAAGACCATGGCATGTGATAATCACTGCTATTTGTTATCTATTATTTCAGAACAGGGGCCTTCCTGCTCTAAACACTGCTGTTATGTGAAATTAGGGCCACTGTTTTGAAGAGTTTTCTCTGTGTGAAATAAATGGTTACAGTAGTGTAATTATTAATCAGGACATATAAAAAACTGATTTAGGATTGGATTTGTTGGCTTAGTGAGATTTTCTGCTTTTTGTATGGTTAAGTCCAAAGAGATATTAGTCCTGCCGACATTTCATTTTCTAAGCAGCCATTGTAGGGTTTTCATTTCCCTGCTTTGGAAGGTGCTTGCCATTTGCTTGAGCTGCTTTAAAGAATTTAGGTTTAAAAGTGGTAGTATCCTTCAAAAGTAAAATAAGAATAAAAATGGTATTCAAACTCTCCTGTCTCTCATTATACTTCTGTGACTAAAATTAAATTAGATTGTACACACTTCTTCTTTATCTCTTTAGGGAGACTAGGCCTAGAATTCCTCAAGTGAAATGACAGAATTCCAAAGAAAAGTCTTTCAGTACCCTCACAAAAATCTGCTAAAAACAAAGGCAATGGCACAGCTAAGTGGAATGGTAATTGGACAGAGTCTTTAATCTTTTACACTCTTGTTAAACTAATCACAAACAGACTGATAAGTAACACAACTAGAAAAGTTCATCCAATGTCCAATTTCTACTTTTTCAATATCTGCAAGCAGATTGTAATTTCCTGTTTTTTTTATGATAAATAACTGGTCAGAATTTGACATTGTCTTTATGTGAAAATGTGTGTTGCTAGCATCCAAATTCTTAAATGTGTATAGAAAATGAATATAAAATGCTTACGTGTGGGAAGGAAAAATGAGAAGGTGATAAGGAGTGAAAAAAATCAAATCCACTCAACAAGGTAAATGAATCCTTTTTGTTCCATATTGACCAAACTTTGTGGTGAAAGACAAAAGAAAGCTTTACTGATTAAAGGGTGTTTGCTTTCTGGAGCTATCCCATGTTTATCACTATAGTTTTAAGTCTTGACCTATGTGCTGATGCGCTTAGGGCGTGATACAGTGGATGATAACTTTTCCATCAAAAATCCGTACGTACATTGTGATTGGAGAGACTCAGATGAAAAAAAAGAATTTCATAATCTCATACATATTATCCTTTTTGCAAACTTCCATGGAAGTCATCACCAGCACATAAAGACTCTATTTTGATAATTGGGAAGCCAGTCTCACAGAAGGAGAGACCTTAACTCAAACAACACTCACTACTTAGTTTCCACCACATTCCCATTTTGGCTGTTGTATTTTGTATTTTTATCTGAACTCGAGTTTTCTAATAAGGAGAATTGAAAGCCATGTTATAAAATAGCAGTGTTTTTTGTTTTCTCATAACAACTGCATTCCAAGTCAATTAAGCAATTGGGGTATTCTAAGAGCCATTAATTAGTATGTTTTAATTATAACTGATGAAAAAGAATTATGTAGATTTTTTTGAAACTTACTGAGAATCGTAATTTTGAGCACTGGCTGGGAATATATGACAAATGCTACAAAAATGGCAGAAGCCTTTTTATATGACATTTTCCCCAAAGCTGCTGCCAGGGATGGCAAATCTGTGGTTAGACACAATTCCCTCTGGTACGTAGTACTGACATTTCACTCCCCATCAACACAGAGAACTCAATATTTGAACTTTTCCTCCACTACTATTGCTACTATACTATAATAGGAAGTAAACACTGACTTGATTCCTTATGCAGTTTTATAGCCTGCTGCACGCCTACTCCCTTTGCTTCACTCCACTCTGGAACGGGAACAGCAGGCAGCAATCAGTGCTACTTTCTTTTCAATAGTACGCTCAGGCTTTTTGTTTTAATGCAGGCTGCCCTTTCTGCCTTTTACCTGTCTCTGTTTCCATACGTAGTTGAATGCCCTGCCACCTACGACTGCGTTTGCAGCGCTCTGCCGAGATGTTGCTGAGGTCAGCAGTGCTAATACCGCATTAGAGCATCCACTTCAGGGAAGAGAGTGGTAGGTTTAACCGGTAGGGTGCTGTTGCAGTGCAAAGCGATACGCTCTGAGGCACTCTGTATGTTTTCCAAGCAAAAAATGTGTCAAGATTTGCTTTTATGAGCAGTAAACATAGTAGTAATGCTTCTCACTTCAGTGGCAGCAAAGCTGTGTACAAGCAGTGGGGTGAAATTCCCTATGGGCAGCAGGGATGGCTTTTTGACTCCATCACTGCTTAAATCCGGTGGCTGAACACCTTGGGGAGCAGCGGTGGTTATTATGCCTCAGCCCAGACAACCACCACGCAGTGACCAGCATTCTGTGATTGTAGCCCACAGGCAGGATTTTGTCTCCTGTTTCTTGATCACAGCTGTAATGTCACCTGTTAATTAGCCCACATCATGCAAAGACGCTGCACAAACACCAAGGCAGGCACAGTCATTATCTACTGACATTTTCCCTCTAAGAGTCAGATTTTATGTACTAACTTGAGATTTTCAAGAGTCCAGTGTGTAAAGATCTGAACACTTATTTTGTTGGTTAAATGGATGCTCCTTACTTTATAAAACCTGTTTAAAAACAGCAGACAGAGATAAAAAAAAAGGAGAGACTGGAACAGAAGACAAAGCAAGTAACCTGGCAGTATTAGACCTGCCCTCATAATGCAGTTTTAATTACTTTTTTACCCTGGTTACACATGGACAGGAACTCCTATATCTCATTATTTCCCTCACCCCCTTCCTGGCTGACATATAGATCCCCTTCATCCATAAAACCCCCAAGTACTTTGTATTTGTGACGTATTCATGAGAAGTGTATATAGCTGACAGCTTAATAGACTGATTACCTCAGCTCTTTCCCTAACATACCCCTTACCCTCCAGGCACTGTTCTGCTATCTGAACCCAAGCAGCTCACAGCTGAAATCACCTCGGGAGAGTCCATGGGGAGTTGTGAGATTGGAAGCAAATGCTAGACAGCAATTTCCCCAGGAACTTCTGTTTGCAGATGAGCCAGAGCCTCCAAGTGCTAGATCATATGCTACCCACTGGTGGGCTACTGGCTTTCCTGCCTCTCCTCACTCTTCAGTCAGAAATCCTTTTGATATTAATCTTTGGGTGTTGCTATTTCAGAAGAGGGGTGAGTGGGACCCAAACAAGCTCTGGCTAGTGAGAATGAAATAAGTCTCCTGCTAATACACTACAATGAATTGTGCCAGTAAAGCCCTTTTTATCACCCAGTCCTTCACGACCCGTTTTAGAAGAAATAGGTCCTCCTATTTTTAGCAGGCAGTTCAGGGAAACTGTATTGGACATAGTTGGCATCTCACAGGCATTTCCAAGCTGTGCTGCTCCAGGTGTCTTTTCTGCAACTTCATACACTTGGCAAAATATCCAATTTCCAAATTACTTCAGGAGGGAACGCTGACACATCAAGTAGTGCTAGATGAAAGATGTACAAGGCTTGATAACCCAGTGTAAGATCTTGCAAAATTTGTAGGGAGGATGATCTGCTCATAAATTTTCTCAGTGAAGCTGGACTGCGTGATGAGATTACATTATAACTCAAACTAATTTTTTTTTAAGATAAAGATAGGAAAGACTCCATGAGTCCTTTTGACTGCTAGACTATATAAGCATTGTTTATTAAAGTCTAATGTCCTTTTTAAGAAAATCTCCCATCATATTCCATTATAGGGAAACATACGTGTTTGCCTTCAGATACACTCCAGAGCCTTACTGCCTGAGCTGAAAGTATTCTGTTGGCTCCCTTGTGTGCCCCTACTGCAATGGGAGACAAATGTCTGGGAGTGCATCTCAGAGGTGTTAGCTGGATTCAGAGAAATACTGCAAACTATTTGTTTAGTTTATTGAGTGCACCCTTCTGGACTGGATTTGGTCATCATGACTCGATCATCATGATTTTCTGCTGCATTTCATTTTGGACCAACTCATGTACAAAACTCAGACTTTCTGAGTTTCAGAGAAACTGGTGGGTTTATTAGTGCATAAATATAGATCCACTCAGTCCAATACTGTAGTGAATCTTGTGACAACAATCTGAAGTATGATATCACACTCCATATATCAGGTGCTTTAAGTCAGTAGAGAAATAAAGCATGAAGGACCAACAATCTGCAGCTAGAATGTCCCAGTTCCAAACAACCACAACGATATATGGAAAATAGCTGCATCCTTTCAAAATACCCACAATGCCCTTTTGGTCCTTAAGCAGCTGCAGGCCTTGCTCTCCTGTGATTCAAGGCAGAGACAAAAATACTCTATTATATTATTGCAAGACTGTGCATACAATCCTGCATACTCAAGTAAATAATTAATATATATGGAAGAAAATTAAAGTAATAAATAAGACATACCATTAAAAAACTACAGAAGAGGGTCTGTACATTAAAAAAAAAAGTCATTGATAAACTCTCCTCTAAAACCGTGTTTCTTTAGTATCTTTGATGTTTTAGGCCCACAGGGCAGTGGCCAGTATATGGGTTGGTGTGATAGATGCACACTTGGATTTGTGGAATTAAAAGGTAGTTGAAAGTCCTGTTAGCCTTTTGGCTTTTATTTGAATTTGTACTTTTGAGGTGGCTGTAGTTTGAGCCCATTTGTCCAGAGAGCTTCCCTTGAAATTGGAACTGAGTTTCCCAGACTTTTAACAGGTTATCAAGTTCACATGCTGCTATAAAGCAGGGACAACTATACCCACTCTTTATGGTAGGTGTTTATCCAGCTTTTTCTTAGAAACATCGATTTCCTTACGCAATATATCCCAGATCTTTAAAGCTTCACAGGAAGAGAGCTCCTCCTCAGTGTTCAACTCTCTTGTTGCAGTGAGATCAATGTTTGATAGCTGATCGTATTAGAAATGATGTTAAACTGTGGATGAAATATTGCCAGTGCAGTCATTCAGAAATTATGAGTAAAGTCTTTAATTTCCTGAGATGGCTGGCTCTCTTAAAGAAAAAAAAAATCCTAACTCTAAGTTTTAATGAGGTAAAAGCCAAATCCATTTTTTGCCATCCATTCCAACCAGTTTCTGAAAGTTGTTTAGGAACCTTTCTCCTCAGCTGAGTAGTTGGGAAACAGTATCTAAATGAAAGCTGCATTTCTCATGTCATTCCTTCCCAATATTCTGGTTTAAAGTAAACATCAGCACTCTCACCAATAAACTGTGAGAACTGACAACTCAGGAAATAGAAAACTGATCAAAGATTCCTTTTCTCGGGAGACAGAACAGGTTTTATACTTGAAGCATTTACCTTAGGAAATTATATTAAAAATAATATATAATGCATATATACATATTCTTAATGACATGCTGTCTTGATAATGCCACTGACTTCTGTAGAAGTGAAATTTCTAATATCCAGGTCTTTTCTAGGTGTGACAAGTCATGGTGATGTCAAGTTTCTGCTTATATGCAATGAGAAGAAACTATTACTTTGAGCAAAGATATTCTTGAAAGTATAATTGTCAGTCACAAACAAACGATTAAGGGAAAACATACAGGCAGGAAGGAAGGGCGTTTTTTAACATTAAGCAAGTCATACGGTGCATTTTTTCAATAGCAATAATGCTGCACTAGTGCTTTGCTTTGCTCGATCAGTGGGTGGGTGCTTTGGTTCCTGATTTCTCATCGATATTGGTAGAAATCTCATGTATTTAAGCCTCTCCCATATCAATAGAGAGCCTGGTTGTACCATTGAACACACAGATAAAGTGCAGTACTCTTAAAGGTGAACAGCTGTACAGATGCTAACATTTAATTTCATCTGTAATGTCAATATCTTCAGGCGTTTTATTCTGAAGCTTATCCAAACAAAGAGAAACTCCCCTTAATTTCCCCACTGACAGTTAAGGTGTGTGTCAAAACATGGGAGTCTTCCTTTGAGGGCATCTGTCTACCAATTCAGTATCTGCATATGAATGGAGATTCATTACTGCTTTTGTTGAGGTAGATTACGTCTCTGTCTCCGGCATGAATTAACAGACATACATGCAAAAGACACTGCTCTGAGAAGAGCCTGTTCTGACAGCAACTTGTTTTGAAACACATGGATTAATAAAATGGGGATTATTCTGCATTTATTGTAATTCTTTCCTGTGTTCCTGTGGTCCAGTTTGACCTGTAATCAAATTGTAACATTTTAGGGAAACTTGTAATGTGTAGGAAATAAAATCCTTCATTTCCAAGCAGCTAATCAAACCTATTAGAGATGCTAACTAATAGGAGAGCCCTGTTAAACTTCTCTGACCCTTTCCTTATGATATTGTTTCTTCAGCAGTATGTGATTTTATGATTCTTAAGCTGTCAATCTGTGTTTTTAAGTGCTGTGCTTCTGTCTAAGGCTTTGAGAAATGTTTCAGCTAAAGTATTATGGCAGTTTTGAGAACAACAGTAGTAGTTCTTGGCCCATACTAAAAGAAAGCAACTTGCTGTGTGAGCACTGGAACAAATAAAGCCCTATTTGCCTACATATATGTCTCCTCTGTCATCTGAATCCCTGTTATGTTGTTCTTAGTTCCACTGCATGAAATCAAAGTCCCTAACACAGCCAAGTAGTCCAACGTTATCCAGGTAATTTCTAAACTGTCTTTACAGATCCAAGAATTAATGGAATCCACCATTTTCTTAAACTGCTTGTATTCCTCTCTGCAATGTTAAATTGTCAGTGTAGGCTATTTTTGGATTATAGTAAAACTACTACTTGTAAAATTTATGTAAGTATACACAGAATTCACAAGTTCATATGTAACATATGTTCATATGTTTGTTTAAAGAATTTTATAAATGCTGCATCTTACAGGACGCTCACGAGTTAGGAAAAATAAAAAGCATGACATTCCTTCTTTCTAGTTGGAAATCATGATTCAAAGCCAAATGGTAGCAGAAAACACAATTTAACAGAGGTAGAGTTGCATTTACATATCAGGGCTTCTGTTTTCTTACTATGTGCTCAAGTCACTTAACCCACCTTATTGCCAGTAAAGAGTGAGCCAGCTGCTAGTCAAAGTCTCTATGCTGACTTTCCTATAAAATATCAAACTGCTGATTTAAATCCATTTGGAAACATCTCTGGGGTGTTGACTGCAGTTCTGCTCTCTGCACCAGCCTTATTTACAAGACCATCTCTGTCTGTTATTTGTCAGTTGCTCGGTTAGCTGTTTTAAAGCCTTCCTGTATATTAATTTATAGAATACAAAGTATTTGAGGATCAACATTTCTACATACACTTAGAGTAGCTATAACTAGTAGCAGAGAGTAAGAACTTGCGACATAAATCTTCTTAGGGAAAAATGTTATCTTTTATTTTAAATATAAGAAAATGAAGCACAGCTATTTAAGTAAAATGGTATTTAGAAAAACATTTCATGTTTCTTACTCTGAACCTCTCGCTTTCCAAAAATATGATTTGGATAAGAAATATTTATATCAAGAGAAAAGAGAACTCATAAAAGTTAGCCTTATTAGTTCTGGAATTCTTGTTCTTATAAGAAAACCAAGTCATTTTGTGGGGGTATCAAAGTCAGGCAACTCTGAAAGATTAGCCCAGCCTACATCAGACTATGCCAGTCACACCTAGTTTGATAGCTGCTTCCGAAAGTTCAAGAAATTGCAACATGCTATGTGTGAAGGAATACTAGATAAGCCTTGGATCCTCTGAGTATCTTACTAAGTAGTCTCAGGTGTGAAAATCATTCATCAAATTTGCAGATTTTGTGTTAATGAACAATATATGGGACAGTTATGGACTTTAACTAATATAAAGTGACTGAATACCCTTGATGCCCTGGAAGCTGTGTTACACTGATTTTCATCAGCTGAGAAGCTGAGCAGCTGATCATGTCCTTTTGGGAGTACTCAAATTTGAGAATACTCAAATTATTTAATTTAGCAGTGAGATATTGTGACTCACATTTAGGACATCTGTCTCTAGAGGGAGGGAGGTTTCCTGTTCTAATCTCTTCACAGAGATGTACAAATTTTCTCTTCTACATTTCTTCTGCATCCTGTTTTGATATTTCCTGCTGAAGCTCAATGTATGACATGACGTTACTCCATCCTCGCTGATGCATTGATGTATATTGGGAACCATCACTGCCATGGTGATGGTCAAGCTGAGCAGCTGTGCTGAGTGTTTCAAAACTGGGATGAGCTAAAAGGGAATGAATTTGGTGAACTACTGGTGTGTTGCCGTATACATACATATATATATATATAGAGAGAGAGAGAGAGAGAGAGGTGGGGGAGAAATCCTCTCTAATCTTTTTACTATGTGAAGCCTCCAATTCAAACACGGGAAAAATATTTTTGGAAATTTAAAGTTGCTATTGTTTTCTGTAGTTCCTTTACCAGTAAGTCAGTTCTATCCTCAGACAGCTGAGTTCTTTAAATTGTTGAGCAACATAAAAATGATTGATATTGGGAAAGAGTTGTAGTCCACTGCAAACTGAGTGTAATCACCTGTATGCTTAAATCACGTATAATGGATTTATGATGCTGTTCTCCTCAGAGGTTGAAAACCCTTCTGCTCCAGTTCCTGAGCAAAATAGAAAAGACACTTTGGGAATAAGTTCAGGGAATGTAGATAAATTGACTGTATTTTAACAGTAAGCTATCTAAGTCTAAAATGAAATACTCAAATCCAGTTTCAAAGAATTTGTAGGCCAGTGGCAGGTATACCATGGTAGGAGTAGAGCAGAGAGATCATTTAAAATGAATTGAGCTTCCTTGAAGACTGCATTTGGTACCATTGCACTAGCGAATGCCGGGGAACCTCCTCTCACCCTGCCAGGGCTAACAGTGGCAACAGAGAGTGGGGATGTATGATTTTGAGACAGTAATTGAATTAGCTTCCAGGCTTTAAGAACATTTTCAGAAGAGATGTCTTTGTAGATACCTGTGAGTTATATGGGCCTGCTTACTGCGGTGAGCCAAAATGAGAATTTTGATATGGAAAAAGACGTTTTCTGGGCCAAGTTATAATCACTGATCATCAACAGTTTAAATTCCCAATACAAGTACTATTAGTATTACAATTTAAAGATATGTATCTCTGTCAGGGTTCTCCGAAAATGTCACCTTGTAGAATTTATGTTCTGCTTTCTCACATCTTCATGTTCATATTGGAGAAATTGATTTCCAAATCTTTCTGAAATTTTTACTTATGCAATTGACCTATCCAAGTTTAGAAGTAATGGATGAAATAACTCCTTGAAGTAACTTTTTAGGAATGTGTAAAATATACTTTGAACACTCCAGATGAAATTCTATTGCATGTGAATAACAAAGTTTATTCAACTATCTTGAAAATGGTGTTTAGACAAGTTGTATGTGAAAATCAAATTATTACTCGTACAGTTTCTGAACATGAGTTGTTATTTTGCGTTTCAGTTGCTGTTCCCTCACCAGTGCCAGCTTGCGAACCCAAACCCAAAACCAACGGGCATTACCCGGCTCCACGACTCTCCGTTTCCTCCCGAGCAACTGTTGTCGCCAGCATGGAAGTCCCTTCTCAGGGCCTGCAGACAGTCATGAAATGGAAAACAGTAGTGGCCATTTTCGTTGTGGTTGTGGTTTACCTGGTGACTGGAGGACTTGTCTTCCGTGCCCTGGAACAGCCTTTTGAAAGCAGGCAGAAGAACACAATAGCATTAGAGAAGGCTGACTTCCTTCGGGAACACGTTTGTGTAACCCAGCTAGAACTGGAGACGCTCATTCAGGTAAGCCATGTGTAGAAGACTATTTCTTGGGAGTCAGGAGAAACAACTTGTCAGTTCATTGATCAGCTGAATTGGTTGGAAACATGGGTCTTGTTCACAGGGTCTTGCCCTAGACTGCTTAGTGCAAAGGAAGAAAAAATGGTAATAGGCAATGTGAATAACAGGCTCTTTCTTAGTTATTTTAGTGGCCTGGAAATAGAATATTTTGTGTTCTCAAATATTCTAAATAGATGCTAAATATCTTCAATACAATGATGAAAAATGTATGCAAAGAAAATCAGAACTTGATATCTGGAAAGGAATTTCATGGCAGGTGACAAATTTACCAAAGGCTTGCCTATCTTTTCCTTCAGGATTAATCCCAGCACCAGGTGAGCCAAGAGTACATGATAGATGGGAATTCTGAAATAAATATTTGACCAAGAATTCTGAAATTACTGGTACATTAATTTACAGGTTTATTATTAATAATTTTAGGTAAATGAACCATGCAGAAGGCATACATTTAGAAGCAGGAAATAACCTTAAATTATTACTCTGGTCTACTGATTTTCAAAGACTTAGAGTAAATTTTGAAGGAAATAAAAATAAGATACATAGGGACAAGTAGAGAATGTAATAGCATGCAAGATAAGTTAGTCAAAGGCAGAGTTATCTTTCATTTATTAGGTCTCTAGACAAGGAAAACATTATGCACCTCATCTACATACCTCACTCATACTTAGCAAAGTATCTTCTAAGATCCCATCTAAAAACCCACCTAGAATCCCACCAGCTAACATGGAGAAAATGGAGATTAGTTAAGAAATATGAGATACCTAAGGATATATTGCAACAGTGTCCAACACCAAAGTTAAACTTCAGCTTCCTGTTTTAAATCTGAATTTGTGTATGAGCCTTTCAAGAGCACCATGTGTTAATATCTTGGGTTATTGGTATGTCTGGTCAGAGATCCATTGTGATTTTAGGCTGTTTTGAGGATCACAGATCTATGCGGTGGATTGTATCCACTCACCTCTATAAGCCTCTTCCTGGTGGATCAGACTCCATTTTAAAAGGTGTTATAATTTAGTCTTTCCATTAGGAAACCGCCCCAGTATCCCACTGATGTGACAATAAAAACATACTCCTAGTTTTCAGCCTAAACTCATTTAATTTCTGTGTAGCTTCTGCTTGCTTAACTGCTTCCTCTCCCTTGCCCATGTGCAAACTGCAATCCTCTCCTGCCTTTCCTAAGCAAAACAAATTATTCCTGTTTCTTCACAGATAGGTGTGGGCTTACCCTGCTTGTGCTCTATGTGCACTGAAGACAATTCTGATTTGGAAGCTGGCTGTCCTCGTTTGTGCAGCCCGTTACTTGAGCTAAAGGGCCAAACCTGCTTCAGCAGGAAGCAGTACCATGCTGATGCGACTGTGCAGCTTTTGGATCAGAGCTGGCTTGGATCATAGTCACATCTTCAAAAGATAGGTGAACATGGTTGGTTTTCAGTGTAAATTCTTCCAGTCAGGAAGAATTGGCTCAGATCCATTTCTTGTGAAAATGTTGCAGAGATTATAATTTCCCTTGACACTTTAGGTATGATGTATGCTGGCTGATTACAGGTTTTTTTAAAAAAAAACATATTAAAAGCAAGAAGTTGTATTCCCCTGATGTGAATGTCACTATTAAAAGATATGCAAAATACTTTCTTTTTAGCAGAAAACAGAATACATAATAGATACAACAAGCAAAGCACCTCAGCAGCATAGTAAGACGTCTGCACAGAGACCACAGTACAAAGATTTCTTAATAGCTCATATTCTCTAGCCTAAGCTATGTGCCTGTTTTAACTCGTTATTGTGCATGACATCTTGTCCTTCTTTCACCTCAGAAGTGGTGACACAAAATAATAAACAGACATGCTGTGTCACTGGAAGGCAGATTTTCTGAACAAATTGTATCGTCTCTTGGGAGTTCAGTATGTCCTCAGGCATTACACTGGGTAACTGGAAATCATTTTGAAAAGGTAAATTAAATGTGTGTAGCAGCTTAGCATGTGAATGTCCTAAGGCCAAGTGATGTGAAATATTGGAAGATTTATCAATAAAGAACGATATCCTTTGGGTTTTTCAGAATGTCTGGGAGTCAATGTCTGAATGCAGAGAAGAGGTCAGGTGTACTGGTACAGCAAACTGTACCACAACCAGTGAGCCAGTGTCTGAGGATAATGTCTCGGGGTGTAGTGTTATGCTTTCCTGCCTTCTTGTTGATGATCTCAAAAGTGATAACTCTAGCTGGCACAATGGGTTGCTGCATTGCACCAAATGCTGCACCTGCCTTTACAACTGTAATTTCAGCTTCCACAGCGATCTCCGTGGGTCCTGGTTGCTGTGTATATTTATCACACGGCTGCCCCTAAAGGAGATATTTATCCATATCACCTGACTGCCATAAAGTTCATCCTTTCCAGAAGGACTGTGATGACTCAGCACTGTGCTTTGGAGAATGCACAGCATGGAGAAAATACAAAAGGAGAGACCTGAGAACTGGTAGGAATCCTGTATTGTAGGTGTGGTTCTGGAAGGAGAATTTTTAAGGAGGAGAGAGTAAAAGAATATCCTATGATTTACAAGGTTAACGATGGACACTTTTCTCCCTTTTGCTAAAATTTCAGTCTTTCAAAGGGTTCTGCTTTACGAAACTTGTAAGAAAGCTTTATAGCAATAACCATATAGCTGAGAAAATTTTGGTGTGGATGAGACATGCTTTCCAAATTGATCTCCAATAACCCATTGAAAATACTTGCACTGGTGGCACAGATGTGAATTGCCCTGGTGATAGTGCTGAGTCCAGAGTGTGGGTTTCATTCATAGATTTCAGAAAAAGTATAGTGATGAGAGCAGTGTAAATCCATAGGAAGATGCAAATCCGAATTTAAGTTTTTGTTTTTCTCTTGTGCTTTGGTTTAGATCTGTCTAATGTTAACACCATGACAGATTTTTTCTTTCCTTAATAATATCAAATGTTTCATGGTGCAGGCTACATTTTCTCAAGTCTCCTGAAGTAGTTCTTAACTGTTCTTTTTCTTCTTCTTCATCTATTGCAGTGAAACAAAATGTTATTATTTATTCCCTTATGTGATCTACTAATTGGCATAATGATGAATACCAGAATAAGAAAATAACAAAACTGGTTGCTTTATCTTAGCACTTTTGAAGCTGAAATTTCAGTGTCAGACAGAAATGAAATCTGGAATATGCTAAGAGAATGAAACTTCTGTTGCTTCAACTCAATTTATCGCTATTGTAACCATTTGAAAAAATAACAGAGGGTAGGAAGTTTCAAGTGACTGGACATATGGTTGAGTAAAATGACATTGATAGATTATAAACAGCCTAACAGCTATCTAAATATTATAAATATATTATAAAACTCTCTTTGTTACCATATGTTAGGCATAGCTTATTAGTAGCTGGAGTAAACAAGAAGTCACCTTGGCTTCATAAGAAAGTACATTTAGACCATAATGTGAAGAGGCTATACCTGTTTTTGAAAGATCAGATGTTATCCGTCATTAGGAGAGACAGGGAGGAAGACCATCAGTGTGTTTTAGCAGGGTTGCTCTTATGGACCTGATAAGAAAGAGTTGATACTCTGTTTTCACTTAGCCTGTTCATTGTGCAGAATAAAAAAAAACAGATGTTGTAAAAAGCCCTAAATTTTGGTATAAAATAGAATGGTTTACTATTGTAAGAAGTTAGGTGCTTTCTTCTCTCTCTTTTCTTCAAGGTTTCACTTATTGTGATTGATTATAGTCAGAAAATCTCACACCTGGGAACTAAGTCATATTATCAATGGCCACTAATGACTACAGCAATTCTAATGAGCCTGTAAACTGAAAAAGAAGTAGAGTTGGAAATAATCTAGTCAGACGTTACTGGCTAATTTTGTCAATAAGAGTTCTTATGTTGGACATGCATATCCGATTACTGTTCTGAACTATTTTTCCAGAAAGGATAAGCAAACAAGGGAACATCCTGTAAAGATATTTCAGTTTTTAGCTTTTTGTCAGGTTCATTAGCGTTATAAGTGAGCTTGTCTTTTCAAGGTGTTCCATTACAGATTGAAGAGAACTTGCATGACTTTCATGTGCTAGAATAGAGCTCTAAATGGAGCAGAAAAAAAAAAGTCTTTTGAGATAACTGTGGGGAAGACTTGCCTGTTGGTGAAGATAGGAAAAGACTATTTGTGCTGTGAAGAAAAGCAATGGTAAATATCAGATTAATGGATCTTCCTGTGCATCTGATGGGTATTTTCCTCTATATCCCAAGTTTCCCTCTGCCCTGATCTTTCTTTATTTTTGTGTGAGCGCAGCTGAGAGCAACTCAGCTTATCATCCTAAGGACTATATGAAAAAGAATTCAAATCTCTTGAGTCAGGTCTAAGTTGGTGCAGATACCCTAGCTGGTCGCTTTAACCAAGAGATACTACAGTCACACTGAACGCAGTAGGACTCTGCTGCTGTTCTGCAGCTACATTGCATCCAGAACATAGCTGAGATGTTTCAACAGGTTAAGCCCTCTCACATTAGATAGCTCTGCATGCCCCTTGTTGAATGTTGTAGGTTTGTGGCACTATTCTATACCAGTACATGGAGGACATCAACTCACTTTTGATAAATGTAGATGATAATCATCTGGCTGATTGTTCCTAGAATGCTCCTGTGGGATAGGCAAAAATATTTAAGGGATGGACTCTCAAAGCTCATTACTTCTGGTTATTCATGAACAAAAGTTGTTGACAATTTTGATGCATAAGAGGGAATAAATGGGAGTTTATAATGAGAATACTTTAATCACTGAATGAGAGTAGTGAGAATAAGGGGAGAGGTGGTGCATACAGAAAAAAAAATGCTTTTTAGGAATTAGCCTTTAAAAGCATCTTCCTAATAAGAGTATCTGAATAATCATTGTAGAGAAACATCTGAGCATGAAAGACAATTGTAGCAACCTTCTGTGTGCTTGATAGGAATATATTTGGAATTATGGAAGGAGATAATCATTATTGGATTAGTGTGATCTGTGGAGGGGAATTAATGAAAGTCAAAAAAGGGATGATAAGAATTTTCTGTTCTGTTCTAACTGAATTCCTATGCTTGGTTACAGAGGAACAGATCCTTGGAATAGTGAATACCCAAGTGTTCTTGGAAAACATTTTTCTTTATGCTTGGGTGCTACTGGAGAAATTAAAGAAACATGAATAAGTAAATCAGATAAAAGCTTTGCTTCCCAAGAAATGCAGAAGAAGTCGGCTTGATTCCTGTATCCCCATCAGCTGCATTAGCTCCCAGCTATCTTGTTGCCTGTGGGCATATTCTAGAGTCTTTTCTTGAGTTAATTGTCTTAATTAGTGATCAAGGTACCTAACATGCAAGGGGGGATCAGATAGTGGTTATGAGGGTAAAGTGAGGGCTGGCTGCTCCTGAAGCTGAGGACCATATGATGGCCAGTAGAGCAGAGGCCTTGCTGGCCAGAGTCTGTCCCTCCACCCCCACTAAGGGAGCAGGGCAGGGTGGGGGGTGCAGCGTCCAGATCATCAGACAAGTCTGTAGTGGTGAGACAGGTCCAGGGCCAAGTTAACAACACCAGACAGGGTCAGGTCTAGTCAGGGTAATTGTGGTCAGTTTGTGACGGCCGGGCAGGGCCATGGTGACAGAACTGGGCCAAGGCCAGGACGGATGGTTGCCCATAGGTCAGGCTCATCGGAGCCTGTGGCCAAGCAAGGGTGGAACTGTGGTGGGGCTGGAGCCTAGCACCGCTGCTATTGCAATCAGTAAAATTATAGGTGGTCAAGATGCAACACTGCAACACTTATTTATTTATTAGTGGAAAGATGAGAATGAATTGATCCAAACTACACTGCCCTCAGATAGGAGGATATAATCTGTATTTGACAGCATAAGCCTAACAGGAGTCATTGCTGCTATTGATGATCTGTAAGGGAAAACAACAACCTACTTCCTCTTAAACACCCAGAGGACTCTGTTCTACCCCACATACTGCTGCCCTGTGTGTGTCACTTGCCTGCCCATGTGTGCCTTATCTCCCTCTGCTGAAGACACCATCACTGAATATCTCCTGCTGCTCTGAAATGCTACCATTTAGTTTCCAGGCAAGGTCAGAGGAGAACATTACCTTGCAATATGTCCCAGGGTCCACTGCATACTCCAGAGATTCCTGAGCTCAGACTGACCCAATAGGCTCCTGGATGCACATCACAAAGCATGTACCATAGTAGCCAGTCCTGGTTGTCAAAAAAATAATGGTTTCACCTCTGATCTTCAAATCTCTCAGCAGATCCCCATGAGCTACCTGTGTTCTACCACATTTTCTTAGGTGCTGGCATTTGTGACAGGTTGTGTTGTTCAGGCCAAGAAATCTTAGACCAAGAAATCTTAGAATAAAATTGCCAGATGAATCCTACCTTTCTTTTAGACTTTCTGCATAGCTTTCAGCAGGCCAGTCATTTTGTACTTCAGTCTTGATTTATGGGGGGACAAGGAGTGTGGAGTTGGCAATTATTTATCAAGCCTTTGCTGAATTCTGATCCTGCCCATCAGAATGTAGGCAACCATCTGAATCTGACGTGTGATCTGCTTTGCTTTCAGCAGACATTCACCAAATTATTACCAAGTAGTAGAGGTAGGATGCAATGCTCCAGCTCTCGGCTAATTTGTAGTAGCAGTTCAACAGCAAATATTCCCATTTAAGGGGTATGTGAAGAGCAGTGATGTGTGTAACTTAAGGCACTGTAAGCATATATGTCATCATATTTTTCATATAATTTTGACAATATTCTCATATAATAAATAACATAGTGTAATATCTAATGTACATATATTAATATAATATATAACAAAAACACTCATATACTATTCATAGTATTTTCATATAATATACACTTTCATAGGAAAAGAGAAAAATGTCAGGCATGAAACCCTGATACTTCTCTAGGTTTTCCCTTTTAGTAGTGTCAGGGAGCAGTGAAGGCTGTCTGCTCTGCCAAAGAGCATCAGCCAGGAGCCAAGTGCCAAGCCAAGTGGCAGGTACCAGAAGAGCTGGGAGGGGTAAGGGGTATAAAGAACTTCTTGGAGTTCTTGAACTCTTGGAAATGAGTTGCAGTTGAAAACATTTGGGAAGCAGAGTTTTTTTCTGTAAGACTGTCATTCTAGATACAGTTAAAGAGCGAGTGATCTGAATTTCTCTATGGCAGTCTGTAGATTGCATGAGATCTTCAAATAACTTGAGTATATGTGTTATAAGGCATCTCCTTATAACAGCTGGGAAAAAAACAGCTGAATGCTCCAGGTGCTGATAAGAGATTTATGTTCTGTACTGTGGAGGCTGTGGACATTAGCTCTACCTTTCTTTGCACAGTGAAAGTTGCAGCGAAAGCAAATATGTATGTCTTCATGATGCAATGTGATGCCTTTTTAAAAACTCCCAAGAATTTTTTCAGCTTGCTGATTTGGTTTCATCTGGTGTTGGGCGAGTAGGACAATGACCTGTAAACAGTAGAGCTACCTCAGCTTCTGTTTTGCGTTTAATCTGCTCACACACTAGCTGGGGGTCTTTGAACCATGCTGTATTGGTAGACAAGTGATCACGTCCAGGATGGCAACTAGGAAGTCCTGGCTGATCATAAATTTGTCCATGATATTTCCATAGTTATTCTATTTGTTGGTTTCAAGTGGGATATAAATAAATAAATTCTATTTAGCACAAAATATAAATAACTTCATCAGTTACAAATTGTCAGCAATCAAAATTCTTGGCTGACTAGTTTCAATTGACTTCATGAATAGTATTTGTTTTTACCACCCATCTTGCTGCTTCTATCACCAGCTTTTTCCATTGAGATTTCTTTTCCTTAGCAAATATTGCCACAAGAACAATATCTATGGATTTCTTTTGTGTTATTAGTCCTCTGTTTCCCAGCGCTTTGTATCTTTTCTCATTGTCTACATATTGTGTCTTTATTATCTCATCTATCTCAATTATCTACATTAGTATCTATTTCAGTCACTTATCAGATCTTATGTACAGAATATTCTACTGTACTTTGAGCAGGACCCAAAAAGTTTAAATCCGAGCTGTTCCCATAGTCCTATCTTGACTTATAAGGCATATGGTAAGGTAAGACTGATTTGTTATCTCTTTTTTTTTTCTTGCAGCATGCTATTGATGCTGATAATGCTGGAGTCAGTCCCATAGGAAATTCTTCTAACAATAGCAGTCACTGGGACCTTGGAAGTGCCTTTTTCTTTGCTGGAACAGTCATCACAACAATAGGTATGTTTATCTTTTAAAATATAGAGATGCACAGAACTGGATTAGGAAATAAATTTCCATGAAGTGCATCACAAAGAAATAAAGTGGCAGGACTGTATTTCTCTTAATTCTCAAAAGACATAACTCTGGCAGTAAGCCTCTGGGCAGGTATCAGAAAATGTTCATACAGGGTAGAACAACAGTGCTGAACTGCAAAATTAGTAGCACCTACATCTTTAAACCCTTGGTGTAAATGTAGATCATCTTAATTTTCACTATAAAGGTCAAGAACCAGTGCCAGCTAAAAGAACCTTGTATAGATATTGGAAATTACAGTTTAATTTGTGCAGACAGGTAACATTTTTTTCTGAAGAATATCAGTTAATTTTGGCTCTGAACCTTTATGTAATTATTTCTTTTAATATCTTACTCCTTGTAACTGGAAATATACTCACATAAGTATCAAATCCTTTTTCAAGATCCTTAGCAAATACTACCTTGTTTGAAAAAGTTCCACAAAAAAAAATTTCTTTGCTATTTCAGAATTTGTTTCCATGAAATACTGTCATATTTCTCCTTAGTAGATGGAGGGTATACTGGAATGCTCCATTTACTTTTCTGAACAATTCATTTCTGGTAATTTCATTATGCACGTCCCTGTCATCTGTGTCACCTATATATTATGTCTGGTGTAGTTAGTCTCTCAGTCTGTAAGTGTTGGCTTTAGGTGTGCCAAGATTTTTATCCTCTGTTCTGTGAACCTGTTCTTTTGAAGATTGTTGAGGCAGTTGGGACTTCAGAAATCAATCTGAAGGGAAAAGATGATAAACCAATAACACTGATAATAAGGTTAATCTATGAATTATAATATAGTTCTTTGGTAAATTTAAACTCTTCTTTAGTGCTCTCCTGATTATTAAGGGATCAGCAGATATTAAAATTTGGAAATCGCAGACAAATTGTTGCTTTTTATTTGCATTGCTTTTGAAGATTCTTCTAATTGTTGGTACCACGACTGCATGAATTCTATCTGGACATTTGCCATATTTTAATTATGCACAGTACATTTCTTCAGCAAAGCACTGAAATATGGAATAAGGTGCTTTTCCACATTATGACTGTGATGCATACTCTGGTGATTGTACAGACAAATAATCCAAAAGCACACAGCCTTCATTAAAGTGTGAAAATCTGGACTGAAATCTGCAAATTCTTTATGCAGTTAAAGCAATAAAAATATCCTGGTTTAGTTATATAAACTTGCTGTTATGATGAACTCAAACACCGAAGTTGATGCCTCTGGCTCAGAGTAATGGTAAAAGAGTACAGAGTGCACACCTCGGAGTGTCTCTCTACACTGTTACACTACCATGTGCTTTTAATAGTAACATAAAACTGGGAACTGGATAGAGGGAAAATATGTCTGAATTAAATGTCCAAGAGAGAGACTTTTAAATTGCTCATTAAAATAAATGCCACTAGTTCTGTATGTTGGCATAGTTTAGGTAGGCACATTCATTGACATCTGTTATTTATATAATTTGTTGAAAAGAGCCTGATATTTGCTTTATATTTTCCATGAATGAGATATTGTGTATTGTGTCTGGGCATGAAAATTATTTTATTTTATCCTCCAAAGATCTGCTAGATCTCTTCTTATGTAGACAGACATTCAGCAGACTTTTTTGCCTCAGTCCACTGACCTATGTAACCTCAATTTTCTCAGACTTTCAGCAGAAACCTGGGCTCACAGATGCAGCCATGAAACAGACCGTGGCTTGGAGGAGGTGGTGCACGGTATCGACAAAGTGATTGCACCATCCTGTGCAGAGGGATGTCCCTGTTGCCAGTGTCACAGACTTTAGAAGGAGCCTTAATCCCCAAGGACCTGGGGATTTGCTGTAGATTAAGCAGACACTTTCTTACATCTCCATCTCACTGAATACTCTAGTTTCCACTTCAGCTCATCAGGGACTTGTCGGAAGTATAACACCTAAGATGGAGAAAGTTTCACATGATGTATCTTTCCCTAGACAGCACAGTGCCATGTTGTAATTCACTCTCAATTTTCTTACTCTTCAGGGCATTCTTGAACTTAAAAATGGCTCTTCTTGGACATTTTATAACATTATTACAAACACGTAGTGTCTGGCTCACCTTCAGATCAAAGAGTCTCTGGTCTGCAGTTAAACAGGACTGCTTCCCTATAAAGTATGACCTACTCCTATTCCTAGATGTGGCCTTCTTCCTTCCTCTATGTTGCTGAGTCTCTCTGACAAATGTTTTTCTGTGGTTTTAAAAGGCAGTACTTATACATTTGCTTTGCACTGCTCAAAATCCAACATCCCAGGAAAAATCTGAAGAAAACAGAGTATTCTAAATAACAGCTGAATGTTGTTTGTGTCTACTCCTTTAGTGGGAAGGTGTTACTTCCCTGACAGTGAACATATATATTTCACAGTCACCAATCATGTGCTAGCAAGACACTCTGGCTTTGGAAGTGAACCCAGCTTAAAGAGTCCTCATTCTTACCTGTGTTGCAGTTCGCCAACACCATAGTTATTCTAGTCTTCAAGTTTACATTGTAAATAAAATCACTGAAATAAGAACTAAAAATAACCTTCAAAAAGGAGAAGCAGAAAGAGAAAGGCAAGGTAGATTTGAATCTATAGTCAAATTCAATCTATGAGATCAACTTTAGTCAAATTCATTAGTTTCCTCAAGTCATCACAAATCCTTGTCTTTATATTCTTCAGTGCAGCCTATTGTCTCTAGTTCAGATAGGTCTATTTATATGAAACTCACCTATTTTAACTTTATCTATGAGAGAGCTGTAGAAATCCAGAGGAAAGAGGATTCTGGCATGTTACAACAGTCATTAGAGGATCTACCTCCTCAGAGTACATCTTTTTTCTGATGATACCCAGTGTTTCCCAATCCTTACATGGAATCATAAGGCTCGGAATGAAAACCAAACATGTCCAAATATGCTGTGTCCAGAAAAGATAGTTTTAATTCATGAGGTACAGCCATGTAATTTATGTGTTGATAGGAATCTGTGATCTTTTCAACAACCCTGGGCTACCGTAAAAGAAAGAAAAAGGTAGGCATGTACTTGCCTTTATTACAGCAGCGAAAGCACTAGTTAAATGTAAATGGGTTAAGATGTCCAGAGAGAAGGCTTAAAAACTTATGTGCTAAAAAATACTAAAAATAATCAAATATGAAAGTTAGACTTTTTTACTTTTAAATCAAAAGGGAATTGAATAAAGCCAGAAGAAGCCCTTGAGATTTCAAGTAGTGTTGAGTGTGGTTTTGTCAGTGCAATGAGGTGCTGAGGAAATTATGAGCTAACGACAGAAAACGAGTCTTGTCAGGTGCATCACACTCTCATCAGGAAGCAACTGGCAGAACCAAGAAGAGCAACAACATGGAGGCATTGGGCCAGCACTAAGTGATTTTTGAGCCATAATGAGCCAAGCTAGATTAATTACTCAAATAGTAGCTTTAGTTAGCAAGATGATTCCATGGAAAAAATGGGTAACTGAGGATAAAAATGAATAACTCTAAACCGCATGGGGCAGCTTGCATGGGGAATGATATCATGCGATGGAGAGTTTGTGAAGAGGAATTACATGTGAAACAAAGGCACCCCTATAGGATCAACCCATTAGTTTTTCCAAAAAATGATATATAAATTCTGAGACTGACAACTTTTTTTCCTTCTCAGGATATGGGAACATTGCCCCAAGCACTGTCGGAGGCAAAGTTTTCTGCATCTTGTATGCCATCTTTGGGATTCCACTGTTTGGCTTCTTGCTGGCTGGGATTGGAGACCAACTTGGAACCATCTTTGGGAAGGGTATTGCAAGGGTGGAGAAAGTTTTCAGAGTAAGCTTATGGTCAATTTTTCACTCGCACGGTATAACTTGTCTAGCTTTTAATTCTGTTGCTATAATTTACAGTCCTCTTCAAATACTGAGCAACATTGACATACTTAGTTTAAATGATGCTTAATCTCCTTCAGAACCGTCTGTAGTCAGTGGAGAGAAATAGGCTTCTCTGGACGGTTATGTGGGGAATATAAATTAGAATCAGAATTTTCTTCTTGATGATCCTTTATTTTTTAGTGACTACAGGCTATCTCTCTGGAACGAATCTCCTAAGCTACCTTACAAGGAGTATATGTAAAACACTCTCCAAAACACTTCAGGTTGCTGTTTTGACTTTGCCTCACTGAAAATATAGGGAAGTAGTATAATTTCTGGAGGACCAGGGATGCAGGGAAGACCAGTGCAATTTCTGAGTGTACTAGTAATAAAGCCTAAAAGACTTGGAAAGCAAGATTACTGGAATGGATGTAAGTTTGGGAGGAGAGATGGCTAAATGATATGCTTTCACTGTGAGAGGATGGATGTTGGAGTGCATCTGAGTGGTATCTTCTTCAGGCGTTTACACCACTGTGCACCATAGGTGTATCCTACAATGGATTGCAGGATGGATTTTCTAGAGTTGAGCAGCTCATATGTAATTTCCCTTAAGGTGTCCAGTACCGTCCATTTCCAAGTTAGCGTTACCAGAAGCAATTCTTCCACAAGCAATGCCACAGAACTGGCAGACGCCATTTTGCTAATTTGCTCATGGTTCACTTCAGGGATTCTCTCTTTGAAGCAGAACTTCTAGAAGTGCCCTGTGTGGTGGTTCCCTTGGAGACGGCATAAGTAGAGGTAAGTCTTTTAGGAATGGAGTGGATAAGGAGCTGTCCAAGCTAATTAGTTTAATAGATATCTATTTCTAAAACATTCCCACAGATGAGAGAGAATTACTTGTAACTGTTTTTTGAAAGGAAATAATTGAGTATTAGATTGGAGTATGAGTGATTTTCTTTTGATTGAGTTACTGTGAAGTGTCTCAGACTAGCCATTAGGAATATCTCTCAGTATAAATGTGGAAAAGGGTGGCTACTGAATTTCACTGAAATAGCATTTACATGCCAGAGCTCAGATCACTTGAACAGCATATATTTTTTTGGAAACTGCATAGTTCTCTGAAAATCAGGTCATGAAAAGTTGGCTAAGGTTGGATTTGCAAAAATGAAATGAGACAAATTCACAATTTTCTTTTAAAATTCATTTCTTCTTATTTATACCTACTTCACCTCAAAGGAATCTGTAAACCTTCAAGTCTGGTACTGCCCAAGAGAACTAAAGTCTGGTAGTTACTATAAGAATTTGAGAGTAAAGAGATCTTTGATTCATTCTCAGCTTTGTTAGAGTTTCTGAATGACTTGGGAAAGAGCGCTAATCTGTCAGCCAAAGTATCTGCCAAATACTTTATCAATAAAAAATAATACATATTCTGTTTAAGATACAGATATCTTAAACATAGATGAATGTTGTTAATACAATGCCATACAGCCCTTTGGCACATATTAAGAGTTTTTTTTTCTGGTACTCAAAAGGACTTTCTGCTTTTTCTTCACTTAATGCACCTGTTTATAACCACACAGAGTATTCCTTTTCCGACTTGGCATTTTGTCAGCTCCCAGAGCAGTTTAGAGAGCTGAGGTGCCAAAGTAGTTTAAAGATCTGTGTTCCCTTTGACTAGCCCAGATAAATGTTTATTCATTTCAGTTCTGTCATGATTTTTGAGGGTTTTATACATCATTTCCTTCAAATATTACTGATAGTAAGTTTCAGCTATCTATCTGAACTGTTCTTAGTTTAACCTACAGTTTACTTTCAACTTAGTAACTAGTCTTAATAACAGTGATTTCCCAATTATATGATTATTTATACAATGACTGACATTATATTAGCACAGTATGCATGTATGTTGTTAGCTAATATAGAATATGGTAATTATATTTTTAATTTCTTTTAAATTATCATTTTTTTTCAATTTTTAGATGTCATAAGTATTTGTGTCTAATCAGAAAATCCAGAAGTAAGAAGCAATTCTTGTTTTAATTCTGAGCTGTGAACAAAATGTAGTTCTATGTGTAACTCTTGCTTCTTGCTTTGTAATTGTCTTCGTAGTGCATTCAAAGGCAGCATCTTTGTAGGAGTAAATCAGAGGAATGGCATAAAAATAGGAGACTAGAAAACAATGAAGAATAACAAATGTAGTCTAAATAGACCCTGGGAGGACTAAGAAAATGTCAGGTGTGTCTCTTATGAATCTGCTGGGGTTTTCTGAGGAGTCACTGAGTGTGTATCAATGATTTAGTGATAGCATCTGTTAAACTTGTTAAGGTTTTGACAAGTTTTCTCATCAAACGTTATAAGGAAATCAAGCTGTGATGAGATAAGAGAGAAGATTTTATGTATCAGTAAGTGGATAAAGGGGAAATGGAGATTAGGAATAGATGGTAGAACTGTCAGTGTGATTCCACCAGAGTCCTTGCTGGAATCTTACTGCTTTAGTACAAGTGGCCCACAGTGAATCAGAAAGAGGAAGAATATGTAGATGACTGAATTTACAAATTACATCTCCAGATATTTAAAGATAACTAAAATGATAGTGACTTGTATTGAGCTGCAAAAGGTTGATAATATGATAGGCCAAATTCAGAATGCAGAAATGCATTTGTATTATGGTTAACGAGTATAATTCTAATACACAAAGGGATTTTACTACTCTGAAAATAACACCACAAAGCATAGCAGCAGTCAAAAAGGGAAACAGGGTGTCCATAAAGGGGCTGAGGATACCACCCATACCACCATTGCACAAATCCACAGCGCTCTTGGACAATGAATATCACATGCAGCTCTAATCCTCCCATTTCAAAATTCTGTAAAGCAGTGCTAGGATCTGCATGAGCAGTCTTTGTAGCTAAGTCTTTAAGACTACATTTACTAACTGCCCACTAACTATTTGGAGCAGTACAGGTTGTACTCTTGAGAAGGGAGTGGGAGGAAAAAGGCAGAAACTTTTTGTATGTCCCAGACTTTATATAATATAAAGTTTACATGTGCATATGGCTCAACACTCTGTTTCTGTCTATCTTCAGTTACTTTTTGTAACTGTACTCTTTATACATTCATTTTTATAGCTGTTACATGGCCGGTGTCAGGACAGGCAAAAAGTTCCTCAGATCCTTATGGCCTTGTTGGATGGGATCTGAAGGCAACTTGATCTTGCACTGAACTGAAGTAGTCTACAAGGGAAAGGGAAAGATGAGGTTATTGATGCACTGTGGATTTGAGAATGCTTCTGGGATCCAGATTATCAAGCAAGGGTAGACATTGTCAAGTATCATCAGAGATGCGGAAGATGAGAGTGTGACTGGAGAGCGACTGGATAGAATTGTATTCTTTAGCCTAGTGAAGATTTTACTGGCATGGGGAGATATTATAGTGTTCCACAAAATGACGAATCCTATGGAGAAAGTGAGTAGGAAATAATTAATCCCTGTTTCTGGTAACATTGAAATGAGGGTCCTGTCAGCGAAAACACTTCACATTAAATTTTAAAAAAGCCCAGAGGAAGTATGCCTCATGCAAAGTCTAAATTAAGCTTTGAAGCTCATTGCTATTTGTAGCAATCAGAAGCATACATGGATTAGGAGAGGAATTAGATAAATTTCATGGTGATGAATCCATTGAGAGCTTCACTTCATAAAACAGTATAACCCAGACATCACATGTGACAAAAGAAATCTTTCTATTATATTCACAGAAACGTAGGAAGGCATACCAAAGTAATAACCCCATTTCATTTGCTCTCTTTTATAATCTTTTCTAAACTGTTCCTGGCTACCTTTGAAGTTAGACTATTGAGTCAGGCAGACTTTTGGTGTGATCTAGCACGTTCAATATTTTATTATATAGAATGGTCATTTGTTTGCTGGAGCATCGCACAGCCAAATAGCAGGGCAGTACAGGTGTTTGTGGTAGTTTTGCTTTGATTAAAAGATGTGTGGTTCTGAATGGAGTAATAGAACACCGTATTCCCCCCTGTGACCATCTTCATTGAATGGAAACTGTGCCCCAGAGCTCTGCTGTCAAGTTTGTTTCCAACAATGTACACTTTAGTTTCTTTCTCTCTCTTTTTTTCCCCTCCTTCTGAAAGAGCAACAAAAGGCACATCTAGGCATTTCTCATATGCAAGGCCTGTCCCACCTAGTTCTTTCCATATAATCTGCCTATGCTGTGTGGAAAAGCTTGGCAAGAAGGGTTCATGGTAGCCCTGTAGTAACTTCTTGCCCTCTCCTTTGAAGCAGAATTCCCTCATTTCAGCTGGTCAGGATTTTTGTTTGCTTGTTGTTTTGAGGCCAAGTATCAAGCGGTGTATGTGCAATGGCAGCTGGGAAGGAGAGGAAGGTTTGCACTTCAGCACAGAGGTCTTCTCATCCAACCCGTTTCCTTCACAGGGCTCTTCCTCAGCCCAGCAGTGTCACTGTGGGCAGCCAGCTCGTGCGGCACAAGGGACAGCTTGCCCCAGGCACAGCTGGAAAGACAAAAGGAAGGAGAGTCTCTCCCAGAGTTGCTGTTCTAGCACTCTGCTCCTGCCTGCAACCTGTGTGGAAGCCCACCAAATGTGTGTTAATTAGCAGCACAAATTAGAGCCTAGGAATGCTGCATTTAGCTATTACAGGGATCAGCCCACACACTCTGTTGTACTTAAGAACAGTTTGAACCTCTGATCTTATCAAATATGCACTACTGCCACAGTATTGACAGAATATTTCAACAGAGGAATTGGGCCTCCACTACTGTTCATCTTGCAATACAAATATATTTTTGGCACTATCTCAGTGTGTAAATGCGAACAAAAATTACCATACATTTGGCTATGACTGGATAGAACTGCACACATTTCACTATAAAATGGTGTTTTGTAAAAACAGATACTTTTTATGTACCTTATTTGGAATCTTTTCATGTACCTTCTTCCTCGAAAGAATGAACACTGGCTAGAATACGAGGAGCTAATATTAATAATTTCCCAAACCACATATTGGTTGTTCTATGGCATCTCTCCTACTTGGACAATTCTGTTTTGTAGAGGTAAATAAACATCAGCCAGGTCAGAGACACAAACCAAAGTGTCCCCTGCCCAAGCCCTGCCTTTATAGTAATATACTGATAATGCTTACTTGTTTTGTCTTCAACCTGTAAGAATAGACTAGTAAGTCTATTCTTACATGCATACAAGTATGGTTTCCAAGAAAAGGTGTATGTCCAGGGTTACCTGAGTCACTATGCACTAGTCTGCAGCAGTATCTGAGTGCTGGCAGCAGCTTTGGACAGAACCTTCAGGAGTGGGGCATGAAATAGGAATAGGCATGAAAGAGGTATGGCAAGGAAATATACTGCTCTGACTTAGTTATTGGGACACTGTCCAGGTTTTGATATTTCTCTGAAAAAAAAAAGTCTCTGACAACTCTTCAATTTAAAATGTGTAAGCATTCCTAGGAGTAGTGAGGAAATCCAGGATTTCATCACCAAGGTGAATCACCAGTTTGGAAAATTGTTTCTAGATGTTTCCAGGTGCATTTTCATCTTGCTCAACAGTAATTTATCTGCTGCAAGAAGTCTGCGATGTCTACAGGTGTATTCTTCTCTCTCTGCTCCATTCTGCCTGGAATCCTTCAATACCCTTCCTAACAAAACTAGTTCTTCTAATTCCATTTTTTTCAGTTTAAAACAGTCCAGACCCAGGGACATCTGGACACTTTAGTATGTCTAGCAGAAGTGTGTCTGTTGACTCTTTTACACTGTTGAACTGAGAGGATTAAAGGTAGGAGTGTTAAGTTTACAATGCCTGACTCTGAAATACTTTTCTCCTTGAGATGCTGCAGGCCACATCTTTTATGTTTCCAACTGGTGCTTTAATTCTAGTAATGGAATGATAGCAAGAAGTTTTATTTCTAGTTTTGATCCTTAACTGCTTTAGTAGTCCCAATAATCCCATGAGCTAACTAATCAACTAATGCTGCAGGCATTAATTTCTTGTTAAGAAAGTGAGTAAAATAGTCCTTTGTTAGACTTTGAAATGGTAGAAATCACTGTTGTAAGAGGTAAACCTATACCTGCCTGCCTCCTCCTAAAATTAGTATTAATCACACAGCCCTTAATTGCAGTGAAGTCCACTGGAAATAAATCTCGTGGGTCTCGGCAATTATCTCTCATGAAATCCGAGACAAACAAGAGCTGAAAGCATGATTAAGAGTTTACTGAGCAGTTAGGGTTTCCTGCATATGCTGTGTGAGGCTTAAAAAAATGTAATACTTCAGTGGAAACTAGTGATTAACACCGAAGAACATGTGAACTTTTCACCCATCAGCCTGAAAGTCAAACTGTTTCCTAAGCACTACTGGTGAACAACCTCCTTTTGTTATTGCCTAAGTTTTGGCCATATCGCTATGGAAACTTCTCTATGTTCCTAATAGCACCATGCTGGAATGTCAAGTCCTATATGCTGGTTTCGATACAGGTTTTAGTTGTCTCTAGAAAGCTGACTTACATCCTAAAGAAAATACCTGACCCAAAATAGTGTAAGTACTGGTTTGCAATACAGGATACAAAGGAAAAGCAAAAGAGAAGTGAACCTGGAGCACAGTCACTGGAAAATATAGGTGACCATTGACCCTCCTCCCAGATGAATACATAGAGCCATTCTGGTTAGACTCAGGGTGTTAGAGCTAGGGCTTTATAATATTATCTGAAACTGCTGTGATTAACATTACGAGAAATATCAAAATGCAGTGTGAGGGGGATGAGGGCTCTTGGAAGGCAACAGAGAGGATTACCTCATGAGAGTACCTGCATGTGGTATCTCGTCTGAGGCATGAAAACTGTGCGACTCAAGAGATGCTCATTCAAGACTACAAACAAGAGAGAAGTAGGGAATTCAGTGTTATATTGCATCTACTTTTTTTTTTTTTTGCCCCAGAGTGGAGCTGCTTTATACTGTTCCTGGTACATCTACTCCATGGGGTCTGCATCCTATCTAGAGTAAAAGTCACTCCCTGTGGGCTAGTTACTGGAGAGAACATTTTGTGGCTGCTTGACTAGTCACAAATAGTGCTTTTCTCTAAAGACGGCAACATTACAATCTTTATAGCATTAATAGCTGTGAGAAATCCCCTAGCACAAACAAAACATGCCTTGGAGGCTACTACGAGGATTTCTTGCACAGAATGAAGTGTGCTATAGCGCTCATGAAGGGGAAAAGGAAGGCCTCTTAGACCTTTTTTTCCAAATTAAACAGAAATTGAAACTTGCAGACCAGCAACAGATAGGAAACTAGTCTGAAGACCACATGCCTCCCAATTCAGAAAAGCTCAATATTTAACATTTCAACATCCAGTCCAACAGTTTCCATGCTAACGTCACAAACATTGATGTTGTTACAATCCCAATCACTATGAAATGTCCTAGAACACAACAGTATGAAGGAATATGGATGTTTTACTACATCTGACATGAAGAAAACAAAAACAAAACATTAAGAACAAAAAATCAACTCAGTCCTCCAAAAGAGCTAACAATAGAAATATTGAATTTCTTCACCCTGTGAAGAGAAGATCAATTCCAACACAAAACTGAATTTTCTATTTCTTGCTAAGTCTTTGATAGTGGCTATTGTGCAATAAACAACTAGATATTTTATTGATCTGGTTATGTTAATTGTTTTTTCTTTCATCATGTCTCAGTGCATTTTTTAATTAGACTGAGAGCATATATTCAAAAATCTAATAACATATTCTAGGAGCCTTGGTATGATGTCATACTTTTCTGTGCATGATTATAACTGCATTTTATATTTTCCCTTGAATTGTACTGAAGAACAAGGTAAAAGCATTGACTCAGCATTGATAAGAATCAGGGTTATCAGAAATGACAAGACAGAATCCTTCTAGGCAAAAGGAAATGCTGCCAGTGTGGTGTTCTACCAGCAGAGCAACCATTATCAACCCTTCCTTGTATTCTCTGGGAGAGGGGCATGTAGATTTTAAGCAAGGAATGAAAAGGAGCGATACATATACCAAATCTGGCCTCTGAGAGCCATGCCCAAATTGCCATGTCCGAGACATGACCCTCTGTCATCCTTTGTCTGCTCTAGTATATGGAAAAAAACATATATATACATCCCTCTTATTTCGCATTTATTTTTTCTGTTGAATATAGCTCAGCCAGAACAGATGTTGGTGGTCATTACTGTTATTTTGGGGGTTTTTTGGTAGTGTAAAGGCAACTTGTAGAAGTGAGTTCATACATACTAAGAAGCCCAACTTGTGCTTTTCAGAGAGAGGAAAAAAGATTGGAAAGGAAAATATCAAACCTGCAAAATTTTCATAACAGCCTTTCTGTATGTTTTCAAAATAGTGTATCAGCACTCACATTATCACTCCAGCAAGATCCACACATAGCAGTTTCCAAAAATAGCATTAGAAAAACCTGCTGCCCTGTGAGAATCTTGCTGCATATTCTATCTGGGTCTAGCTGAACATCCCACTGAACTGTGATTTTATGGGGAGAAGCTATGTAGAAAATAGAACCACTTTATTCTGCCCCATCTTGAAAAGTATCTCTATCTAGTTTAGTAGCAAGTGTGAGTTTTTACAGCTATGTTATCTGTTTCCCCTCTACTACAGTTAAGAAACAGAGAACGGATTTTGCATCTTCTAATGCAGCAATAGCAGCATTCTTTGTAAAACGTTAGAATTAAAAAGCACTGAGGCATCAGAGAGCTGGTTAGGCAAAGGTTTGGGAGTCTGTCTGTAGCAGGATGATCCAAACCACTCTTCTTAACCCACTGAGGTGCCTGAAATGTTATATATATTTACATTTCCTGGGGAAAAAGTGTACTGAGAATTCTGCTTCTGTGCTTTCTGAGGGGAGTTGCCTTCTTGGCTGTGTGAGGTTCCTAGGTGGGAATAAATCTGTTTGGGATTTATAAACTGTGTCATGTTGGCAGAATGTCCTGAAAGACCCTGTTCATTAGATGTGCTCAAGACCACATATAAGAAATAGAACCAATGTATCATTTATTCTGTCTTATGCTTTCATATAAAGACTGGCTTTCCTCTTGTTAAAATATTATGATCTGGAGGAAGCGATTTAGAAGACAATCTGTTTAATTAGTGCACAGGAAGAGAGAATCTCTTCCAAGAATAGTTGGCAGCATGGAAAAGGGCATGGAGTCAAGAGCAGGGAAAGGGGACAAAAGAAATGCTGAAGAAATGTGAGTGTTCTGGAGAGATCAGGACAGCATGTTGCAAGAAACCACAGGATGCTACTACTAAAAATATAATCTTCATCTAGGCAAAAAGGTAAACAACTCTCTTGGAATATGAGGGATATTTGTCAGGAATTCAGAAAAGATTGAGAAAATCTTTGGAAGACAGAGGAGCCCTAGGAGCTCACCGAGAGGCAGCAAATGTTCCAGTGCTATTTTTGGTTGAGCAGTACTGTAGAAAATGAGAGGTGACACTACAAAATCTTGGAATGGGCATATTGAAATATGGTATACTGTATATATTTAATATACTATATATATATATATGTATATTTAACAATTAGTTTGAAAAAAATGATTAGATATGTAGCATCTTTTGATCCCCTGCTTAATATTTTCTTCTTGAAAAAGTCTTCTCCCTTTTTCAAAAGAATATGCATGACTTCTAAGTATCATCCCTATTTCCTTAAGAAACTTGTTTGGTCCTTTTATTGTCAACGGTCAAGACAAAAATTGTAGCTGAGTTAATTCTGATATCTTAAGCCATAAAAGAATCCAGTTCATCAGCTCATGATCTGTAGGATCGGAGAGAGAGAAAAAAAAAAAGGATTTTTTTTTTCTTTTTAGCTCCTGAAGCTACCACATAAGACCAAAAACCAGGTAAGATTTGAGTGGACATGATAGAAAACAAGCAAAAAGCAAAGTCACAGATGATGTTTTATACAATAATGTAACCTTAAGAGGAAAATCAGTACTTTTATTAGTAAATGTAGATGATCTGGAAACTCTCATACATTCTTAAATCACAGAAAGCTCTCCATTCTTCACATGTTAGATTCTTCCTTCAATTTTTTTTTAGACGAGCTCCAGTTGGATTTAATTAAAGCCTTTCTCATTAGCAAGCACTAATTTGTATTTGATGAATGTCTCACAAATTATTGGCTTCATAAATGTGAAGTGCAAAACTTGTTGGTAAAACAAAACTAAAAAGAAAAGAAAAAAAAAAGTAGAAAACATCTCTTCTAAATGTGTTTTCATTTTACTTAAACCATTTGAGATAACCTGTCTGCAATTGCTCAGCTATTTTGTTTCCATTGGTTAGCTCCAGACTGAAAATACCATTTAAAAAAAAGAAAATTTATTTTACTGTTTGAAATTCTGAATGCAATTCTTGTGTGCTACTTGAGCAGTTTTTGCTATTTTTTGCAGGACAGCAGTTTCCAGGTTGTTTGAGGTTCATATACTATAGAAACACAGGATATATCATCATATTTCTTTGATGGACAGACCTATTCCCCTGAAAAGAACTGCATACTTGATGCAACCATTGGGATTACTAACACAGGAGACCTGGGTGGTAATGCAAAGCCAGAGAGGGAGAGGGAGTCATGGTAATTCCTACTGCAGCTTTTCGTGATCTACTGACACCATGAAGGGAAAGAATACCTAATCTTATTTATGGTATATCAAATTTACTGATATTTTTAGTGTTTTTGAAAAGCTAGTTTCATTTTTAAGTTGAACTAACCATAGTTTTAATGAAGAACAAAAGCAGAGTTGATAGTTTACACATTTCTTATACAAAAAGGACTGGATGCTGAAAGTGACAATGTGATGCTCAGTGCCATGAAGCTGAAAACTGATCTTACTGATGCTCTGAATGAGATCATAAAAATCACAAAAAGGTAAAATTTCCCTATGTGGTACATGGAGAGGCAGGTGCCTAAAGCAGTGATCCAGAATATCCTGCACATTGAATTTGGAGAAACTGAAATGAGTCTTCAAGGAAAGTGTGGATGTGTCTGCCATGCAATTTTGTACCTGGATTTAAAAACCTATTTCAAGGATTTAGGTAGGTGCTTCTGAGAAACTGGAGTTAAGAAACCAGTATTGAGGGATTGACCTCTTTTTGCTTAGACTGCACAGAATAGGTATCTGATTTAACCCTGGTCTGCAGGTGTTTGCCATCTTTTGTATAACAGCTTATTTGTTAGAGAGCATGGGAGACTTGGCTTCTTCCCAGCCTTGAGAAATCAGGACATACCTATCTGAGCAGTCCCTGTTCTCTTAGATACTAGGACATGTTGTGTAGGACTGTTCTTTTCCCTCCTGTTAAAACTGGTTAGCTGTTTGGTTGAGAATACAAACAGTCATTAGCTTGTCTGGTGGGCAAGTGGTTCTATGCCATGGCAGCTAGGGTGTCAGGCTTGGAAAAGGAGAGCAGAACTATCAAAGGCATGCAGGGTCGTTGCTCCAGTGAAAATGCTGTCCTGATAAAAATAAGGTTCTTTTGGGGAAGTTATATATTTTTTTGTAAAATAGCTAAGACCTGTCTAGTGTAACTTGATGTAGTTGTTCCAAGACTGGAATATAAAGGTTGCATTTAGTTTTTCCTGAAAACGTGGGCAGTTTGTAAGGATGTTCTCTGTAAGGAAATAGTAATGTTAACTCTGTAAACAAGAAAAAAAAATGCAAGCCATCCTTTTTCATCACATGTGGTTACTGCAATTTAACATATTCTATAAATAGAGGCACTTATGCTGTAACATTTCCTACAAGCATTTATTTTGGTGTGTGTCTTCAAAGGGAGTATCTAGTCCATGTTATAAAAAGATTCCCTTTTCACTGGTATCCTAAATTTCACTTGTCTTCTTCTATTAGTAATTCTGCTTCGGTATCTTGCTTTCACACTTTTTTCAGTTGCCTTAAAAATGCTGGGCTTGATCCACCATTGCCTTCTGAATTCTGTTATAATTGATACCATTGGAAGAATAAAAAACAAACATTAGCTACCTCACTTTTGTGTGAATAACTAAGGCACAAAACTGTTATCATTTTTACTTATTAAATAAAGAATTGGATGAATTTATCACTTATAAACAAGCGGATGTCCTGAACATTTGGTACTGATTTGAATAATATTCCTTCCACCTCTTGCTTCTATCATGAGGCAAGACTATCCTGACTCATATTGAAATGCATCTTTAATGTAACTATATGGGGACTGGAAAAAGGATTATTATGCATAACTTTGATAGCAAGAGCTTGGCAGCTCTAAAGTAGTTTTTGTCCAAGGATTCCCACTAGTATATTATAGCAGTGCATATGCCTCATAATTTCCACTGTACATAGATGTTTGTCATTTCATTTTTACACATCAGGAAACTGGAGTGATTAGTAGAAGTGAGGAAGTCACCTTGGCCAAACTAGTAAATAAACAACAACAGAAAAATCTGGTTAAATCCTGGTATGATCAGTCTGCAATTCACCAGGGGAAAAGTTCCAATAATCCACTCAAAATATTTCTTTCATTTGTTATTTCCTTCTTCTAGAAAAAGCAAGTGAGCCAAACAAAGATCCGGGTGATCTCTACCATCCTCTTCATCCTGGCAGGCTGCATCGTCTTTGTGACCATTCCTGCAGTTATCTTCAAACACATCGAGGGCTGGACAGCCTTGGAGTCCATCTACTTCGTGGTTGTCACTCTGACTACTGTTGGCTTTGGTGACTTTGTAGCAGGTGAGCAGCTTTGAGGTGCTTTGAGGTGCGGGGTATGAGGGCCTTGGCTCTTAGTAGTTCTTCTCCGGTGCAGAGAAGAGAGATATTTTCAGAATATGTTCCAGTAAAACAATGCCAGGTGTTTCTGTTGGGGCTACCGTACAACAGCACACAGGACTCCAGGCTAATTTCAGCAGTGTAAAGAATGGGAGTTTTGAAAGTCCTCTTTATCCTTTATCCTGTAATGAATTATGCGCAAGCCAAGCGACTTTCCTATTGAACTCAGGACTTGTATTAGTCCATTAGGTCTCGCTCTGATACTTATTGCTGAAGTAAGATAGCCAAAATGATGAATAGATTAAGTTTTCCCAAAGTACACCTGAGTTGTAGGACTGGGAAACTGTCTGGTGTGATGCAGTAGTTGGCTGTTAAAACATCCTTTTCCTGAGCCACGACGTTTCAGAGGCTGGATTTTCCTGTATGATCTTGGCAGAAATTTTGACCTTGCACCTGCCCTGTTAAGGAAAACTCATGCAGGAGGGGAAGAACTAATGGTGTGTGCATTTGAGGTCTAGGACAATACTCTCTAAGATTAATACATTAATAACACGTGCTATAAATAGCCGTCCTAATCAATCACTGAAGAGGGCATCAGAATTGCTGGCTAGAGAAAAGGGAAGATTTTTTTCCCTGTACAGCTTTGCTAAGGAAAAGATGGTTAAAATAAGCAGAATTTCTTTTCCCATTAGTGCATGACCTCTCTTCCCCATTCCTATTAGCAGTTATAATAAGCGTATTAAGCTGCCCAAGTTACAACTAGACTGTGGCTACATTATGTCACCTTTTTATCCTGAAATGTCAGTGGAACTGTGCTGATTTCTTACGAGTAGAATGTGGCCCATAGCTTGCCATAGTGGGAGTGCTTTTGCACTAGCATTGGAAATATGAGTGACTTTAAAAAAATCAAATGAAATGGCAAGATACGGTTTTTGGTTTTCCTCGATGAATAGCTGTGGACAAGCCTTTTTGCAGACTAGACTCTCTCATCCTCCTTTTTTTTTTATACTGTGATAAAGATTATGTGAATTATTGAGTAAAAAATGGCACTGAACAAAAAGAGCTCCAGGTATCAAAGAAGTCATTTTATGAGTGTTCAAATACAGAACTAAATGTATGACTTTGGTCCATTTCAACCACTTAAAAGTGAAGAGAAGCTCATTGGTATTCTGGCTTTATGTTATTGTAGCATAGAGTGAAATAAAAATAATTCACAGTATTTTTCTTAAGCATATGGCACTTTGATATTATTTTCTTTAATAATATAATTCTACAAAATGAATTAAAGTGTTCTAAATCCAACATGATCAGGAGAATGAAATCCACAGCTGGGTGGCTACTAGTAATCAAAATTTTTCAAAAATCTAACGGAGGACCTTAAATGAAAAAAAAGTTCAAAGGTTCTTACAATATGAGTTTCGGGCCAGGTGATCACCAGCAGATGTACATTTTATGGCTGGTTTTGACACACTTTTTATACTACTTTTATTTTTTGTCACTTTAATCTCTCCTTATCTGTATCCTTTAAACATCAAAGAGATAATACCATACCATGTTGGGTAAAGCAGCATCAGTGGAGTTATGTCAGTTTATTACAATCTTGCCATAGTGGGAGTGCTTTTGCACTAGAGCTGAAAATATAGTTGTGGATGGAGACTGGGAAAAAATAACTAGAATATTTGATGGACTGAGAAAAAATGTAGGCTCTCTATAGGCTGATTGCTCCATAAGACAGACAATCTGCTTTATAGCAAACTTCTGCAGGGACATGTGTGATCACAACAGCCTCATTGTACCATAGCAACAGCAGCCCCCACCCCCTATTGTTTCACACTCTTGGAAGACTGGAAAAAAAGAATGATTCATAGAGTATATGGGGAGAGATTAACATCAAAACCAATATTTGGGTCCCTGCCAATGCTGAAAGCCTGAGCTCTCATGAAGTTCAGGCATTGAACATTCACTGTAAGCACACTTGTACTCAATCTGCATAAAATTCATTTTAAAGAGTCATAAGAATGTCTCAGATTGCAAAAAAAGCTCAGGGGAATAATCTCAACTGTGTCGCCTGGGGATTTTAATGGAAAAACAAAAACAAAAACAAAAAAACTTTCAGGACATAATGAGGTGTAGGTTAGTATATAGCTCTTGTTTATCCCAGACTGGAGGAAATATTCATTTCTCTGCTTAAGAACAGGCCAGATAGCCCTATTCTTCAAGCAGACATTTACCCAGGTCCCAGCAAAAGTGGTTTTTGAGTTGAGGAATGTGGCTGTGCATATGGAGCAGTGCAGCTTCTTTGCCTCCTACTTATCTTACATACTCTGATAGGACCTTAAGTCTCGAAAGTGAGGTTGTGTTTACTTTCTTCTGAAAAAATTCTACTCTCTCCTGCGGTACAGTGCAGCCTGGATGTTATTACACTTATTTTAGGCCCTTCATAGGCCTAAATATGCGGAGTTGCCAAATGTTCTACATACTTGTGTTACCAGCTCCTCCCAAGACTCGCATAAAAAGCATATATGATATTTGTAGCTTTGTTTGATCTGTATCTACTCTCAAGACACTGGTCAGGGAATACATCCCTATAACTAAACAGGCAGAATATTTTTATTATCAAAGTTGATGTAGGAGTGAGTTCCTGTCAGATAGCCTGATTTCGGGGGAAAGCAAAGTTACGTTTCTCTCTCCCCACCAGAGATCTCTAAATCCTGAGCTTAGGAGCAAAAAATCTGGAAAAGCCTACAGGTAGTTCAGAATAAGGATGACTATTTGTATTATACATTTTTCTTGGAAATGAGTTCAAGCTCTTACAAATAGCACCAAGGCAGGTATTTCTGCAATGTAAAGAAAAGAAGTTTACTGACAAGTCAGAAAGCAGGAGAGCAATAGTTTCAAAAAAAGGAATTTTTGTAAGTCCTAACTTAAAAACAGACAACATTCCTGCCATCTGCCAGGCCTCTAATTTTTAGCAGAATTACAGTGGTGTTGGCAAGAAAAGAGAAATACTTTAATGAATTTCTCAGAATTGCTAGTATTTTGGCATAATTTTGGCACCTTATGACTCCTAATCATAAGTATATACTTATTTCAGGAGGAAATGCTGACATCCACTATCGGGAATGGTATAAACCCTTAGTGTGGTTCTGGATCCTTGTTGGCCTTGCCTATTTTGCTGCTGTCCTGAGTATGATTGGAGATTGGTTAAGAGTCCTGTCCAAGAAGACAAAAGAAGAGGTATGACGAGTAATTTCTCAGTGGTTTGTCATTTTCTAAGAAAGCTCTAATTTCCTGATTTCTGATTGTCTAATTAAGGCTGCTCTTCTGTTTGACAAATGCTATATATTCCCTGTAGCTCACTCCACTGATTACCTGAGTTCTTATCTTTATCTTCTTCACAAAAAGAGGAGGAAAAGCAGCTGAGACAAACCTTTGTTGTTACACCTCTATCAATACAGCTGCATAACACAGAACATATTGGTAGGATTGCAATTATGGAATACGAGAAACCAGCCTTTACTGAAATTAACTACAAAATTGTGATAAATATTGTAGCTCTTCACTCTAGATATTGGAGTTGCATGGAATTTTAAGATCAGAAAAAAACACTACTTTTACTCAGTGTTACCTTCTATCTCTTGCAGCAGCTCTTGCTAAGGCCTTTGCAGAGCCTACAAATTCTGTTTATGCTGTAGCATGTCCATTGCTCTTGGACATCAGTTGTTTCTGTCCATTATCTGCCTTTAAATCATGCTTTGATATTGAGTTTTCCCTATGTCAGGATATTTGTCTCTGAATAAGGGTTTGAAGTCAGCCACTTTTTTGATAAATGTTATTAAAAATGGAAGAAACTGAACAGATAGCATCAGGGAAAGCATGTGTAAATTCAGTCAGAACATGCCCTCCATGAATTGAGAACAGTATTCCTAATTTCCTTCACTCAAAATCAGAGTGGAAAATGAAAGGCAATTGCCATGGGCCGTGAGCTCAAGGCTCTGAAGTGGTTAACATAATTTCAAATTTTAATGCAATCTCCTCCTGAATTCCAAGTAAAGCTAATTTGGCAGGGTTAGCCAAGAGCAGACATAGCCAAAGTCTGGCAGAGGGGCAAAGCTATTTATTATTTATGAAGTTATCTGACTCACCTGATGCCCAAGGTATACACTGTAAAGGGATCTTCACAGAGAGCTGCTGATGAGCAGCAGGGCAGCCACACTGCCTGGCTGTGGTGCCCACTAGTATGAACTTGGAGCTCCCATGGTGGGCATGTGATGCTAGCTTTTGCAATTAATCCAGTAATAAACGGAAAACTGCTCATCTGGCCTAAGGAAGCAAAGATCACTCCGCTGGGAACCATGAGATATAGAAACCGAGCTCTGGCTACCGCAGCCTGAGCAAAGTGTTGACCTTGGTAGACTGCTGCAGAGACTGTACACTTGAATCTGTTCCCCTTTAGCTTAATTTTGAGAAAGGCCTGAGTTGGCTGAGATATAGCTTGGTAATTCATCTTCTCTCTCTCTTTTTTTTTTTTTCCTTTTTTCTTCCTTCCTTTCATAAGAAATATTTGTTCTATAAAGCAGCCATGTCAGTGCTTTGCTCTTAGTCATTATTCTGCTCTCAGGTGCAAAAGAGTAATAATAATAATAATAAAAAAAAAAACAGAACAGTGAGACATTCAAGGACATGGCACCCACACAGAAAACGAATGTGTTTTGCAAACTTCTCCTTTGGGTAGCAGTGTGCTCATTGCTGGCTTGAGGGGGTGGTATTTGAACAGCTATGCAGTGGAAACCTCCACTAAAGACAGCTACACCTGCTTCCTTTCTGAGAAGGGACCTTCACGTGGATGGTAACTTGCCTTTTTGGATATTGAAATTATGTAATAGATATTCCTGACATTAATTCCTTTGTGGCACTGTACAAAACCTACCATGGGAATGAAGAGCTCCAATCATGAGAAATGGGTGAGAACAAGCTACTGTAGGCTACACTGGTGATCGTGCTGTTCTGAAGCATATTAACATATGTGATCGATTTTACCCCCTCCTGAGCATCTACCACTGACATAAATCAGCAAATTTATCCTTGTCTAAATCAGGGAGAGGATCAGCATGAAAAGTTGCCATCTTGTAGCATAGCTATAAAATGTGTGGCGTGGCAAAATGTGAAACAGGCAGCCAAGTCAACCATATGCTACATGAGCCGTTAGACAGTCACTAGTCGGTGAGGTTGGAGCTGGCTTGAGTATAACCAGTGCGCTGCTGAAGCTTGGGCCCAGATGTGCGTGTGGGAGCTCGCACTCCTCTGCAGTTCTCTGCCAGACAAGAAAGTGCTTGTGCTACTGTAGTACAGTGAAGAATGCCACTTCATGTTCCTCTTTTGGTTTTCTCTTTGTTTCTTGTTGTTGTACAGGTTGGAGAAATAAAAGCCCACGCAGCTGAGTGGAAAGCGAATGTAACAGCTGAGTTCAGAGAGACACGGAGGCGACTCAGCGTGGAGATCCATGACAAACTTCAGCGGGCAGCTACCATCCGCAGCATGGAGCGCAGGCGCCTGGGCCTGGACCAGAGGGCCCACTCCCTGGACATGCTCTCTCCAGAGAAGCGCTCTGTGTTTACTGCCTTGGAAACGGGGCGCTTCAAGGCCTCATCTCAGGAAAGCATCAACAACAGGCCTAACAACCTGCGCCTTAAAGGGTCAGATCAACTCAACAAGCATGGGCAGGGGGCATCCGAGGACAATATCATTAACAAGTTCGGATCGTCGGCCAAGATGACCAAAAGGAAAAACAAAGATCTTAAAAAGACCATCCCTGAGGATGTGCGTAAAATTTATGAGACCTTCCGAAACTACTCCTTGGATGAAGAAAAAAAGGAAGAAGAGACAGAGAAGATGTGTAATTCTGAGAACTCTTCTAGCACCACAGTCCTAACCAACTGCATTCAGCAGCACTCGGACCTGGAGAACGGAATGATCCCCACAGAAACCAAAGAAAGGGAACATGAAAACAAAGCATTACTTGAAGACAGAAATTAAATGTAAGAGATGCTTGACTTGAATAAACAATGCTAATGTTTTTATATACATATATATATTGAGACACGTGCCTTATACAGACTCCTTATTCAGTCTGAATTATATAGCATCGAAGAATATTTCACTGTGCCATAAAGACTCAAGCTTGCTCTGCCAAAACAAATCAGGAACACAGCATTGCAGAATGGCAAAAGAAAGCTACGCACATGGAAATTTCAGCCTGTATAAGATTACCAGGGTAAGACACAAAGGAAGAGCCTGAACAACGGCAGTACCACCAGAATGCTGCTACCATGGCATGACATTAGACAAAGGGCAGCTATGTAAGAAGAACCTTTCAGAAGAATGGAAAAGATCATGTCTTTTAAATGAAGTATGTACATTAAGCCTTCCCCTGGTGATTATAAAGAGGAGAAATGTTTGGAGTTAACTAGAAACTTTCAGTAAGGATTAGTTTACGTTTTGGCACGTGATCCAAGCTAGATTTTTTTTCTTTTCATTTTTGAATCAGATGCATTATCTTTCTAAACTCCAAAAGAATGTCTGTGGACACAGCCACCAGCTAAATGCTGGTCTGAAAAAACAACACAGATGTATTTAAGGGTCGGATTGCTCTTTCCATTAAAAAAAAAAAAGAAACTCTGTGGGTATTTATCATAACCAGTTACAAAATAAATTTAAAAAAATGGATTTTTTTCTCTCGTAGGAAATATTCAGTGTAAAGTCAATGGAAGAAAGTACATATGAAGAAAATGCAACATTTCATGATGTGTTGTTTAAAAGAAGAGAAACATTAATTTAATAATATTTGGATAAGTGTATTAAACAGTGGGCCAACTGTTTTTTAAAAAAACGATTTCTGATTCATACTTTCTACCACTGAAGAAAGAAGACAGAAGAAAAGCTATAGCTTTTGCATGTCAGCAAACTGCTGTTCTCTGTAGCTCAATCTAAGTTTTTAAAAAGAGACATAAGAGCATATAACCAAATGAGGGTCAGGGCAACCATATGATCTCAGGGCTCTATGCCCCTTTTGCTGGATTTGGTTAAACGTGAGCTGCAGTCATTATCTCAAAATGAAAAATGAAATTTAGGAAAAAGAAGTTAAGAAAAATATGGTGGTAATCTTTTAAGTGCTTATAGCTTTAAGTGCCATTAATGCTGTCATATTTTGTAACTTTTTAAACAAGTATTTTTAATTATTTGTTTTATTTTATTTCAGGTACTACCTTTCTTTTTGACATTTGCTATCTCTTTCCTTGACAAAATCTAAACATGAGCTTTGTGCATTTCAAGACTAAAGTGAAATGTAGCCAAACTGCGGGCTTTTTAAAAAAAGAAATCTTTTGTGGTGTATGGACATAGGACTATAAGAAACATTTATATCCCTAGACTTCACAGAAAATATTCAAAGAAAAGGCTGTGAAATAATGGGAACTGCAAGCAACATTAAGTTTTGGTGCCCTCAGTCCATAAGCTACTGCATTTGCTGTTGCAGATAGAAGATTTTGCATGCTGGAAACATGATTGCACCAGTGATGCTTTCCCTGCACCCTCAGAAAATCCTAAACAGCTCTGCAATTCAAACTGTAGGCTTGCAAGTAAAGTAAGCATATACACAGATGGCAGAGATATTCTGAGTCTGACAAGACAGTCGAACATCCACACACTCACAGGTCATACAGACACAGACTTTGGGATTGCATGCCCACACGTGCATACACAGAAATGCACGTTTCATTTCCTGAATTTTCTGAGATTTCTTATGCAACGAGCCAACTCAAAATCTATCTGGTCACTGGAATACATGATTTCCATGGCCATGAATACATGCATGGTGATGCACACACAAAGTTTATATATGCATATTTGCATAACTACTTGCCTCTGAACAGTTTGGAGGAGTGAGTAGAGGACAAAAGCAGCTCTTAGTATGTTCTGTCTGTGCATTCACTTCACTTGAAATATCCCATCGTCCTTGTAATTTAATTATCCAAATACACTGTCTGAAAACTAAGGAGGAAAAAACAATGTTTGAAAAATTTCAGGTCATTTGGGATTACTTTAATTCAATAAGCTCCAACAGAAATTGAATTCTGCTTAGGTTGGCAATGAGCCTCCTAAGATAGAGGGCTAAATCCTCGCCTTAGTTTACTGGGGCAGGACAGCGAGCCTGATGCCCAGGAAACATTTCGGCTGCCTCTGCTCCTGGAGGCCTCCGTGCAGTGCAGAGCTGTGCTCCGCATCACGATCACACAGGTGGTGGCTTGTGGGATCCTCAGACCTTGTTCTCCTCAACCTGCAGGGAAATGGCAGCAGGAGGCAGGTGTGTTCAAGAACAGAAGCGCTGTAGCCCTCCCCTTGTTCCTGTTTTGGTGTAGCTCTGGGATCAAGCATGGCCTCCTGGGCCACATGTGAGCAAATCTTTAAAGTCTCACCCACAAAAGCTGCATCATACTGAGCTGACTGTAGGCCCAGGATGGATGAAGTACACTTAGATTTAGTACGGTGTTATGTTGTTCAGATCTGTGGCCTGTTAGAAAGTTAGGAAGTATTGCTACAATTTAGATTTGCACTTGAATTCTAGACTAGGTTCAGAAATACTCAGACTTGAGATTTGGGTTTTGGGAATTAAAGCACTACCTGTTTACACTGTATTGTACCTTTGGTTGTATGAAAGATCAGGGCACAGAAAAGCAACTTAATTTGGATCTGAAAGCAGGCAGTATATATAGATTGTGGTAATAGCTTTTCTTGGTTACTAAGCACCCAAAACAAGTCATGTATTTCTATTTGCTCTTTGTGTGAGCACTTCTCACAAGAAATGCTTGTCTATACTGGAAAAGTCCTGCACAGGTACACACAATAGTAAGGATAAATAAGGCGAATTTTCTGTATGTGAAAAGTAAGGATTTGTCATAGTCAGTGCATTCCTGCTGTTTAGGGTCAGGAAAAGTACAAGTTATCGTCCTGTGGGACTGTGCTCTTGTCTGCATGATGGGAGTTGGATGGTCTTGGGCAAATCATGGAAGCTCATCAACGTGGGCACTGGCTGAGGAGGCAATGTTTGGTGGCCTAACTCAGAAGTGATCTCTCTGATGGGATGGGTGAACAATGTAATCTCAGTGTATTTTGTATCTCAGATTTTCTAGCTGATGGTGTCTGGGTGCCACTTTGGTTGCCACCAGGCCACACCATGTGGTTAGAATTATTTGGCCAACTTTCTATCAGGGTGGGTCTTCAGCAGCTGTGTCAGGATATGATTGTTTCAGGGGCAAAGGGTGATGCAGCATAAACTCCCAGTGAGATGCTGAATGGAACATTCAATGACCTTTGCCATGAAAGCAAAATGTGCTCTTTCATTCTCCCCACCATTTCTGTGTCTGTGAAACCTGCTGAGAAAGCTGCCAGTCTGGTATCTGAGTACATGTCTTTTTCCCGTATGATTGCCTATTAAATACCTCAATATACATTCTTTTTTATTATTATTATTATATGGAAAGTGCAAATGATGCATTGCACAGGAGGCCAGCCAGGAAAGTCTGAAAACTGACCCTGTCTCTTGGTTTTAGTTGTATGTAGCAGCCCGGGAGAGAATCGCTGTTCAAGCTTCAAGTGTGGCTGAAGTCCGCATCTTTTGGCATTTAGGATTACTTGTAAAATACTTGTGACGTTATTTCTAGTGAGGCTGTTCCACCATTACTGTAAGATTTAGCAAAAGCTGGTCTGAATTGTATCCAAAACTGCTCATTCTCAATTACACCCTTTCACAGCAGCCTGAAAATAAAGCCAAACAAAAGGGGAACTTACTGACTTTAATGCTCAGAGCCTGCACTGAGCACAACACAACTTGAGTGGGAATTGGGACCTGGAGGAAGAAAGGAGACTTGCCTTTTCTGTAGCTGCAGCCCTCACTTCTAAGGGATAACTCAGCTGCTTTTTTTTCCTGCAGATTTCAGCACTGCGGTCCCACTTGCCCCTGTGCCTGGCGCAGGAGAGCGCTCTGGCATAACTGCTGCTGAGCTTGTGCTGATGTCGCATGAGTGTTTTTGGAAAGGTCTGTGGCTTCATCCATGTGAGAGTCTGTGAATTTCATTTATCCTTTAACAGGGAGAATTATTTCTAATAAATGTGTTATTAGAAATAATAGGAAATAAAAAGCAGTGATTTATATTTATGAAAAATCCCATTTTGGTTGTTGTGAAATGATAAATCACCCGAGCTTTTGCAGTCTGGCTTTATGATGTCTCTAGCACTTCTGCGAGTCTGCTTCTCCCCAAGGCCTTTGGTGGGCTATGCCACAGATTTTCTAAAAAAAAAAAAAAATTCTCTGTAACCCAAGATACATGCAACTGCGAGTATGTCTGTGAGTTCAGGATGTTAAAAATTCTGTCTTCAAGAAACCTGAATTTTTCTGAAGAATTTGTGCTTATGCTGTATTTGTTTGCCAGCTTTGGTTTCTCAGGGGTTTGTTTGTGTTGTCAGGTAGCATGATGTCTGATAGTCTCACTTTTCCCCTCATCCACTAAAAATAAAGAAGAGTCAAAGACCAGGATTTATGGTATGTTGTATATTAATCTAAAAGAAGGAGTCTACTAATAAGCAGATAGGAATTTAGAAGGTGATGGAGAACTGCTTCAGTCCTTCCTATACATCCGCTTATTCTGAGTTGTGCTATGTCTGATGTAAGGCCCAGTCTACTTCCATCAAAGTAGTGCAGTAAAGTGGAGCCAGATGGTTATTTCTGAGCCTTTTTAGAGAGAAGACCTGCTATTTTAACTCATTTTTAAGTGAATAGCACATTCACACTTACAGATGTGGCATTATATCAATACTGAGTACAAATAATTCCAGCTTCAAACCCAGCTCCCTAGCCAATAAAATGTCAATGCAGACACAAATGCAAATCAACATAAATCTGTGAAACTTAAGTATAATCTTGTAGATTAATATATGAAACTTGTTGCCTGAAATATATCACCACATAAATGCAGATTTGAACATTTATTTAGATACCTAATTCTTCCTGAGGTACCCGTCTCCTTTGCTATCAGCAGTAGTTATCTTCCTTAACGCCATTCCTGATCTGGACCATGCTATTTTTTTTAATTTCCAATGCAATTGAAGTACATAACCATGTTAGACTGTTGACTTGTGCAGTTGGAATCAAACATACACAAGAAGCAGCTGCAAAAGCTAATTTGGAATTAGCCGAATGTTGTCAAGGCTTTCTGTGTGAGCTGCACGACGCTGGGTTGAGCAGGTCACCCTAAAGGTCCTCAGGGCTGGTGGGTCCTCACAAATTGGCTGTATAAAAGACCCTGTGTGGGCACATGCCAGCGCCTGCCCTTCGCGCCGCGCACGTCGTCGCTTCTTGCACGCGCATCTAATGGCAATGTCCCTCACTCCATGTTTCCATGTTCCTTCCCGTCTGGATCCAAGTCACGCCTCAGCCTGCTGTTATCCCTGGAAAATACCAACGCTGCTTATTTTGTGGAAAATAAAATGGATGCCTCCCTAGCAGGTGCCCCTTTAAGGCAAAGGGATTTTTTTTTTTTTGGCTGATCTCCTTGGGAGTAAATTACAAGCAGGTGATAATTTGGCATGCGAGAGAGAATATTTTTGTCTCTCAAATATATTCCACCCACACACCCTTTTTCCTTGTGAGAGCTGTGTGCTTAACGAGGAAAGCTTACGGTACTTATTGTGAAATGTTAACCAAACATGCCAGCCTCCAGCCTGCCATTTAGCAGTTTCCCAGATCCCAGAGTCATGTAGTATCTATAATAAGAAACAGGCAGGAATTATCTCTGGATCACAACTTTCCCACAATCTGAATTTATTCAGGCCACTGTTCCAGTTTGAATCCTTGGAGAAATATGGACCCAACCTAAGATTTAGAAGTAATTTTAGAGTTTTGCTAAGTTCTACCAGAATTGAATTTGGATCTCTTGGCCTGGGCTGAGAAAAGTAGATTAGTCCGTTTCATCCTGTAGATCAAATAAATAAATAAATAAATAAAAAGAAAAGAAAATTTCTTATAGTTTGGAAAACATTGATGGGATGTTGATTGATCTATTTTTTCCTAACCAACTTCAAATTAAAGTATAAGCAATCACTAAGTCCACTTGCAAAGATGTTCTGTCTATCTACTCTCTTGTGTCTGTGTGCCTCCCTGCCATGGTTTTATGATGCTCTAGAAAGTCATGTTCAGAAAAGGGACAATTTCATAAGTGTCATTACCAGGGTACACAGCAGGCTTTGCTTGTACCATCTAAGTAAGTTTTGCTGCTATTGTCTTGTTTATGATGTAATGTTTTACAAAGATGGAAAAAATTACAACAAAGACCTTCTGGAAAATGAAAACACCTTTGCTGTTGTTTTTTTCTTTTTCCCCTCTCCTGTCCTGTCACCCGGCAAGAGCCAAGGAGCTGTAATTGATCTTCCCTTTTGCATATCCACGAGGAAAGCGACATGTTGCTGGTATTCTAACCGTTGTCCGGGCTGAGTGTTTGCACTTATCCCTGTTATCCTTCCTCTTTGGAATGGATTCCCACCATCCAGGCTGTTGCATTTTCTGGGTCACTCATTTGAGAAGTGGTGCTGCTGGGCTGGTATAAAAAGAGAGGCACAGACTTTCCCCCTTACCTCCACCCACACGGGGACATGTCTGCATCTGGCACCAGCCAACACAGGAAACAAGAAGCAAAGATTTTCCTTTTTTTCTCTCCCTAGAAATTATTTGCCAGGATGTTGGTAGGAATTTATTAAGACAGAGAGGAGGAAGGAGAAGGGTTTTGTTTCTGACTTTGAGAAGCACAATGTTGAGATTGACTTTTGCCATGAATTCTCAGCTCTTTTGGGTGTCTTTGTGTTGACTACCTTCTGCAGTTTTCCTTGCTGCCTTGTTCTTTTTTCATCATCTTGGAAAATTGTAAGCAAAGCCAGTAAGAAACTACACACAGAGGGTGGAAACTGTTGAGTTAAGGTTCCTTCCTTGGCAAGTGTGGATGGCAACACAACATTTCCAGAAACCTCATGGGTACTCATGTATAGTGCGTACAGAGACCACTCAGGGCTGAGCCTTCCCCTGACTTAACTCTGCTGGGTTTTGCTACTCATTATATACCTAGTGTGCAACACAGTCGATACTGATTCTTGCTACTAGATATATAAATATTATGTAAGTGAAGATCTATTTCTCCAAAACCCAAATTTTCTGTCTGTGGTCTATGGAAGTCTTTTTAAACTCAGACCTATTTTAGCTCCTCTTAGCAAAAGAACTCCTGTTCTTTTCTTGCAAAAAACGGTTATTTGTATTTTCTAGGTTATGCACATTCTCATTCAGCTTGCTGGCTTGATTCCCATTTCCAGGGCATGACCTTATCTAGCTACAGCTTTTGCTCTGAGTTGGAGACCTAGGATATATAGAAGGTTGTTTTGTTTTTGAAGTAGTCCAGAAAGCTGATCTATCTAGGCAACTGGCTTTGCTAGTACCAACTAGTACTGACCAGGAAAGATGACAAAAAACAAATTCACAATTGTGCAGTAACTGTGAAATAAATTTTTCTTCTCCATATTGTTGCTGCAGGATGCTCAGGGTTACTCTAAGACACTTGCTGAAACACGATTTTGTCACTACATTTTGGTGTTTGGCATAACACTTGCTATTTTTGAAACAAATTGTTACTGCTACAATGGTGCAAAGAGATTAAAGTTCCATTAAAAAACAGTAAGTTAGACTTTACATATTGAAACCGAGTAGTGCAGGAAGGAAGATGCCACACATATTTCAGGGCATGTTGCATGGACTGGCAGGTTTCAAGCCACTTCCTGGGAAAATTTGAGATCATTTCCACGTTTCCCTACCCTCCTGTCTGGCACAAGGCCCATGTTGATGGTGCCATTTCTTTGGCAATGTCCCTGCTCTCTTGGGAAAATGTGATTACTGAACCAAATTTAAGCAGGATGATAAACGGACACCTTAATTTTGACTTAAAACACTCAGCTGAAAGGATGGTGCCACAATTTCCTTTTAACTATGGTAATATGGCTAGAAAGAATAAAGCAATAAAATAGGACAGTATTATGTTCCAGAGCACCTTGGGATTTTGAGTCTCAGGTGCACGTGAAGAACTTGTTTATGACAACCACTGTATTAAACGAAAGAGCAGTGTGCAGGACAGGTTAATAGCTGGGAGTCCAGCCCTTCTCCCCATTGAGAACCAAGAGATCCACTTTAAATTGGAAACAGAATAAAGTGAACAATAGTTCTACATATTAAGCAGAAATTTGAATATTTCTTGATGTGGACTGTTAACTTTCACGTTCAGCTCAAAGCACAAAAGTCAGGAGGACTTTAATGCCTAAAACACAACCCTGTCTCCACTCCCCACCCTCCAAAAAAATCCAAATAAAGACCCCAATCCTTTCCCTAAGATTTCTCACTCAATATATTGGAACTTCTTTATGTTTCACACTCTATCAGCTGGCCTCAGTGAAAATAAGGATATACACACTGCATTTTGCTGCTTTTCATCTTTCAGAGCTAATCCAGCTAGGAGAAAGCCAGCCAGCTATCACTCCCTTGTGTGCACTACCTACAGATTTAATGATTCCAGGTTAGTCGGCTCCCCTTGATAAACATCTTCACAACAGATTAGATGCAGGAGAGCCCATAGGGGCTGAACTGGGCCTGCAAATCCCTTCTTCCTATGAGGTTTTGTGGGAAGGGAGATACCCAGTGTGCTCCAGCACACAAGCTGGGTGATGCAGGAGCAAGATCGCAACGTGAGCTTGTTTTGCACAGAGTTATTACAGACCAGCAGGATCTTTGTTAGGTCAGTTTTTATGAGCCTACATTGCAGAGCAGGGATGATTCTAAGACGTTATAGGAAAAACAAGAAGTCCATAATTGTTGTTGCGTTTGTTAAAGTGTGACTTATTTCTAAAGCAGATCTGTCTTGAAGGGAATGCATGTTTTGGTGCGAACCAGTTATATTATTTTATTGACATTTCCCTTTCTGATGTAGCTAACTTTGATAAGCTAAATGTAGCTTGTCAAGACAGGGAAAAAAAAATGTAGGCTGCTGTTGTTGGCTTTTTCCCCTGAATCCCTTCTGCACAGCTGCATTTTGGGAAAGCTTGATAAGAAATAGCATCACCTTGGTGTTTAAGGGAAAAAAAAAAAAAAAGAATTTCCTCTGTCTTGAAATAAACTGGAAAATAAACTTTTGTTGTCTGACCATGAGACCCTAGTTCCGTAATAGCATGTTATTTCACCTCTCACAGCTTTATGAGGAATTTAAAGCAGAAAAAAAAGGTGTCATTCCTGCTATTCACTGCTTAAGTTTCCCACTTTCCTAAGCCTGCTTCAACCTACTAAAACAGATGTTTTTCCTTGTGCAGAATGGAGCACTCTCCCTCATGCTGAGCACAAAGTCATCTCATCTCTTTAGCTCTTATTTGGCATTCCCAAAGAAGCCAATTTACTGCAATGGGAAAATAGTTTGGGAAATTGCCACTGTGTTTGGCAGTTTCTCTTGCCTATCATCAGTTGGACTGGTCTATTCTTGTTCATCTGCTCCTCAACATCATCCCTCTGTGAAGGGGCATACCTGAGGCAAATTTGATCTGAGTTCTCTTCAAGGGAGCTGCTGATGCAGCCTACAAGTTTGGTGGTTGTGAGGGAACACACACGGAAGTGGGGGACTTGCTTTAAATATGGTAGTGGCCAAGCTTGTTGCTTGCTGAGTCTGTTCCTTTCAAGCAGTGACCAATGCCCGCGTGGATCTCTCCTTATTGGTCTGTTACTGATACATAAGGCAAACTCACAGCAAGAATCAAAACTTGGGATGCCCAATGTACTAAAAGGCATTTTAAAGAAACATTATGCTACATTTGTTGTGATATAGTTCAGTAAAGGAGATAGATAAATCTTTTCCTCTTTCCTCGTGCTGCTCTTTCTTAGTTCTTGGGTCAGTTTACTGCTCAGTTCATAGTAAGAAATAAAAGGAGCTCTACAGGTGCTCCTGGAAACAGAAGCAGAGGCTTTTTTCCGCCCCTCACAGCCTTGCTAATTTTGGAAAGGAAAACAAGCATGTGGATAGAAGCTGCATATACTTTGGAAGCGGTTTTCATGTCTATTAATGTGATCTTTAATAGCTTGTGTCACAATCAATATGCATCTTGAGTGCAGGGGTCAGAAAATATTGGTTGAAATGTCAACCCTTTAAATAGTCTACTCAGATACATCAGTGTGTCTCAGGCAGGCAAAGGTTTGAATAAGTTATCGGCTATGAAAAGGGTGTATGTTAGGATACTGCAGTGCTAACCATTAAATGAGTGCAGCAGGGATAGATACAGGGTTTCTTTTTCTGCTTTGTTGGCAGGCCCTCATATTTGGCAACTCTGGTCCATTTTGGGGATATAAATAAGTACTCTCTTTGTTTCTGAGTATTTTATGACCAAAGTCTTACCAGTTCATTTTCATTATAGCAATAGTTCATTATGTCTTGACAGGTTATGAAAAATAATTTTCCAGAGAGAAAAACTCTACTTAAAAATAAGATTTTTTTTCCTTTTCAGGGAATAAAAATGGGAGTGAATTGAATTATGGAATAACATGCTTTATTTATTTATTTTATGAAACATCAGGTAGAAAATTGTAAAAAGCTAGGAAAGTTAAGGTTTTTGGAAAATTTCAGACACTGGGCTAACAATCTAAAGAAGAGATGAAGCCTTGGAAGAACTAGAGCTCAGAATTACTGATTTTTCAGTTCAAACTTAAACTCTGGAAATAAAGAAAAGTAATTTGGGTATCAAAACAAAATCTTTTCTTCTCATTGAAATGAAAAATAGCAGAGAAACCAAACAAAGTCAACTCGCATGGAGTCTCCTTCTCTGGAGCTCTTCAAAACCGTCCTGCGTGCCACCCTGTGTCACGTGCTCCAAGTGTCCCTGCTGGAGCAGGGGGTTGGACTAGATGATCTCTAGAGGTCCCTTCCAACCTTAAGCATCCTGTGATTCTGTGATTTTCTTAACCTGAACCAAAACATCACATTTCAATTTAGAATGATCCTCCCACTGAAAATGAAATGAAGCATCTAATATTGCTAATGAAAAGTTCTGGTTTACAAAGAAGACCTCTCCCCAACCTCCCCCTCTTTCTCTCCAGATGAAATAAATCAGCACATTGATGAACTAAATTTGGTTTGTCAGCCCTAATTAAAAATAGGAGTGAGAATCGGTGTTCAGCCAGTGGGAGGCATATATGGCACAAGTAGGTGAGGGGTGCCTTTTTCCTCTTATATGCCAAAATTGCTGTGTAGCTTTCAAGTCTGCTCTCACTGGTATGAATTTATCAAAATCACTGTAAAAGACTAGTTAGTGTTTGAAAACTTGAATTACTCATTTCCCAAAAGAAGTTTAATGATTCTATCTTCATTAGAGCAGCCAATGCCAAGGTGAGTGCTGGTATTAAATTGTTACTCATTCAGTTTATTTTTGTAGCATAGTAAATTTTAATTGCCTGCTAGCTTCCATTCTGTGTAGATGATGCTTCCTTCCTCAATGTATTTGTTTCAGTCTCATATTTAAGGTACAACATTGCAGTACAACATTGTATTTTGGTAGCTGCAGAATTTCCATGAACCAGATGAAATAAGAGGAAGTGTAGGACGAATGGTAATGGTATTAGTGACATAATAATTAAGACTTATTTAAGTTTTGTATATTTATTTATTTAGTTAGTAGAGCTTTTCATTGCCACATCTCATGTGCTAGGAAATAATTATTAAATCCCTAACACATGTACCTAGGAAATAATGTTATCCCTATTTTACAGGAGGGGAAATGAACAGAGATTACACAGCAGGCTTGTGTCAGAGTCCTGGTTCTACTCTGATTCCCTATTATGTGCTCTCATGGCTTGGCTACAAACACATCGAACGCTTTATCTTTTCTTCTCTGTTGGCCTCATTTACTGCCAACTGCTCCAACCCTGCTCTGGAGACAGATATTAGTTTCAGTGTGGAGTGGCTTGCTAGTACTGGTCACTCCTGTGTGGTGCCACAGGGAGGTTATGGCAGCGGTTGTCCCTGCTGTGACAGTTGGAACAATGTGGTGGGATGAGGGCTGGAGACTGGCATGAGGGGAAGCGCGTCCTGGTAGCTCCTGGGACTGCTTGTGCTGTTAAGCTGATCGCTGCGTCATCTGGAGGCCTCTGGCTCCCTGGAGCAGCTCCCTCTCCTCCATTCCTAAATGTCAATGGTGAGGAACAACATTCCCCACACAAACTTTCCCTGCCTTTTAGACTAGGCTTTGCTCCCTTCTTTGAATATGGGCGCCTTTCACCTGAGCTCCCCACATCATGTCCTGGGGCAGGCACAAGTGTGATCTTGAAATTCTGAGCAAAGTGCTTGATTTGAGATTTACCCTTTCCTTCAGCCCATGCTGAAGTTAATCTTAGGATTAGGCATCACATTATAGCACCAATGTTTCTGATGCCAGTTTGCTGAATCTGTCCTGGGGTTCTTATTTACAAGGAGGATTTCAGGCATAAAATATCAGTGAAAGAGAAAGAGGAATGTTGGTGCTTTAAGATACAAATCCATCTGTAAGAAGCAAATATAGCTCAGACAGTTTATAAAAAATGCTGTTCTCACACTAGAAAAAAAATGTAGCACCGTGCAAATGTTTCCCTTGGATGAAAGTGAACTTCCAGGGATGGGTTATGACTATCCATCCAGGCTGTCTGTGCCATAGGTATGCTGCAAACTGCAGCTTTTTTTTCAGGCCAAGAGGAAAATGGAAACATATGTGGGTAAGGTCATGGCTGCCTCAGAAAACACTGCCTAAGGGCAGTTCAATTTGAATCCTTATACAGTATCTTAAATTCATATGCAGTAGCTAATGTATTTTAATGGAGTGTCCTGACCCATTGTGTTCCACAATTAACCCAAAGCTCAGTGAAGACAAAGGGCAACTTTTCAGCTCAAGTATTCAGGAAAAAGAGGTTAGTTTATTTATTTATTTAAGGGCATTAAAGTAAACATTACATTGAACCATGAAGATCAGCTTTGAGTTGCACGGTATGATCTCTTCTCTCTTTAAGCAGGGCTTTATTTTTGATCTTGCAAGTAGAAAGCAAGAGGGAAGAATGATACTTTTTCCCAACCCCCTGTAAAGCTTTCCACAAGTTGCTAAAAGATTTTGAATTACTGGCTCATCGGATATGGAAATGATGGCTCTCATCTGGACTATTGAGCTCTTTCATACAGTCAAAGCACTGACCCATCTCTTAAGTGAAGGTGAGGAGGAGGAGGTGGAGAAAGAACTTTGTTTTTCATCACTGTCCCTTTGGTTCAGCATTGGCTGGTAGAATTGATCGAGTAACTGAGAAGGCAAATGAGCAGTTGGAAACAGAGCTCTTGAAATAGGACTCTTCTGCTACACAGTTTTGCATCTTTTTTTTTTTCCACAGCATTATTTCCATTTCTCTTTTACCCTGCTTTGCAAATATCAAATGTTACCAATGCAAAGTAGAAGTCCTCCTTCTTCCAACTTGTGCCTGTGGGTGAAGCTGACACTCTGATTTGTTGATTGTCATACAGGCTCATGGCAAGGGGAAAACAACATGGGCCCCTATCCTTTCATGCATGTTTTCGAACAGAATCAGTACAGCTTCATCTCAGTGTGAGGTTCAAAACTGTTTTTCTCTCTCCTGAGAGCCCTTCCTAACTACCTAAACCTGGCTATGTTCTGTCTTTCGAGAGAAGTCCATTAGGACTGTGGCAGTAGCTTTGAACAGCAGCCTCCATTCCTTCTTCTCCTTTTATTGTGGCTAAAGAGTGCACTTGATAAGCTCACACTGACTTAACCAAATAACTCTTCTCCAATTTTTTTTTCTTTCTTTTTTCTACACAGGAAGAAAGGATTGCATTGGGGTACTCGAATAGCAGAAGGTATCTTTCTCTTCCAAAGCAATGCAGATGCAGATCTTAGACCATTTGTCACAAAATCTTGTGGTGTAACACAGCAACATTTTGTTTTGAAACTGGAAGTGTACTGCTTAGCCACACTTGGCTATATTTCTATTCATAAATAGCTCTTTCTAAATACAGTAGTAACCTGTGTTTTTAATTCAATTTCTTTCTTTCTGCAGTTGTTATTGTTATTATTATTATTTTAATTAACATGGAAATATCCCAGTTCATTCTCCAATGATTCTGTGGAAAATACTACGCTCTCTACTGCTATTGCACGTGGGGATCCCAAGGACGTTGATTTGCAGAATCGAATGGGGTCGTTTCACTTCAGTAGCTCTACTGAAGGTTCTTTTCCTATAAAGCCCTTCTAGCCTTTTGAGAGGCTGTTAATTCTTCCAGCCAAACCTCCTGCAAAGCCTGAGAAATTCCACTGGTTTCAATGAGGTTCTAATAAAATATGGAGTGAGGGGGAAGTTCAGTTCCCTCTCATTTGGCTGCATTAATTATGCTGTGCTAAGAGGAGTAAAAAGCATTATATGGTTACACTTAGCACTGAGTTTTGCCATGACTTTATACCACAAGTGGTCAAGTTCTGCTACCAGCTTTATATAGGATCTTGTCAGGACAGAGTCACACTATCAGTCTGATGATTCTCATTTTTTTCTGAGGGGGAAAAAACAAAACAAAACGACTAACTATATATCAATTTCGTTCCTTTTGGGTGCAAAGATCTTGATCTCTAAAATGAGGAGGATGGGACACCTCATTTATCACCTGCAAAACTTGAAAGAGAAAAAAATAGGGTTCTTTCTGTAACTTTTGAAAGTCTATTACAGATAATGTTGCTTGAAGATCTGAAAAGTGAATCACCTTTTCACTCTGCTCCAACAGACCACGTGTGTTTTGAAAACCTTTATTTCTGCATCTGATATACTATTAATCATTAAGCAGATGGCTGTGCTGAAGAGTTCTGATCTATAAGAAGAATTCTAATTTATATTTATAGAAAAGATTTCTATACATTAAATGTTTCATTGTTTCAAGCCAAGAGAGAGCTTTGTGAGAATAATATTACCAAAGAATATCACAATCATTTTTGAACAGTGTAGAGGAAGCAGGGGGTAAATCTATTCAGAATTTTACTTCTAAGTTGACTGAGCTTAATGTAAAGCTTTCTGGACCTATGTGACCAGAAAGAAATTGAGAAGAGGAAATTCACCCTTCAGTCCTGTCATGTAACTTCCTGATTCAGTTCAACAATAAATGCACAGACATTGAAGCAGTGTTTCCAGAGCTGTTTATGTGCTGCTCTCCATGTTCAGCTGAGGACTGAGTTTGATAGAGTCAGTGAGATACTAGTCAGGGATGGGGACTGGTCAGGAGCAGGGACCTGACTCCTCTTCTTGTCTAACAGGTGCCCTATCCTTAGGTCAAAGAGTTATGTTCCTATTTCCTCACCCAGACTGTTTAATATATATCACTTACCCCCCTGGACCCTCCAACACACACAGTGTGTGTCCCTATTCTTGAGTCTGATGGCCAGGATGGAGAAATATATATAAATATATATGTGTGTGTGAGTATATATATAATGATTATTTTTTCCTCTGGAAAATAGGCAATGAGAGATAAAATTCCTTCTTGGCATATCCTGTAGCTGAGTTTAGCTCTATGAGCAGTAAATATAAACCTACCTGAATACCACCCTGACATTGATGTCTTATGGGGGGAAAATTATAACAGAGATGTTTACTTCTAGGTAAATCTTTATCTCTCAATCTTGCTACAGTGCTGTAGTCTCTCCAAGACCCAAAGCAGGGTATCTGAACCTCTGAAGAAACTGGATTTTTCAGATGCTTTCTCATCCTTGCTGTGCCTAATGGTTCATCAAGTCTATAGACTTTTGGCACTCTTATCTGTGCAATAGCTTTGCTTCTTTTGACAGGCCTTCAGTTGCAGTGACTGTCAACTCAACGTTTTTTATTGCCAGTGAGCTGAGACATGCAGTGATAAATAGAGGTATTAAGGCTAAAGGAGAACAGCACCAGCTTTGCTTGCTTGCAGAATTATCTCAGCACTCAATTTTGATTGGGAGAAAGGAATTTTCTTGTATGGTCTGGGCTTGAACTGGTCTTAAAATCACTGGGGGAAAAAAACCTACAAATGAGTTGGCTCTTTCTTGAGGCCTAGCATGTAAATGTCCTTCTTATTCCTTACACTGCCAGTATAGTACAAATTGCACCCAATTTCATTTCGATATAGCAATGTGTCTCTGAGGACTGTGCCTGTACAGTGCCATCAATAGGCGTCATCACGCCGTGCCGCTGCAATGAGATCATCTGTTTATGTATGCATCGAAAGACAGCATAAAAGGTTTAACTTGCTTCAGTGAGCTGTAAGCAGAAATAAAATAGGTGGCAGCTTAGGGTTTGAAGCAAACTAGATCCTATAATATCTCATTCAGGAAATCTTATGAATTATTGATTACATTTTTCTTTCCTCTTTTCATTTTAGGTCACTTACTGCATGCTTGTTAGCCAGCCATAGTCTTCAGAGGTTATTTGCATTAATTTATAGATGGCTGCTAACTGTCATGCTAGTTCAAAGAGGGACCTCTATTCTCTGTCCTTTCTTCTGACATGGCCCTCTGCCAGGGTGGAGTGATTAATGTGGATACCTGCTTGCTACAGAGTGGCCTGACAACAGTAGCTCATTTCTCTTGTCTGTTAAGCCAGTATGAAGGCAGTGAAGGCCTCTGGTTAATGAAAGGAGCTCTATTCAAATATGCCATGTAGAGGTGTTCACTTCTATCTCTTGGAACCAGACCCATGAGACTTCTTGTCTGTCTCCCTCCCTCCTTGGAGCTTCATGCATTTTTACTGAACATTATCTTCAAAAAAAGCCTTGAGCTGCTTCATCCTGTGTGATGCTCTGTCACAGCATGTGGCAGATGCTGCCTGCCTGCACCAGGACCCTGAGTATGCAGGAGGAGAGGCCTGGAGGTAATGAGAAGCCTGAAGAGGGGCAGTGAGCTCCCACATGTGAACACAGAGTCTGAGAAACCATCAGAGACCTCCAAGATGATGCTGTTGCCTATGTCTCATGCTCCGCAATAAGGTGGCCGACGACAAGCAAGCCATGCAAAGCTGCTTGTGTGAGTTGGGCGCTCCCGACGCTCAGGGGTGGTGATTAGCTGGGCTCTGATGCATGTGATCCCCAGCTCCGGAGAAGTGCTGGCTTCTTTCTAAGCTTGAGAGCCCCATGGGGAGAAGGGAGGGAGAGAGAAAATTGCTTCTGTAAAAAGTGTCAGTAGCTCCTTAAGGTCTCAGTTTTCAGTGAGATGGTTGAGTGATTCCTGATGAGCCTGCAGATAATTCTTAGGACTATTGGAAACCATATGGTTTGGGCTTCTGCTTACTTATTCTAATACATTTCAATCTTCACTGTACAGTAAACACACAATGAGCAGATGGCAGAAAAGGAGAGTCTAGTCACCAGGACGAGATGATCATTTTTGCATGGATGTGCCCCTGGATGCTCCAGCTTTATTGCCAGCTCTTGGCAAGAGGCATCCTGGGTGACTGCTGTGCCTACACAGTACCCTACCTGGTCTGTGTTTCTTCCCCTGCCTTTTCCTGGCTGGACATCTCATTCCCAGCTGCGATCCCTCCTGCTCTTCCTCCCTGAGCTGTCCCCTAGTGGCTTCCAGGTTTGCTGGCTCATTTGCAGACTCATTAGAGAGAGGATATCAGATATTCAGTCACTAAAAAGACTCCTTTTGGTGCAGGGAAACCTGCAGGCATTGCTTGGGCTCATCAGAAGCACAGCATCAAGGCCGTCTTTTCTTGGTTGTGCTCTTGCCTTTAAAAGTACTTGTTTCCTTTTAATACAGCTTTCCACTATCCTGTTATCAGAGGCAAGTATCTAGCCAACACGTGTCAGCTTATGTGAATTTTTATATAGAAGCCATTGATGGTTTTTTTGTGCTGTTCATGATATACTTTTTTTGAAAAGAAGCCACGGGGAACATTACTTTTTTCTTTATTGTTTGTTTTCTCAGAGACAAAGATTACACTCCTTCTCTGATCATCCTAAGCCTTGTTATTGCTCAGCATCACTTATTTAAGAATTTCTAAATGATTTAGCCCACTAGCTGAGGTACAAAAGCCTTTTGCCCCAGGCTTCCCAATGATCTCTCCGAAGTATTTTCTGGTCTTCACTCCCTAATTACATTACTGCTAATTGGAGTGCCTGGTGCTGCATAAAGTGCGGCCATGGGGATAGCTACCACCTGCTCCCAGGGAAGGTCACTTATCACCAGACTCTTGAAGGTTGCGAATTGGTTTTGTGCAGATGCAGCTCCTGCTGGGGCCAGAACAGAGGGAATGCGTTCATTTTTGCCTTCCACTTCACCTTTAATTCACGAACCCATAGGAACTGACAGGGAGAGCAAAAGTACTACAAAGCATTGTTGACAAGATTTTCTATTTTGAGGTTGGAGAGGAGTAAAAGTCTTTCTCAGTCGATTACTGGAATTCTTCATGGCCTTTAGACAGCAAGCTGACTGGTCAGTGATGAATGTCTACCAATTATTTGTCCACAGACAAGGGGAATGGTGCAGTTTAAGCTGATCCATCAAAGATGAAAACTAATGGCAGGGGACTAAGGTGAGTGCCTCAAATCAGTGCATGGTTTGCATGGTTTTCCTGCAGAACACTGTGAAGAATGAATTCATAGAAACTCTGCTGGGAAATCAGACTCACAATATTCAGCTGAGTAGACTCCACTGTTATCAAGGGTCTCAGACTCTATATAGCGGGGCAATGCATCCATGCCAGTGGTGGATATGCTAGTTCCTTGTATCCTTGTATCTACTCTCCCCAGCATTGCTACACCTGCATCAGCTCAAGTGTCTGTTCCGATACACCTCAGATGATGTGCCATCTGATGAACCTCATTCAATCTCGAGAAACTGAGAGTGCCTGGGGAAATAGCTCTCCCTATCCTCCAGGGTAGGAAGTGCTGCATGCTAGGAAAGTGGACATGTGAAGGGGAAGGAATTGAGAAATGGAAGGTGGTTCTAGATGTAGGTGGTAAGAGGCTCAAGGGCATGGACTAAACTGTTTCCAGTACAGATATTTACAGCCTAGTTCAGCCCCTCTGCATCCTGATAAAGCCAGTCACTTGCGCTATGCTTGGTAATATCTATGTGCTCTTAACAAGAGGTCTGTGATGATGCATGGTGATCAGGGGTTCAATCTGAGGGCAATACTGGGGAAAAGAACTGGCTGCCTGCTTGAGAATCCTAGAGAGTTTTGCGGCATGAAGTATTTCAGAACTGTACTTTAAGTCACTGTAGGAAGTAAGAGTCGGGCCTGACCGAGGTCCATCTTGGCTTTATGTCTTATTAAATTCCTTATTAGATGTAATTATATTTTATGTGAGAGTACAGTGAGATGCTGAGGTGGGAGCGGAATGTGCATTGAACTCTCCCTTCTTTCTGCTTGCTACTTCTCCTCCACCTACTGGTTCAAAATAGCAAATATCATGCTCCAAGTTTTCCTTTTTCCATTGAGACCCACTGTTTGATTATTACTGTTACTTTCTGTATGTAAGCAAGTGGCACAGCAGTTTGTCTCTACTTTCATCCTCCTTGATTCATTTTAGCAAAGGTCACCAGCACTAATAATTGAAGTAATCATTTATATTACTACTTATCATGCAGATGGCTTAAGGCTGCAGGGTAAAATACAATAGCAAACAATTTTAAACAAATTAGCTCCTTGGTAGTTTTAGTGAAGAAACATTATGACTTTGCCAAGAAGAGCAGGAGCTGGAGCTTTGAAAGGTTGCATTGGGATACTGAACCCTTTAGGGCTACGCATATGGTGGCTGAAGGAGCTCTTTTGGGACAGGTAGACATCCCAGTATTAGCTTCATATCAGCTAGAGCAGGTAAATAGGAGAAGATCTAAAAACTCTCGGGGTGAAGGACCTGCTGCAGAGTCAGAAGATGGAGTATGCACGTGAGGTGATCGGTGCTAAGAAGAAAACTTCCACCCCTGGAGATCTGCTCTCTGTTTGGGTGGGAAGCTGTGGGGGAGTGGGTGCCTGCAGCTGCACCACCCCTGTGCTTGCCGTGTGTGTGAGCTGGGTGAGAGCTGCAGGGCACAACCCCAGCGCGCCTCTAGCTCTTGATGCAGGCACAGGCAGGCAGGCCTGAGCTTCCCTGCCTCTTGCACAGCCTTGTTATGAAGACAGCTTCTTTAATTTCATAATGACTTAGAGGTGTGCGTGTGTATTGATTCATTTTCTTATTTATCTACTTATTTATTTTCCTTTAGCCAACATTCTAATAGGGTTAAATACAGCTTGTTCCTTTGGAAACGAGGCAAAGGATGAGAGCAGATGAACACACTGCTCTGGGGAAATCGCGCTCACTGTGGGAAACTCTCTCTGCTTGTGAACTCATCTGGGACCAGATAATATCAAAAACATAAAACGTACTTGAAATATCAGTCTCCATCTCTCTAGTCTGTCATAAATGTTTAGACTTCATGGTTACTGTTTCTGCTAGGCCCTATGCAAGCTCCGAAGGAGGTGCCTGCTCTGAACAGATCCCAGTCTGGGAAGCCCAGAATGGCCAAATGACAACCCCCAGAGATGCATGTTAACCTGGGCTCCAGGTAGACCTGGGTGCAGAGTCTTGCCCAGCCCCAGCTTGCTCTGCTTTCCTTTTCTCTGCCTGTAATTTCCATCAGGACTCCTACAGGTAGAACGATCTGAGAAAGAGCGGAGTCTTACAAGAGCCCAAGACGGTTGAGAGGTGGGGAAGTGAAATGGGGCATTCATTTCATGTCTATGTTTAGATATCTCCACGTATGTCACAGAATGGTGGTGGTGGGGGTGAGTAACACACTGCATTCGCTAGTGGGAAAGAAATAATAATAGGTTTTATTGATATGGGCAATGCTTTCACAAGATTCTGTGGCAAGGTCACTTATTATTTACTGGATGGGGTACAAGAAAGACAGAATTATCAAGGACACCCTCCTGTTGAGTCACGGGGTTCAGATTGGACCCCCTTGCTTTCCAAACTCCTCCTGAGAGGACTCTGGGCATGGCTGGATCCAATACTAGTCCCAGACCTGGTCAATGGTTTATGACTAAGGGATTTTGTGCACAGTTATGTCAGTAAAATTTACACGTTCAAAAAGTTATAGTCACTTACAATGAATCTGTTAGGACCTGGCAAAGATCCCTCAACTCTGAGGAGAATCCTTGAAAAGTGTCTCTGCTCAAGGGGAGATTCTACCATGCCAACCAGCTGCTATGCGAGAGCTCAATGGAGTCTAGGGCTGTCCCCATGTTTATGGGATAAGATGACTGACTTAGAGTCATTCTTTCATTTCAGACAACTTTTGGCTGGTGAATGCTCAATTAGCCTTTATTTCCCCACTAGAATGCAGCCATCAGGACTGTTATTGATGGTTATTGTCGGAATGGGGAAAGAGATCAGAGCGGCAACTACTAGGATCAGATAATGTGGTGGTTAACACCTTGACAGGGCTACACGTGAAAAGTCAGGTTGAGCTGGAGAAGGAGCACACCTGTCACGACACAGGTGGGAGCTTAGACACCCACCTCATGTTCCGTTCCATGAGTTACTGAGGTGAGAAGGCAATAGGTGTCTATTTAGCTCTCAGTGACCTGAACTGTTCAAATGCTTGTGTTGACTTAGTATCCAACAGCCACGACAGAAGCTGGACTCCAGTAGACACCTAAATTTAGATGTTTTCCATGGGACAAATTGCCTGAGATGGGTGATAAGAAGTAGAAAGGACATAAATGGCTGTGGGAAAATTGGGCAGAGCTGTGAGCTGGTACTGGTGGCAGGGAGCTGGAAGGTGCCTTGCCTGGGGTAGTGGAAATATGAGATAACTGGAGGAAGAGTAAAAAAGTTGCTAAGGTTGCAAGACACTTACACTTCAGTTGTAAAGGTGTCATATGAGAAGATATTACAGAGCAATGGATTTTTAGGTGAGAGTGTGGGTGTTCATGTTGGAGTGTGTGTCTTTTCCAGAGTAGATGGTGATCTCGTGCCCGTGTTCTGCCACAAGTCATGAACAGGAAAATAGAAAATATGAGGCATGAGACATAAGTTCTAGCACTGCAGGCAGAAACAACAGGCTTTAAATACTAGATACTGCCACCTTCATGGGTGTGGAGGTGATGGAAACAAGTCAGGAGTATCTACTTTGAAAATTGAGATAATAGGATGACTCAAGTCTAGATGGGTTTGAAGACTGGAATGCAGAAACTCCCATAATACACAAAAGGGGCTTTTTGAAACAAGATGAATATGTGAATTTAGGAGAGAGAACTCCTATCAGTTCTTTGTAAAATATCTTGTATCTTTGGAAATAATTAGGAATGTAGATACCTTTCAGAAAAATATCCCATGATCACTAAATACTGTTTATCTCAATCTTTTTTAAGCAAGGAAGATTTAAAAATTAAATGTAAAAAAAAATTCTTTTCTTTTGACATACCAAAATTCATTGTAAAATTTCAAGCTTCTCTCAGGAGAGCCAAAAGAAATGATCAAAGAAATGATTTGGGTAAATACCTGCTGTTTCAGTGTAGACAGAGTTTGGTTGCTTTGCAAATCATTAGAGGTAGGTACAACTGTATTATAAACCTCTCTAAGACATCCCCACTCCCCAAGAGAACTGTGGAAATGTAATAAACTTTTGCTTTATTGGCAGAGGAAACCGTTATGGAGGAAATCTGTGTACTGAAACAATCTTTCTTTAAAATTAAATCAAGAGCAGATGTATTTTTCTTGAATATGATCATTACAAGCAAGGAAATGCACAGTGTGTGTTTTTAGCTTAAGCCAATTAAGAGAAAAATTTTTCTCTTTCAGGTTAGCTAAATGTCATCCATTTTCTTCAGATATCCACCTCAAAGGAATTTATGGGCTATTGCCTGAGTGTAGTGCCTGTAGTGTCGGGTGCACATTCATAGCTGTTACATTCAGGTTTTTTTTCTCAGAACTGTTAATCAACCTCTTTAAAAGATCTTCACTTCATTTCCCCAGTCCAGAGGCGCTTCTTAAACAGCTCCCAAGCATCATCTTTTTCTCGAAGTTGAATACTGGGATGACCCCTGATATGAACTGGGGGCCAAACTTAGAGGGACCAAACTCCATCCCACCTGAAACATCTCATAGACCTGATTTTATGAGAGATTTATGGAAAATGCTAAACATCAGAAACAGAAAATTAAAATAATACAAGGGCAATATTGCATCAAAGAAACGCTCAGGTAGTAAAGTGTACAAACTTCAGAGCAGGTTAAGCGTACCTCGTTGAATCTTACGAGCTTTGCAGCATTGAGAACCACTCATACGCTGCAATTAGGCTCGTTAAGCTGAGAGGCAGCAAGGGGCCATCCTCAACATGACCGGTGTGAACCCAGGCTGCAGCAGTTGGGCAGGGCCAAATTTTGTTGTCTCATCACTGATGGAGAGATGCATTATTACAGATCTATGTGGATATAGCTATGTTATCACTCTGCTTCTAAACAAGCTAATTCTAACCTTCAGGCTTACTGTGGTTATGTAAGCTAGCCACATATTATTCTGTTTATTTACCTATTCTTCTTCTCATGTGAAGGTGAAAAGTTCACCTTCTGTGCTTCCTCTTACTTGGGGCTATTTCCCTTATGTCAGGTCAGAAAGAATGATAGATTTTGGTGGTGATATGACTTGCCTAAAACCATGCTGGTTAATGAAAGAATGAAACAAAGTAGGGGGGTTTTGGTCTCAAAAGGAACAACAAATTATTGTATGAGCAGAATGAGATGAGGTTCTAGCAGAATTTAATAGCACAAAACATCAGATCATGCCCGTAGTGTCCAATAATAAGAAAAAGAATACATATTAAAAAACAAGAGAGAGAGACTTAGAATAGGTGCAGCAATGTCTGGGGAATCTGACATTTGAAGTACACTTTTGTATGCTTAGCCTTGTCAGACAGAGAAGAGGTTATAAAGGATTGTTATAACTATACTTCAGAGACATGAAGGGGTAAAAATTATTGAATAATACTCATTAAAGAAGAAAAAACATTTAAGCTGCCACAGATGCTGAATCTGATGGGAAAAAACAACTGAAAGTGCTGGAGAAGTGGCTTTCATTGTGAGACGAAATGAGGGAGCCCTTGCTCATCCTGAAGTAAATTTTTGTCATGTGGTTGTCTAAGTGGGCACCAGTGTGGCATGAGCACTGGTCCTGTGCTCTCAGTTAATATTCTGATTTACAAACTAGCTCCAAGGAACCCCTGAGAAAGTGGGCAGGCAAATATTTCCTTGATGGAAGTAATCTTCTCCTGCCCATTCTTTTCTCAAGCTATGCCTCAGACACAACAAGGAACTGAGCTGCCAGTGGGAATGAGTAGATGCAGAATTAAAGTTCTTGTTCATGCAGTAAATTACATTAAAGTCAATTTATGATATTGTTACAGATTAACGCATGGGCACCTGAGTCCAAAGTCAGGCTTTAGTATCGTTTGTCTTCAATCTCATCAATTGACAGCATAGCTGACCATTGTCTTCCACCACTTACTGCAATTTTGATTAAATGCCTGATGAGAGGTGTGCTTGAAAGATGGCAGTTAAAAAATAAGATACCACTCCCCAAGGCTTTTCAGAATGGTGACTAGTTTCTATATTTTCTATACTTACTTTGCTGTGCATGTAGTGTGCTTTTAGTAATGAGCAGGGAGCAGGAGACGTGGTGAGGGAATTAATCATTTTGTGAAGATAATGATTCTTTAGATCCTCTAAGCTGGTCATTAATTTCCAGAAAATGGATTGTTACTACTTAAGCTACAGTCTTATAAAAGTTAAAATATGATTTTGCAAAACTTAATTCAGCATAAGTGCTGGCAGGACCATGCTGCCCCCAGGTCAAATCCAGCTGCACTGGACTCTAAAGGTTCATTTGAAAAACCCTGTTAGAAGAGCACATGCTCCTGGCACACCTGCAGTGCCATAGATCGTTGTTGCTGATATTTTCGTACATTCACAGGCTTAGGCAAACAGGTACAGCCGGTTTTGACAGGATGTCAGAGCTTCCCTACAGGTTACACTCGTTTAACCAAACCAACAGGCACTGCAATGTATAGGCATGCTCGACATGACCATGCTAATCCTCCTTTGCACCAGGTATGCTCCTTTTTGTGTTGAGGAGATTTGGAGAAGAGATCTCCTTCTAAAGTGGTGTATGTTCCCTAGACGCTCTTTCTGGAAACTCTCTGTAGCTCTTGAGTTTTTTGGATAAATTTTCTTTTTTTTCATTGGATGCTCTAGTGCTCTTCTCTGAAAGACTTATTTCTACAAGTAGGATGTTGAGTCTTTCTCACTGCTTGGGAAAGTTAATTCTTGTATGTGTTTGGCAGTTTTTTTTTTCTTTTTCTCAGGTATACCTTCACTTTACACTCCAAAAAAAAGAAAAGAAGTGGAGGTCATATCCCCCTGTTTTTAATGTAAGCCCCTTTCTTCACCTTTCATTACATTTTATGTTGCTCACAACCCCAACCTCTCTCTGGAGCATCAAAGTGCTGGAACAAGGCTGACTTACAAGGGTACAGTGGCAGCAATGGGTGTTTGCCTGGGAAAGAAAGTAGTGGGAATCCCTTCTAGCATGGACCTGCTTAGATGTCAGATGTTTTTATATTGGAGACCAGGATCTGTTCATCCTCCTCCTAAGAATTTGGGCATGTAGGTGCAGGGAAGAGTAGGATGCCGGGACAACCACGGCACTGTGCAAAGGACTCGGTTGCTCATCTTCCTCCTCCTGTTATTTTGCCTGCCTATATGTGCTCATGTATTTTGGTCCCCAAATGTGCATATGATGTTTTATAATTTGCACAGATATGATTAGATAGGAATTTATTTAGAACTACTTGCTCATTTGATGTCGCTCACATGCAGTCAGCAGCTTTTAGGTCGAAGTCCTAGCTGAGAAGGAAGATGTAACTGCAACAGAAAATATGAATAAAAAAGGACTGGAGCAAGATCAGAAATGTAGAAAGCATTAAAGATAAATGTGAGTGTAATAGTATAGGATATCTGCTGGCAGGTAACAGGGACTTTAATGGAACTTTGATATGAAGGAAGGTTATCATGTTTCCTGACTGATTTTCTTCTGTCTCTTAGCCAGAAGCAGCAGATGAAAAATGAAGTTTCTCAACCATTGATCTTGTGCGCAGTGGAGACATATTTTACTGGGATTCTTAGCTGTAATGCTCGAGCAGCTTGTTCTGTTGATTAAAACTAATTTAGAGCTGGGTAAATGAAACAGCATAAAACAATTAAAAATGTTCAATGACTTCATTTTTTTTAAATAATTCATGTCTTTTTTTTTTTTTGGTAATTCATATCTTAGACATAAGAAGCAAGTCGTTATCGCTGTTTTTTTTGCAGCTTTGTGAGCTGCATTCCCCTTCTAATGCTGAACAGGAATAGTTTCTTTAATAACTCCATTTTTTAGGAGTAATTTAGACCTCCGTGCTTCAAATGGATGAACTGGTTTGATAGAAAATATTGCAGGGATGCTTAAACTGTTTCTAAATTTTCTCTTTCTCTGAAGAAAGGATTCCAGGTTAGCAGTCAACAGCCTATTAAGAAAACATACCCTGCTACCCCTTCCCCCAGCATGGTTGTGTCTCTAGCTGGGATTGTGCAAGAAGAGAGAAAATATATCTTTAAAGCAATTTTTTTTGATGTTTACTTCCATGTGACAGCTTCCTTTTGCTGCAGTCACTTATTCCAAGATGCTTTCTGGTTTCTTCAGATCAACACAATCTGCTGTATGAGCAATAAAATTCACAAGAGTGGCAAGAAACAGAAGAGAAACTGGATTTCAAAGAGGGAGAAACCTGAGCAATGTAGTTTGTCACACAGCATTGATGCTGAACAGATTTGAATGGAGATTTCTTATTATTAGTGCCATTCTTGCATTCAGTCTTCTGTGCTTTTCCATGAAGGCTCCTGACATTTTCTCCTACCTTTCACCTTTCCTGGCCAGTGAAGACATTCTTGCTCTAACCCTGTCAAAACACTGCTATTTCAGCAGACCACAGTATTGCTGTGTCAGATATGTGAAGCAAGGTCACTTGCTCCCTGGCCCTGGGGAGCACTGGGCAATTCTGATTTGAGATACTTGCTGTTACTCTGTGCAAATGGCCTTTTGTTTGAAGGACTTGACTCTATGATAGTTGGAAAGACATACAAATATTGCTTAATATCTACATCTATTGGAAAAAAAAAGAGTGAGGAGATTTAAGTCATGTTTTGTATTGAGATAGCTTATGAAATTCAGTATACTGCTTACTGGTGTTTATAATTCTTTTTAAACATCTGTTTCCAACATGTAATTTATTGCTCATGTCTGTAGCATGCTTGTAAGATTTTTGCAGTTGATCCTTTTCAATAAAACTCTGTTATAAAATGTCACTAAAATTCAGAAATACAAGCTTACACAGGCTGATTCTTAAGAGCAGTTTGAACATAAGAAAAAAATATTGTAGTAAAATTTGTAATTAAATTGCATGTGCCTATGAAACAGGGAAATAGAAGTGCCAAGAATCTCACTCAAAATTTTGGAGTTAAAGAAACTTGAAAAAACTGTCCTCATTTTAGATTTCAATGGGCTACCTCTGACTGGATGTAAACTACAGAAATGCTCAGCCAAACTTTACAAGTGTATCCTGCATATGTAGTAGGAAATAATGTTTAATTTCCATTCTCCAGTAAGGACATTTCTCCTTGCTCCATGCTGACATTGCTTGTTCAGGTGGCTTGGCTTGGTTTACTTCTGGAGAATCTGTGCAATGTTCAAAGTGAAAAAGCAGCTACATGAATGGAAATCTTTCAAAAGTGTTTCTTAAGAATTAGCATGTTGGTGAACAGATTAAAATTTTATATGTAAGGATGTGTTTTTAATGATTTGTGGAATGAGACACTGCAGTTTCTCCAGCTAGCCAGAATGTAAAAATGTGTTTCCTTATATCGTATGCTCCTCTGCCCTTACAATATCTGACAGCAGCTCCTAGAATTGCAGTGAAGCATCTGAGGGTAAATACTGACTTTCTAAGGGAGAACACTGAAAATGCCATAGCTTTTTCTGAGAAGTTATTCTTCAGAGCAAAAACCTTGATCTTCCTTTCTGTGCTCATAACAAATTGGCAGATTTAATTATAGCATAGATTCCCATCCCTCCTTCCAGTCCCAATAATCTTATTAAAAGTCTTTCATAGAAACCTTGTGAGACTGAATATGCTTTTGTCTTATCAGCTTACAGTGCTGGGGCAGTGCAGACTGAACTTTAATAAATGTGTCATTAAGTTCATGATTTAAACATCATCTAATTGGTTAGGAATTTATATTCTAAAGTCCTCCTTAATGCCATTTGATTGCAGCAATGTGCCAGATAAATTAAAACAAACAAACAAACAAAAAACCAAAAAAACAACAACAAAAAACCCACCAAGGTATATCATAGCAATCAGACTTCCCTCTGGATCATATAAACAAATTAATGCTGTATGCTTGCAAGTATATTTATTACTTTCAACATGTTCTTCAGTGAGTTGTTTCATTTTCTAGCCAGCTGTTTAATTATATATTCTCTCTATGTCAGCAAATGACAACTTTTGTCACTTAAAATGTTAATGGGTAGCACAGGATTGATGCATCTGTTTGAATTGGCATGAATGTAGGAAAAATCCTGTACTGTGTTGGTAGCTTCCTTCGCACGACTGTTCCCATCTCCTCAGTGCAAACAAATTGTGCTAATTTAAAAGAATTGTTATTATAACATTCAATCTAAATGAATCATGAAATTGCAGCTCAGAAAAACTGTAATGCTGATGCAAAAAGGAAAATGATGTAAAATAAAAATGACTTAGGTTTGGTACTTGGTGAATTCTAGATGGTGTTGGAAGCCATAACTGCGTTTCCTTAAGAAATGATGCCTGTGCATGGCCTTGAGTTTGCCAGCAGTGCACAACAGTCTTATCTGCTGTTCCTTTTAGTGCTGCCTGTGTCACCCAGTTTTGCATTTCTCTTTGTATGCTCCTCTAGTCATGTCTCATTTGCCTGTTTCTCTCCAACCTACCTGATAAGGATAATCAACCATGCAGCTGTTGCCATTGACCTGGGTATGGCCTCTCCTGCGGATGGAGTGACCATCTCGGGGCCTGTGTGGAACAGAAGGCCTATGAAGAGCAGGTCCTCAACCTCTGCTTCTGGGGTGTTTGGTAGACACCTCCCTGGGAAGCAGTTTCTTCTTTTATCCATAGTGGCTGATGGCACCTGGACTGAGCCCAGTCGCTCCTCTGCTAAACTTTGGACTTGGGGAAGGACTGCCCACATCCACTGAGAGGGTAACGTTTTTCCCGCGTCATGAGTGACACCGAAGAATTCTGGATGAGGTAGGAGTTGCTCAATGCCAGGAGTTAGCACTTGCCTTGCAGATAGTGTTTCATATGCCTGTCTGTCACCCCTGCCTTAACTGTAGGTTTCAAAACCTGCTTGCAGGAGGAGTGATCCTGACTCCACCAACCACCCTGAATTGATAAGAGCAGTCTCAAAATCAGGTGTGTGTGTGTGAAGAAATAGTCCATTTGCTAACTGGTTTGTGTTTTGAAGATGATCTTTTCTTCAAAGCAGCTGTTGATAGTGTATTTTTTTCTGCAAACTTTACTGTGAATTAGGTGTTGCATTGATGCGTTGTTTATGGATCAAGGAACCTTCAAATTAACTAGGTGATTTTTTTATTACTTTACTCTGGTCTGAAGGATGTGTGATGCCTGAAGTCATTATCATTTGCGACTTTTCAATAGAAATCAACCACTCACTCTCTGAACTTCCTCCACAAATATCTTGCTTTCTAGTTTTGGATAATGTTAATTTATTTTTGCAATATTGAGTCTTGTACCACATGTACTACATGAACTTATTTACCTGGTTTAAATGAATATTATATATTTCATTTCTGTTCTAAAATCTCATTTTGAGAGAAAATTAACGTAAATGTAGCCTTTGTCTCGGAATCTTCTACCTGCATTAGTGTAATTCTTCTGTACATTAGGGCAAATATGACCGTAGTTAGCCTGTGTCTGTTTTTCAACATCATGCAGCAGTGGCATCACAGATTTGCTGAATTGCTTGCCCAACTTCTGCTGCCAGCCCAGGTCTATGTTTCTTACTTTTACTGTCAGAGAGAGAATTGGAGTCATGGCAATAGCCTCCTAAGGTGCTAGAGTATATGGCTGGCAGTGAACCACCATTATTCATCTTACACAGGGCAAAACTACCATGAGTGCTAATGACGCTGGTTAGCAGTGACAGCAGATTAAAATTCCTGTGGTAGTCATAAAAGGGCCTACAACCTACAGCAACTCTGAGCTACCTAATTCCTTGTCAAGAGTAAATATGGCAATGATATGAAGCAGACAAAGAGCTCTTACCTCCTCCCCCAAATTAGGTACTCAATATCTCAATATCTGTCTTTATAGCTTAGTTTTAGTTTGGAAGGGAACTTCCTTGCCAAAGGAAATTGTAGATGCAGTAAGAGGAGAAGGATATCTTTGGAGCTCTATACCTTCTTCACATCACTGTCAAAGGAAAACAAAATGAGCAACAGAAGTCATGAATCTAAACTTGTTGCATGACTATAGCAGTTGGGTCATGACTAAAGCTGTTATGAGCATATCAAACTGCCAACATTGAGTAGAAGGTTGAACTGTGTTCCTAACGAGTATTCAAAGCACAAATGCGCAGTTGCCAAATACGTCTGGCCTGCAAAGTTCATTTTGTTTTTATTTTAGCTGCTTTGTCCTCATCCTGCCCACTCACATCTCCTGCAATCAGTAACCCGTCTGGTGTCTACAACAATGGCAATTTTGTATGACTTCTGAGATAAGAAATTCTTGATTACAAGGAAGCTTAAAGTTGGAATTTATTCTGTAAAAGGCGAATGTGGAAAGAGTGAGCCTGCACCTACCAGCTTCTGCCAGCTTTAGGGTGGCCTCTTGAGAACCACGAAGGTACTGGCAAACTGGGGTTGGCCGATGTATCCAAAGTAAACAGGAGTCTCTCGTTGCTCTATGAATAAGCTTAATAAAAAGAATAGTTTATTGTTTTGTTGCTCTACCAAGGCTCAATTGCAGCTTCTAGAATTTCAGTTTTTCTCAGCAAGACTACAAGATGCTTTTGTTCTTCTCTACTTGTGTGTGTCATGTTACAAATTTGGTGGTCTCTTAAGGTTTAGGAACAGTTGTGGACAGAATGGTTGAGATCGATGGTCATAATCTCATGGTCTATGAGGCATAGCAGTCTTCCAATGGAAATTAATTTTAAAACAATTAAAGGTCACTACAGAATAGTAAGCACATAGGAATTCATCAGCAGGTCCTGCACAACAAGTTAGAGGCAGACAGCATGGAACACAAGACCAAAACCAAAAATTCAGTATCTTGAAATCGTGCAGTACATTTGCCTGCACTCAAAAGGCAGTGAACAGAAGGCTGTGGTTTTTTTATGGCAGAAATGCAAGGGGAGCTTGGCACAGCAAGCAGAAATTTCACCTCTGGTCCTAACTGGAAGTGCCACACAACATTTGCGTTTAGGCAAGATGCACCTGGATCTGGGTAATGAAAGACCCAGAGGAAAGCCCACATGAATGTATTAACTTAATGAATGAATTGTGCAGTATGTTTCAAAGCTACATTAAACACAGATAGACTGTGACAGACATATTAAACCGTTCATGCATGTTCTCTTCAAAGTAAACGAAGTACAACCAGTGATTCTTTGAAAGGGCTTGATTTTGATTGTAGGTTTTTTTTTATTAAATCTCTTCTCTCAATAAAAGAGAGTGCTAGAAAAAGAAGAATTACTTTTGATAATATATTTTACAAAGATTAGTCACTTAAAAAATCTTTCTATGAGGCTTTTTGGTGCTTTTGCTGTCATTCAAACCCCACACTACCACCTTCAAATCAATATAGTACCATTCTACAGCAGAAAACATCCGTATCGGAGAAACATTTGCCTTGCAGCTCTTTTGAAACTCATTTACAGAGGTAGTTAGTGAATGACATGTAAGAAGAGTCTGTGCAAAGAGACATGGAGTAAAAATATCTGCTGTTCCGTATGAGCTGTGTGGCACCAAGCAATACTTGTCTGTAATGGAGGGAACTGAGTTCACACTGAATAGTAATTTGAGGAATTCCATTTCTCTTCTGTTGATGGATCGTTAATTGCAAAGTCTGAGAGCTATTAGTTGTTAGATTTGTGGATCTCCCTAATGAATAATTCTTAGGCTACAATTTATCTGTGATACAGTAAATAAGCAGCTGAGTCTGTGAGGTAAGTTGTGGAAGTTAGCTCTATTCTCCCAAAGGGCACCATATGTAACTAACATGAAATTGATACTTTATCAATCTCGAGTTGCAAGTTTTGCAACCAAAAGCAGCAACATTTGAAATATGTCATTGGAAAATAGTTAACCTTACACAAATTACAAATACTAGCTAGGTCAGGACTGCAGCCTATCCAAAGGAGTGTTCTTCACCAAGAAGTCTCTGGTTAATAGCAGATCTATCTAAACTAGCAAATTAAAACAGAGCTATGTTAAGTATTTGATGCAAACACTCACGTGTTCTCTCTCTTCTCCTAACTGCAATAGAGATAGAAAGGTCTCTGCCTTGATTTGCCCCAGTAACAGCAAGGAAAACATTACAGAAAACACATCTGTAGTATGTGTGGTGTGTGAGCCCAATGCGGGCAAGGAGCAGGGCTGGATCCTCCTAGATTGTCAGTGTCCTGAGCCCTTGAAATCAGGGCCTCTGGTTCACTCCAATGGTGAATGTTATTTGTTGCAATCCCCATGAAGACCATGCAAGTGAGTATTAGGTGAAATAAATGATCTTTTGTTGAAAACAGGTCCCTCATACCTCAGTGTGGCCTCTATGCCTTTGGAGGTAGTAAGGTCCATCTCAGGAAGAACTTTACAAATCTCAGTGAAATCCTGGAGTTTCATTTCCCTTCTGTGCTATGTGAGGATGGCACAGAGCTCCAGCACCAAGTCCAGCAAAGAACATTTGAACCATAGATGGTTAGAGGCCAAACACTGTAGAATAGCTTACTTACCATATAGGCAGGTAAGACCTTCAGGCTGTGACGATTGTAACAGCTGTTCTCTCTGAAATGATCCAACTCAAGTTTCATTTATTTTTTAACCCATTACCCATGCATCATGCTAAAGGATTTTTCAGGGATATTTTAGAGGGGAAGCTGCTGATGTCTGACTCACTGCTTCCCACAGCACGTAGGTGTTTCTTGGAGCTCCACCAAAGAGTCACTGGTGCTACTCACAGCTTCCATACCAGAACGATGCTCCACTTGAGAGTGCTAAGGCCGTTACTACAGAATAATAGAAGAGGTATCTGATAGCTAAATGGACAAGCTGAACCTCTCATCCTTTGTCACATTTTTGGTTTGGTTTTGCACACTGAATATAAAGAATGGAATTTAATTTCTGGTAGAACTGAGGTGGCTGCAAGCAGAGCTGCACTAGAAATGAAAGTCGTTCCATAGATTTGATACACCATCTGAAAAAATGAATAGCACAAGCATCAGATAAATTGTAGAAAGCAAATGGAAGCTTTTTTGCCCATCACCAAAAGTTAAAAGCATTACAATAAGTGACATGGTTGTCATGGTGACTGAGTGTTTGTTTATGGTAAAATACATCAGGCAAAGCTGAGATACTTTAAATTTAAACCCCCAATGACAGAATTGACTAGTGTAAGCAAGAGCAGAAATATTTTTTTTTCCTACAAATACACCCTCAGTACTCTTTCTTTTTTCTGCACCCTCTTTTAAGTTCTGAATATTTTTGTCTTCTCACAATGCAAAGAGACAGCAAAGCAGGCTTAAAGGAAGGTGGAAACAGGCACTATTCATAAAGAGACTCTTGATAGTAAACAGATGACAGGTCTTTTTATAGCAACATTTTCAAGAGCAGAATAATCCTTAAGTCTGAATGTTGCACTATATATTGACTGGTGCTAGGATTTGCATATACATAAGCATGAAGTTGAATAATCTGCAATGTTGCATTGGATCAGCACTTTTTCTCCTGAAATTGTCAGGCAACTCAATTGTCTGGACTCCATGGCTTAAAATTCAGTTTTCCTGCCAAAAAAAAAAAAAAAAAGCTTAATGAAATATTCAATTTTCTATCCAAATTGAGGAGGAAATCGTATTAAGGGAGGAGGTGTCTCATAGGCTATAAGATAATTGGTCATGTGACAGCAACTTAGTTGGATGTAAATTGCCCTTATAAATTAAAACTGTCACAGGCTCTACATCTGCCATCTACAAGCACAAAAATGACAGGGTCAAGCTGGCCCCCTGAGTGCAAAAGCAAAATTCTCAGAGACTTCAGAGCATCAGAGATAAGGCTAAGGGACCTCCTCACCGACAGCTGTGTCGCTCCAGATAACATTTAACCTGCATGCCAAAATACAAAAAGGAGGAGGCTTCCAGGAGGTCTGGAGAACAGGGCTCAATGGTTTCAGAGCTAGAAGAAGAATATTTGTTGAAAGCCTGAAAATCATTAGAGACACCTTCTCTCTCTTTCTCTCCCTCTGTTTAAAGGAAATAGATGTGATATACCTTAATGGTTTGTGTCTAGTGACAGCTGTTTTAGATTAGTTTTTTTCATGGTGAGGAAACCAAATTTTTATTTTGCATGTAATGACATTTTTAGCAACATGTCACTTTGTGTTTTATGGTTTTAAATGAGCTGGTAAAAGTTTAGCTAGTAACAATGTTTATAGATCAACAGTAAGGCAAATCAATTCAAAGAAATATTAACAGCATCAGATCAAAACCTTAAGTAATTGCATATGACATCAAGTAGGTAGCTTTTATAAATATTGCTTTAGTATAAAAGATGAAACAATATTTAAACTTCTCTCTGTTCTGTAGGAGAGGAGAAATATATGGTTTCAGGTTTGAAAAAGATATCACCTTTCCTAATAGAGTAAATAGTTTCATTTCATAATCAGATTAGCAGATTCTTATGCAGATTACTTAACTAGTATTTTTTTTTTCAGGGCATTATAAGTGACAACAGCATTATTATTCACAAATTCACAAGAATAAAATAAATATAAGGCATGTGGGAAGTCACTGTAATGCACTGAAGATTCTGCCAAATATGCTTGAATGTAGCAATGTTTTTGTAGAATATTTTTCTTCTGTTCCGGCATTTTTTCCCATTCCTGAGAGAAATAAAATCCATCACTTTCACAGGTCCTCTCTGACACCTTTTTAGCAATGCATAGGTTTTATGAAAGGAGAGCTGGGAAAAACATTTGCCATGGAACTAGCTTTATCTTCCCACTTCATGAAGCTTCTACAAAATAGTATCAATTTCATGTTTATTGAATTTTCATGAAAAAAAAGTACCTAGGCATGGCTAAAATTGAAGAGTTAATTTTATGTGCAAACTTAGACCTAACTATCAGATATGTTACACCAAAGTAGCCCAAATTATTTTAATGGTCCTGTATTTCTTACAGACAAAAATGTGTGCCTTTGAAATCACTTGAAAGTTCCTCAGGATTTCCATTGCAAAGAACAGCATCTTTGAGCTGCAGTGGTGAAAGGCAAATAGGTTAAGGCTAAAATCGACCAAAAGAGCAAGTCTTGACTGGTTGGCTTCAGTGGGAACTGAAAATCTATTGCCCTTTAGGAGTCAGCAGAGACCTGTGTGAGCACACATTGCAGAAGAGATATCTGCAGCAAAAGAAAAAGCAAAGCAAAATTCATATTTGATTTCATTCTTAGTTCTGAATGGTGTCATGTTTGGTGACAGGGGAATATCCAATCTCCCAAGATGTGGCTGAGATCCCTTAATCATCTCTCATAGTCCCCAAAACATTCTGCTTTCCTGCACCAGGCTGGATTTGGATATGCATTTCTGCACATGCTACAATTCACTTCTACATCTTTTATAGGTTTCCCCTCCTTTTGGTCTCTGTAGTATCAGAGCACACTATCCACCCCAGGTCCCTGCCAATCAGTTGCCAGTGGTAGCACTGTGGAGAAAATGAAAGGTCACGTAAAGATAATTTTATTTGTGTTTTGCTGGGATTAAGGCTGCTGCTTTGGCACTGCAGCTTAATTTCATAATCTAATTGAGATCTGAAACCCTAGGCTGTGATTTTCCTTTGGAGAGTGCTAAGAGGAGATCTGATTTCTTCTCTCCTGATTTATGAATATTTTGCTCAGAAAACTAAGGGCATGGGTTTTAGTGTTATAGCTTGGTTAAAGCTCAAATTTAAGTGTGTGGAGACATCTCTGCTTATGCTCTAGCTTCTATCCCCAAGTTATTACTTATGCCTGCCAGCCAATACTGATACATTGTGATGGGAAGATCTCCGGTGAAATGGGAGATCTTTCCTCATCAAGGGTAAATTGCATTTCTACTAACATACGGACACAATCTTTGGGGTTTAGCTGGCAGGGTTACGTTGTTCAGAATGGAGGAATCATGAGGGTGATGACACAGAGGGAATTGCTTTCTAAATACCAAGCACCTCTGCTGAAGCCAGGGATGGACACTCCTGGAAATCAGGCTTTTTATGCTTAATAATCAAAACCAAACAAAGCCAGAAATATTAAGTATAAATGCTCCTTTGTGAAGGTGTGGGAAAAATAGGCTAGGATTTCCACAGCTCATGAGATTTTTCTTGTTGCTAAATATTCAACTTTTTTCTTTTTTCTTAAGATCTAAATTTAGGATGACTGTAATTAATCTTGACTGACTGTCTCCTGGTCCCTCTTACGAGGGCAAACAAGAACCCTAAAGAGGATTTGCACATGTGCAAAATGTATTTCTAAACTCTAAAAATGCTCTATTTCACATCAGATGGCCTTTTCCAAATGCTGCATTTATCTCTTGGTGAGACTTTGCTGTGTTATGGTCTTTTTATTATGAAGAATACTGTAAGAAAGGTGTCATATTTTTCAGTAATTTCAAAATGTTTTTTTTTTTCCAATATTTTTATATATTATTTTGGCAGCAGTTATTGCTTGATTGAGTCCTGTTTTCTTCTTTATTGGAGTATTACATGGTTTTGAATAAGCCTTTAATAATGCTAAAGGTTACAGCACAGGGAGTTTTGTTATCCTGAGTGGTGTTTATCTGTACCTAGACAGTCCCATACCATCTGTCAGGATTGTTTTTCCTTGATTATGGATTAGAACAATTATAGTGATAATGAATAATAACAGTAACAGGGAGATGGATGACTCAGAAGACTAGTAATGCCTAGAAATGAAGCCCTTGATTCTAGGTCCTGAGTTCAAATTTGGCTTGTGCAAGGGTGGACCAGAAGTCAGACCCAACTAATTCCTGAGGTACAGTATGAAATACGTTACATGAACTTGTTTTTAGGGGTACTTTGTAGGCAGAAGGAGAAAAGGGTCACAAACCTGCAGGGCCTCCTGCATTAAACACCATAATGAAGCACCAAAATCAAGTTAAGAAAGATAAAACAGCCTGAATAAGGATTACATATCTGTGTCTCTGTTCCTCATTTAATCTCCTCTTTCTTAACTGAATATCTTAATGTGCAAGTGCATAGGGCAATATGAAATTCATTATTAGACACTATATACTAAGATACTTCCAAGACAAAACCATGTCGTCTTACTCACTGGGAGTAGATTTAACTCTTTTATTAGTTGTCTTAGCAGAAAAGTTGTGAAAGCTGAAGGATGTGTAGAATAAACTCTCCCTTATGGAGAGATAAAGCCGTCCTGAGATTGTGCTTGTCCAAGACAGGCTGGACATAGTCCTAAAATGCAAGCACAAAGTGACTTTGCCCTGAGCCCTCCTGACCCACGGCAGCTGGGAGACAGAGGAGGTGCAAATAGTGCTTGCTAGAAAAAAAAAATCACTTGCTGATGTTGTTTCTTTAAAATAATTTAGAAGTGTAATGGTTAATAATTGCACAGGGTAGGTAGTAAAGGTTAAAGGGATGGGAAGCCTCTCCCCAGATGATTTTAGGCAGGCAGGACAGGAGAATGAGCTGTCTGCTGAAGTGCCTCGGTGAAGAGAAAAAGGGATGACTACAGGGGATGGATGGGCAGGCCTGAAAAGAAAAATATTTTACACATGCTGCTCAATAGCATCTGGTAAAAAAAGCAGCATGATTCACATCTCATAGAAGGAAAATCAAGTCAGAAGACAGTTTTGTTTTTCCCAAGTTTCTGAGCAGAGGATTCAGCTGGCATTTTCTTAGTGATCCCTTTAAAATTGAACACAACCCATGCTGCTGTCAATCAGTGGTTGGCAGAAAGATCACAATAACATTAATTGTCTAGCTCCTTGGCAGTAATATGATGCATCTGGAAAAGAATCGCTCTTAGGGCCCATGGAAAAATGTCCAGTATTTAAGTGTGTCTCCTGGCACACAGGGGAACCAGATTGAGAGCGCATATGCTGAGGAGCATTACTAAAGCAGCTGAAGTCCAGAGGAATAAAAGAGGCAATGGGAATCCAGTCCTCAAGAATGGTTATGAAAATAATAATTATTTATACACTCACTGTAATGCTTTCATCAGCGTGTCTCAAATGGTCTTATAAACTGCCAAATTAAGCTTCAAAGCACCCTTGTGAGATATTTTGCTCCCATTCCTGCTCCCAATATTAATGTGTAAATAACGAGTGCATGGGGAGCTGAAGTGATCTGACAATAGGAGCAATGTATGTTTATGTGATAGTGTATGAAAGTAAGGCCAAATGGTTCCAGTTTGCTGCAATGTACCTGTTAGATCTTCAAACTTCTCAGGACATCAGTTAACACCTCCAGGACTTGCCAGATTGCTCAGCTGAACTGCTAGTAGTGCATGGAAAGAAAGGAAATTATAACAATTTTTGTTCAACTTTTATAAATGATATTCCTATTAATTTTTTGATGGCTAGCTAGATGCATTCATTCTCCTGATCACCTGAAGAGATGTCTCACTGTGAATTATGATCTATCTCCCCTATCAGAAATACAGTCAAAAAAGACCCATTGAAATTATTTAAAAATGATATAAAGAGTAGTGAGAATTATTATATTTAATGACTGGCAATATCAAGAGAGAGAATGGAATGAAAAGACTCAGAGATTTATGCTGAACTCCTTTCTGCTTGAACGCTTGCTGATTCCAATGGAATTTCAGGCTTTGAGTGGGTACAGAAAAGATATATTAATGGATGTGTCTGTTTTGATCTACCAAACGTGTTTTTATTCTTTGGGAAAAAAATGAACTGTGAGTAAAAACAAAATAAATAGTCTTCTGCTAATCTAACTTCTCTTTTGCCTTCAATTATGGGTGTGTATGTAGGGAACTATTGTGACTGCTATTTTTGATTTGTTTGTTTAAACCTGCAGCTCACCTTGAGGTGCTTTCCCCACCTTTTTGAATCTTTTTGTAGAGGAGGCTTTGAAACCAACTCCAACCAACTAGTTGGAACAAATAACTGTTTGGTAAGAGAGAAGCACAAACACTACTATCTTCTCCAATTTCTGAAAAAAAAATCAAACTTCAAAAGCAGATTTCTTCATACAAGAGCAAGGTTAAAAGGCTGAAAATTTTATACAGCAAGAATGGACTTTGCAGTTTTCTTTGTCCTCTGTGCTCAAACCCAGCGGCTTCCCTGCTGTCCCAATCTGCAGCACAGCTCTTTGAAGCACAGGCCCCATTCCCAAGCCCTTGTGTTAGCCGTAGCAGCCCTGTTGGCTCTCTAATTTCAGCCGTGTATTCCTAATTTGCACCAGGGTGAAAGGAGAACTGCCTGGAAACTACAGTACTGGATTGGAGCTATGACAGACTGCTCCAAAGTCATTAACAGCAGGTCCATTTCTCCCTGATAGCCTTCACCTTCTGCTTGATCCTGGAGTTCAGTCATAATCATGTTTGGTGCGGACACAGTCAACAAAAATAAGAACTGACTGCTGCATGAGAGGAGCAAATCCCAACTTCCTGCACTCATTGTTTTGGTTACAGTAAATGAGAGAGAGAGATTCTGATGTCTAGTTTGTATTTGACTGGCTTTCTCTTTCCTTTCTTCTATAAAGACAGGGGTTAATCATTCTATATTTAATTTTATTTTTGTTATACTTCACTTTCAAAGTATCAGCTGACTCTTCTCTGAATAGTCCCAGTGCAGATCCTTCAGGCAACATATTTCGAGGTGGTTCTCCATGATGCAATATTCCCCCCAGCCTGTTGAGTCATTTGAGGGAAAATTTGTCTTTCAGGGAGAACCTGAGGGAGAGGCAGTGAAGGACTTCAGGCATTCAAAGCCAGCTCATCTTCACCATTTGTGAATACGAGACCAGTTCTGCAGGAAAGGAGCATTGTGAACTGTTTGCTTTGCAGATAAGCAGCATTGCAGCATGGTTTGAACATATGGATGAGAGCGGGGGGGCCTGGGCCTGGCTCCTTTCTCCCTTTGTGGTTTGCTGCGCTGCCGCACAAGGTCATTTCCTTAGATTTTTTTTTTTTTTTTTGATCTAGCAATGTTCTTTTTACAGAGGATCTGGAGCATTTACGATTTCCTTGACTTCTCCTGTTTTCTTCATTTGCTGTTGGAGTTGTGCCTGTGGGTACTTCATTAAAGATTTGAGGTTGTTGAGAGAGTTTTGAGAGATGTTTTAAGGGAAGGGAGAAAAGGGGAACAGACATTCCAAGGCATTTCTGGGCCTGCTGCTGTCCACTGGAACTTTTGGAGCTCAGATGTCTCTTCTGGCCTTCCATTCCTACTAAAAATTGTGAGTTTTTTTAATTGACATGTAACTGTTTTCACACATTTATTTGTCACAGATGGCTTTTTTTAAAAATAGATTTTTAAAGGAGCTAAGTAATCTTAGCGACAGAAAACAAGCAAACAAAAAGGAATGTGAAGGTACATATGTGCAGTTAAAGCAATTTTCACAAGGCTATGTGATGAGAGTTACACTTGGATAAAAATAAAGTGCTCAGGTAAAAAAGAAAACAGCAGTATCTCAATTCACTGTAGGAACTGGATTTCCAAGGAAGAGAAATAATTGAAATCAGATACTATTAACTAGAAGGAAAAGAATAAATCACTAGCTGGAGGAAAATTCAATGACAAATGGAGGAGAGTGGTGAGGACTAGTCACCAGTACAGGTAAAATGAGAGAGAAAAAAAAAAACAAAAAACAAACTCTAGTCATTCTGAAGAACAAAGCTTTGTGGGTGGAGAGAATTAGGCCATTCTTAATACGTACAAACACCTGATGGGAGAATGTAAAGAGGATAGGGCCAGAGTCTTCTTAGTGGTGGCCAGTGACAGGACAAGGGTAATGTGTAGAAATTGAAGTACAGGAAGTTCCATCTCCATTTGAGAAAGAACTTCTTCACTGTGAGATCTTCAAACCTGGATGCGATCCTGTGCCACGTGCTCCAGGTATCCCTGCTTGAGCAGGGGTTTGAACTAGATGATCTCCAGAGGTCCCTTCCAACCTCAACCATTCTGTGCATTTATTTTTAATAATTGTCAGTTTTCAGAAGGAAGAATTCTCCTTGAAGGAAATTCTTACCAGTAGACTGAAATATTTGAACCTAAATCTGTAAATCTGATGTTGCCATACCTGTTTCACAAAAAGACCATTCACATCTTTAAAAGGCACTATTTGGATATGGAAAGGCTGAGCGGGTATAGTCAAGGCATTCAGGTAGAAGGTTTTTCTCTGACAAGTTTTAAACCCAGCATCACATGAAAGTAATATGTAACCTTTTGTCTCCTTTACAGGAGCATGAATAAAAAATTTAGTATATGCTTTAAAATACTTTTCTTTGCAGATTCTCTTGAATCTCAGAGGGAACCAGCTCATCTATATTTTGGACCTCTGACTTCTGCTGTAACTATTCAATCTGTCTTACCATTTCCATGGTTGACATTTTTTGCTCTGTCATTCATTCCAAGTAGTTTTCTCTTTAACCTTGTGATACCAAAACATTTCATTGTATTTGAAAGTAATGGCATGTGGTAATTGGTGACGCACCAAGTGTGAAAGGGCACCTCCAATAATTTCCTTGGATGCTATCGGTATGAAAGCTGAAATAATTGGTTCATTAGAAAAGGGCTATGAGCATATGAGCAGTTTCTGCTAAACCATTAACATAAAGAGGTTGACTGCAGGCTGCCCTGATTCTGTGTATTTTCCCCCTCACTATTTTAGCAATGATTCTTATTAAACATCTAATGATGAGGAGGATAAGTAGTAAAGATTTGAAAGGGATTGGAAGGATTTTTATCGTCTTTCTTGTTGGCTATGGGTTAAAGTAACCTTACTCTGACTCTAAATTTCCATATTTAATTAAAACAGTCAGGAGGTTTTAAGGTTATGAATAATCCTCTTTCTACAAATTTGAAAACTTGTAATATTTAACAGGATGAATATGTAGTGTTCTGGCCAGTTGTGAGTATTACTTATATCACCATATGACAGAGAGAGAGATAATAACCTATAAAAATATATTTGTGTGTGGATGTGAGAGTGAATGTGAATAAGCATTACTGTGCTGTGCATTAAAAGCTAGTGTAAACCACTGGACAGGACAAAGCCAGCAATTAAAAACATATGTGGAATGTTTTGTGATTTTTAAAATTATTTTTCCAGGTGAGGAGAGAGACAAGGAGACTTGGTAGCTACTATTTGTTGATATAAACACGTCAAGATTCATTTTGACCAAATCTGTCATTACTAAGTCAGTCTTCTTCACCTTCATAGAGATTATGATACAATCATTATCAAAAGATAGCAAAATGTTTGTATTTTGTGAAGTTACAGGTCAAAATTATCAGCCTAAACAGAAAAGGAAGGCATTCAAGGAAGTGACTTGTATGATTATGTGGCTGATAATGATAGAAATAACAAAGCTTTCTAGATATATTTCCATATGCAGCACTTTCTTTCTCTACTTTTTCTCATTCAGAACAATTCTTACTCATTTGCATGTCATTATGGAACCCTGATGGGCTTCTTTCTGACAAGAACTGCACAAGTCTGTAAGTTTGGTTATGCAGATACATGCTTGTTCATTCTTAATGACATTAGTTTGGATGACATTTGGCTGGGAGTGCACATTATTCATGCTCAATTATGGTGGAATAGATAAAGAATTGCAAGACACTGTCGTATCTGCGTCCCTGAATGAAAAGTCATTCTGTCATGATTATAGAGACTGAACTGTCATCAAAGTGAATATATTATAATAGTCTATTTTCCAATTCAACCTGGCAATTATTCACTTTTCAAAAGAGTTGATTTTGGTTTTATTTACAGCTTTACTCTAAATCCATAACTATACCACCAACTGACTGCCTCTTCAAGGGTTTAGGCAGACAGCTATGCTACTCTTCAGGCTATATTAGCACTGAGCCTGGAGGAGCATCTCCAACCTCTCCCACTGCCAGGGAGCATCCCAGCAGGTCTACACATCTCAGTCAAATTTCTGAATTTGAGTAGTAAGCGAGGTACTTAGATTATGCTGGTATTCAGTCTTTCCAGTGCCCATAGTGTATAAGCTCTACTTCATGTAAGTGATAGTTTAATTGTTTTTCACGAAGTATTCTGATGTATCCATAGGTCTATAAGGAAAAAACTTGAATATAGCTCATACATCTGTCAGCATAGATATATGGAGATGGTAACACAATTTGCTGTCAGGCTGAAGTCCTTTTTTTACCTTGTAAGTGTGTTGTTGCTATGAGACTCGTCTTGGAGCTGCAGCTGATTATCACACGTGTTGCCAGCTTTATCCTCAACTCACTTTGAATCCTGCACTTTGGTGTTAATACTTCCTTCAGCTTCCATATCACAACATAAAAACAACTTTTGGGCATTTTAAAATTAATAGCAACTACATTTACTTGCTATTATAAAACTAGTCAAAGCAAGTCATAACAACCATTAATACACCAGCTAATATATTTGAGTATCCATATTGGATAATATGGATATATCTAAACTAACCTTAGAAAAAAATATTACGAATCCTTGAAGTTTTCAAGACAAATGCAGAGCATGTATGAACACAATATGTATTTACATCTTGTTAAACAAAGTCTGAAATTAGCTCTTTTTCTTCTTTAATGTCCAGCATAGTTTAACTAATGGAGATGTTGCATCAAATGTTATATGGATGTGTGCATATAAGTGCATATGAGACTAAAATATTTCTATTTCAAAGGACACACCATTGTATTTTTTATGAGGACTGAAGATCGGCAGCTTGAGGAGGGGGATTTTTTTTAATTGAAATATGCTAGGTGTCTCAAACTTGTTAGTAATTGAATCCATCATGATAGTGCTGTCTCCAGGGAAACTTTGAAAGCTATTAGCTGAAAACTCAATGAACATCAGTTATCTTCTAGCATCTGCACACGTGCAATACATTTAAATAATGGCAACCATACCAAATGGAAACATAGGTGAAAAGAGGATTCTTTTTCAACCTAAGCACATCAGTCATAGTAACCAGTCTGTTCTTTCTGTGTCCTATCAGATGAATTATGTGGGGAAAGTACTTTGAATGACAGAAGAGCTGTTGTCTCACTAGCATATCTCCCTTCACTGTATAACACTGAAGTATCTGTGCACTAGGTAAGTCTTTCTGAGTGCCTGTCTGCTACCAAGTGCAAACTGAAAGCAAAAAAGACCCCCTATTAGAGAAGGGTCATCCCACAAAACAGACTTTCTCTGGTGGGTCAGCCAAGACCCATGTCTTGAAGTTCTTAATCAGCAAGTGCTGCTAATTGTCGGCAACAGAAAGCATGGGGAGATCCAGAGCACTCCCTGCAACACTGTAAGGGAAGAAAAGATTTCTAGAGGGGAATGAACAGCATGAACTTCTGTAGAATTGATTCCTTTAATGATTCCTGGATTTAATTATTATTGTTATTAATGATGTTATAGTGCTTAAAGCCATTAGTGCAAGTCTTAAATAAATGCATGAAAAGCACCATTTGTTAGCAGGGAATTACAAAGTCTAATGGATATTCATTACTAGAAAGCTGCATAATAAAAATATGCATTAAGATTGTCTCTAACCTATTAATTCTGCTGATTTCATATCATGTCTGGCTTTGCTTATAAAACCGTATTAGCCACTTTGAAAGATAATGAGAGGTCACATAAAACAAAGGTTTTTATTGAAAAAGTATTAAAAATATGAGAATAAATTCTGTTATTTATTAAGAATAATAAATTAAGTGTTTCCAGGTCTTACTGCAGCCTTAGTACAAAAGTATATTTTATTCCTGAAAATCATTTGCTCTATTCAGGCTATGTATTCTGGGTACCAGCATATAATCTGGTCCCTCATCCAGTGAAAACAAATAGTCCCAAAGAGGTCTTGATCACCCTGAGGTGGGAAGAAGTAACTGCAATATATGTTACAAAATATACTCCATGGGGTTAAAATATTCTCTTTCTCCTGTTATCCCCTGTTAGGAATAGTAGTAGTTATATAGTTATAGATGTACTCCCTCACATAACAAGTATGTTTTCTTTTTTTTTAGCAGTAGTGCATCCAGATGCAGCTGTCATATGGAGGGAGCAGTGGGAAAGAAACTCCTCCAAAGCACAAGTTGTTCTCCTCCTTCCTGTAGCCCAGAGCCGATGAAACATCCCAGTGCTAGCTGACCTAGTGAAGGGACAACTTCACCTCCCAAAACCACTTTAGACATTTGGTGCTTGCCTGTATCCACAATATTTTCTCGAAAAAAAAACAATTGATCATAGCATGTCATGAAGTTGCATCCTTTTAATGTTTCCAAGTGCTGACCCTGATGCCTAGTGGAACTTACCAATACTTAAGGAAATTGGTCACAAAGGCACTTGGTCTCTTTCAAGTGTCACTGTCAAACTGCATCTTCCAGCCACTCAATCCTGTGATGCCTTTCTGGCTAGCAAGGTAGAGAAGCTTCTTGCCCTCATACATACAGTTTATACTATCCAGTACAGTACATGGTTTAGCTTTCTAGGCATGGATACTTTTGATGAAGGTCCATGCTCTTTCTAGTATTTAGCCCTGAAGGATGGGCACCATGCTGTTCAGACAGCACAAAACAAGTCATGTTGTTTCTTTTAGAACTTGGAACAGAGATAAGATTTTGTTATACAAAATAAGCACCAGGGATATTCTTCCCTCCTACTGTGGGCTCATCTGTGCTTTGCTACTAATAAATTAAAATCTCTGTGTTCACTGGTGTAGGGCCAAAATATCATAGCTGCTGAACAGCCTACTTACTTATGCTTAGTGTTGCTCTTCAGACTTGTGCTTTCTAGGAATTACTCTGACATAGTCAGCAATGCTAGCACAGGTTTAGATTATATCTCACATATTGATTTACTGTCAAACTAAGAGGAAATGCCTTATTTCACGTTGCCTATGCTCTGTCTTTTGTTACTAATGCAGATTTTGATTTTTGTCTGAAAGGTCAATAATGTCAGCTAATTATTATTATTATTAACTCGTTGTTTACCTATTAATGGCCATCTATATTAAGAATGGATTTTACGAAATATATATTATGACCATCTGTTAAAGTAGGATTTGGAGAGCGTAGAGAGAATGGTTCATAATTCTGACACAATGTCCTATGGATAGCATAGAGCATCGTGGCAGATGGGAAAAGATGGATCTGAGCAGATGGATCTGAGAATGGTTAATGTCACACATACTGCTATACAGTAGGGCAGAGCACTGGGCTGATTTCTCACCAGAAGGAAAAGCTGCAAATTGGCACTCCAAACAATTACCAGCTATTACCAAAATAATGCAGCTCATAAGGCAGGACTGCTCTCAGCACCGTGTGTCCAGCTGTGCAGTAGTAGCCAAAGTAATATTTTCAGAGTAATATACCAGTCTGACAAACTGCACAAATTGTTAAGGTATGAGGCAGTTGATTATGTCTAGGTTTTATTTTGGATTGACTGATAAGGCTTCCCAAATGCCAACAGCTACTAGTCAAAAAAGTCATTCTGACATACGAGGTGATAGTACCTTAATGCCAGAATTTCCATGAAGAATGTGCTTCTTCATAATACTAAAGGTTACAGCTGGGTTTGCAATACAGTGTTTTCAAAGCAACATTGCAATACTTGAGACATCCCATCCAAAAAAGGCTATTCAAATCATTGTCCTTCACAATGACACTGGTTTGAAAAACGAAATCACAACAAATTATTTCCTATTTAAAAATTCAACTTGCTGTTACTAACAAATACTACTCACCCCTTGGAGCAGGATCTAGTCCAAATTTCACCAACGTTGTGGGGTAGCTTTCTTAACGCTCTAATGGGAGCTAGTCTATGTATGCTGTACACTGCTGAGATAAAATGAAGGAAGAATGGAAGAATGAATGGAAGAAAGAAAGAAGTAAGATGCATGACTACAGTTATCATTAATCACATCTCTAACCTGATCCCTGTTCAATTCACAAATTATACTAGTAGAAGAATTTTGTTTTGAGATGGTGATATTGCTGAGATACTAAACACAGGGAAATTCAGGTAAAATTCAGTTCTGAGTAATGGTGCTATTGATTCCAGTAACTCCATCTATTTAACAAAGTCTTTCCACTTAAAACTATTTTTTTTTCTTCCCTTTGGACTGCAGATTAGAACAGTCATAAGTCATCAAGTGTGTTTCTATCAGTCAGCTTCTTGCAGTAGTGGGATTTGGCAGTACAAATATGTGGATGGTTGCCTTTGCAGTCTTCTGAAGCCCTATGAGGTCATTTCTTCACAAGTGTCATTGCGAAGAGATGGCTTGAGGGAAGAGAGGAATATATTTTTAACACATATTTGCACCCAAATGGTGTCTGCAGAAGCCTGTGTTGGGGTGCAGAAGTACCCTATGATTTAAGATGCTGACTTCAGCATAGGTATTGCGTGTATTTGATAGCTCTCTCATATTTGACTTCACCAAGGCTTTTGACACATCCTCCTCACAACATCCTCCTGGGCAAGCTCCGGAAGTGTGGGATAGATGAGTGGAAAGTGAGGTGGATTAGGAACTGGCTGGATGGCAGAGCTCAGAGGGTGGTGATCAGCGGTGCAGAGTCTTGTTGGAGGCCTGTAGCCAGCGGGGTCCCCCAGGGGTCAGTCCTTGGTCCAGTCCTGTTCAATTTATTCATCAATGACCTGGATGAAGGCACAGAGTGCTCCCTCAGCAAGTTTGCTGATGATACCAAACTGGGAGGAGTAGCTGATACCCCAGAGGGCTGCGCTGCCATCCAGAGGGACCTGAACAGACTGGACAACTGGGTGGTGAAAAACCTCATGCAATTCAGCAAGGCCAAGTGCAAGGTTCTGCACCTGGGGAGGAATAACCCTAGACACCAGTACAGGCTGGGGCCTGAGCTTCTGGAGAGCATCTCTGCAGAGAGGGACCTGGGCATCGTGGTGGACAACAAGTTGACCATGAGGCAGCAGTGTGCCCTCGTGGCCAAGAAGGCCAATGGAATCCTGGGGTGCATTAAGAAGAGCGTCTCCAGCAGGTCGAGGGAGGTGATCCTGCCCCTCTACTCAGCCCTAGTGAGGCCACATCTGGAGTATTGTGTCCAGTTCTGGGCTCCACAGTACAAGAGGGATGTGGAGCCGCTGGAGAGAGTCCAGCGCAGGGCCACGAGGATGATCAGGGGCCTGGAACATCTGCCCTATGAGGAGAGGCTGAGGGAGCTGGGCCTGTTCAGCCTGGAGAAGAGAAGGCTGAGAGGGGAAGAGAGGCTGACATCTAATCAGTGTCTATAAGTAACTCAAGGGAGGCAGTGAGGAGGATGGGGCTGGTCTCTTTTCACTGGTGGCCACCGACAGAACTAGAGGTAACGGCCACAAACTGAAACACCAAAAGTTCCACAGGAACTTAAGGAAAAATTTCTTAACAGTGAGGGTGACAGAGCACTGGAACAGGCTGCCCAGAGAGGTTGTGGAGTCTCCTTGTCTGGAGATCTTCAAAACCCGCTTGGATGCAGTCCTGTGCCACGTGCTCTAGGTGACCCTGTGTGTGCAGGGGGGTTGGGCTAGATGACCTCTAGAGGTCCCTTCCAACCTTAAGCATTCTATGATTCTGTGATTCTATGTTCAGACAATGATCTCACATGCTATGTGGTCCTCAGTGTAGGTGGTAAGAGGCCAATTCTGCGAGTCAAGTATCTGTCAGCAGGAGCTCAGCAGTCTCAGCGCCATTAGCACAGTGTTGTCTTAGAGTTTGCTCTTCAAGGCTTCTGGATGAGCTATACTTAATAACAGGATTTCAAGTACCTCCTCTTAAGATCTTGGCAAACTTCAGATGGAGTTTCAGATGCTCAGAGCCACTCCATACCAGCTTGTAATACAGAATAACATTATAAAATAAGCTATATTTAATAACCTCGTGCACTGCCAACTGTAATATAAGGTTCAAGTAAAGCTTTGAAAGCAGAGGCAGATGCTGTGGAGTTGCATGTTTTTTTTATAGTCATATTTTTTAAATTATTCCCTCTTCCTTGTCTTCAAAAGTGTTTTTTTTTTTTTTAAATAGCTGAATTCACGATTATTTACCTCCTTCTTTTATGCCTGTTTCATGTTTCCCAATGCCTCAAGCTTCAGAAATCTGCTGTCTAGTGGCCTTGTCTATTTTAGGAAATCTAATGATTTTACCTATAAGCAGAAAGGCACACATCTGCCCGGTTCATCAGAACAAACCCTTTGCTTCTAATAAAATATTGATTTCCTCTCAACCAGTAATTTATGTCTTCAGTTGGCTTGATCATGCAACCTGCTGTCTTTTCACAAGAGACAGCAATCACTATGGAAGTTAAGGTCTTTTTAGAATACAAATGGGCTGCTCCCCCCACTAGTTGACAATATATTCATGTAGAGCTTTGCACAGAGTTTTATCACAAATAGATGAATCCTTGCAAGGCAAGTACTCTTGTCAGACCCAAAGGGAAAACATTTTATTTTCACATTTAGTCAAATTAATTTATTGATGTGCATACTATAGTTATTGGTCACTAAGTTCACATAATTCTAACAGTCACAGTTTCTTAGATTAATCCTCAGGAGCTATTGATAGAAAAATAAAGGGCAGTTTGGAGAGAATAGAATTTTCCCATCATATCCCATGTAGAGGATATTTTTTTTCCAATACCCTACTTATAGACATGTTCAAAATTATCACCTCATATTAATATTTTTCCATAAATATCTGATAGCAAAAAAACAAACCAAATTACCTCAGGACAAAAAAGAAAAAAGTTATTTTTAGAGCTTTGTATCATCTTCATGGCATCAATGACAGTGTAACATGTACATAATTGGACTACATACTGAACTTCCAGCTTTAATCATATTTTTATCTTTGTTGTAGACAGTTTTATATTCACATGTGGTGACCATAGCCTACATAGCGTAACCATAGATTATTTTTTATTCCCTCTGGTGCAGTTGCTGGTAATTCAAATGTTATTGTCAGCAGCTGCTTGTTAGTAATGGATACACCAGGAAATGTGTAATTTGGAAAGAATAGTCATTAAAATCTATGCTTTGATGTTCCTTAGAAAATAGAAACTGTGCTGTTTTCCTCTTTTACCTGTTCTATTGTTGTGGTTTCCTGTAATTCAGGAAAGGAAAGCAGAGGTGCATTTTCTTGGCTACACTGATTCTCTGCAAAGCTTTCTTGCAGCAATCTTTGTGTTTGTGTTTGCATACGTATATCTGCATGCATGCCCCTCCCCACCTGCATGGGGCAGCTCATCCACCAGGAGACGTGATGCCTGACACAAGAAAAGAGCAAAACACCCTCTCAGAGTGACAGCACAACAGGAGAGGAAGCTTTCTCTGAGCACAGTGATGCTGGCCCAGCAGATGAGCCTCTGCCTTCAGTCCTGTATGTGGCTTAATATGAGAGACAGTTATTGCTGATGCTATTTGCATAAGTAGACTGTTTTGCATAGGATCAGATCTGTAGTTTCTTTTAGTATCTCTCTCATTTAGTCATATTCCCACAAGCCCAGAAACTTCAGATTCCTTCCTTGACAGACAAAGCCCTGTGACACATTTGTATCTCATTCCCTCTTGAATGCCATAGAGAGACAATGCCCACGAGGTCTATTTGTCTTTTTGCAAATTATACAACCACTTATTCTTGAAGTAAGTTTGCAGAACTGGGACATGAGAATGCAAATAATAAGATTAACAATAACAGTAATAATAGGGATGGGAGCTGTTCAGGATGTTGCCAAAATACACTTCTGAGGTTAAAAATGAACTTGAGTCGGCCAATTCGGAGCATCATGCAGTTACACACTCTGAGGCTGAGACTGTTTTCCTGAAAGGTATTTATATTCCCGGAAACCAAACATGCTGCTGACTTATTATTGATCAGTTCTATTTTTGTTGCTGATAAGCATTGTTGGCATTGTTTACAACAGCAGACCATAACAGAGTCAATACTAACTGCGGGGAGAGGAGGCATCCTCCCTGGCTTCAGCTCTTAGAACAAATTACTATTCCTGGATTGCAAAAGGGAAGGAAGAAGGTCATTTTTCAAAGTTTCTGAGAGAGATGTATAAATAGAACCCAAAAAGCTTGCATTTTCTTGTTTTAACTCTTAATGTTGTTACTTCATCTTCTAATGTGAAAATACCCACAAGTCTGTGGATAAGAATGACCAAAAAAAAAAAAAAGCAAGGATAGGGAGATTAAAAAACATAAAACATCATATGTTTTATGGAAAAAGCAAATGCACCCAAGGTGTATGGATTTAGAATGATTTGAAGGCACACTAATATGTGGGGTATTGAATTACCCATTGTAAGTGGATGATTGCCTCTTCCTTCTCTTGCCTACTCTATTGGCTAAAGGAAATTAGTGAGCTTCACATTTTTCTTTTTCAGAAGACTTGGGTGACTAAATCAGAGAAAGTTTCATGTGTGTGATAACAGGCTATATGCATACAAACTAACTTGTTTCTGGAAATTTCTGTGTATTTCTGGTGGTGCTCCAAGACACCAGTGAAAACTGTTGGCTGAAACTTAGAGGAGATAATAAGGAAGAAAAATGAGCTATGACAGACACAACTTTCCGCTTTGCTATCCATGTCCTTTTCTGGCTTGTCCTCTCAAAGGACAAGTTCTGCAGTGCCTCAGACAAGGTCTGCGATGACATATTTAAAGTCAAAGTATGGAAAAAGAAGAGATTAGTGGCAGATGTCACTGATATGTCAGCAGAAGAACTACCTTCAGAAATGACAGCTAGGAAGTCTTTCCATAACTTTCTGCAAATGTCCTCACAACTTGCCCTCAGAAGTTTCTGCCTTAGAGCTGTGCGGTAGTGGCCACAACTCCACCTCACATCAAATCCCTCTAAGTCCTGCAACTGGGTTCCTTGGCAAGTTTTACTCAAAGAATGTGCAAGTAGTGATATGCTGACTCCTGAGGAAATTAGAAAGTATTTTCCTAGACCTCTCATCAAGCTACATGGTCAGCCGCTCAGAGAACAGAGTGTCTATCTGCTAATTAGGGGAAGTCTACCTAATCCCTTATTGTCTCATTACAATGCCTGCACATCAACAAAACATTTTAAAAGCATTTTAATTCAATTCAGTTCTTTCATCAATGCCATCAATATCTGAGAGTATGAGAAAATTTTTGACAATGAAATCTGATTATGAAATAGCCCTCGGTGATGGACATGTCTTCACTTGGAACTTTTGAAACAAGACTAATGAAGAGTCTGAAACAATCCTCTATAAGAAAGGGAAGATGGAGTCCTCTTTGTTATTGTTTATAACTGTTTTCAGATGTGTACTGCCTCTTACATACTTAAAAAAAGCCCAGATCTCTGTTGAGAGGAGCTTCCAATCTGCATGACTTAATGGAGCCATACAGATGACCACATCTGATGATGCCATTAAGTAATCAGTATTACTGTAACTGTGAATGCTTACTTTTATTTTTAGCCTTCTAGATGTGGGTACCATACTTATCAGTTAGGAAAAAAAAAAGTTATTGACTCTTTAATTATTTTCTGTTTCCTGTGGATTGAAGGGATTTTTGCCAGTTAATTTAGCTCATGCATAGCTAATTGACATCACCACAGACTGATTCATGTCAGAATTTCTGAAACATGGATTCATTTGGTACTCTAGCTTTTATTAAATTTCTGTTACCTTAAATATCAGTACCATGATGAATTTTCTAAAAATAGGGTTTTTTTTTCCTTTTAATAAGAAATCAAGTAGATTTCTGGCATGTCATAATTAACTCTAGCTATTAAATGTCAACAGAGGTTACTAACAGATTGATCTCCTCCTTAGCTGAGAGAGTTTGAGAGAGAAGTCATGTCCTAAAACCATCAGAAGTGCAGATGAATTATCATCGCCACCCTCCCACAGTGCCCATGTCCCTATGCCTGTCAAAGGCCCAAACTCCACACCCAGCTCTTTCTGACTAACTCTGATGATCATATGAAGTTTTCCTCTGCAACTCTAAAATGATAGTGGGAAAGCAGGCTGTGCATCAAGAGCTTCCTATGTCTTCCAACTGCCTGAAGATATTTACCCTGCACTAAAGATTGCAGTGGAAGCAAGGCCACCTGCGGCAGGTGACAAGAGCTCTGTCTCAAGCTCCTCTGGTCTATGGGGAGGGCCTGGGCCTCATCTGCTTTCCAGCCATGCATATGTTACACAGCCCTGGCATGGGAGCTGCACCCGAAAGGTTCACAGCCCTCAGTCAGCTTGTTAGACGCAGGCTGCCCATCATCACCCTGCAGAAATGTGAGTAAGAGATGGCTGAGGGAGAACAAGCTCCTGCAGCAAACTCAAACAGCACTGCTAATCACTCGTGGCATCACTGCAGGTTCTGCATGCAGGTATTTTGGGAGATGGTTGGACTAAGGCCTTGAACAAAACCCTGGGACAGACAGACTCACTCAGAGCTGCCCCCATGTAATATTTTGCCTGTCTCAATGCAGACTGAGTTTGAAGGGTGTTGATCCTGGATGTACAATAAGAGTTTTGCCATCTCTGCTTCCAGTATTTCTCCTTCCTTTTATTTGACAGGGCAACCAAAGTGGCTGTTTGTGAAAGCTGGAGGTCCCCAGGATGCCTCCCCTGGGGAGGCCCAGGTTTTGATTTTTTTTTTTCAAACTGAGAAATAAGAGATTAAAAACAAGATTTGCCAATGCCAAGCCAGAGACCCAGACTGAAAACTGGATAGGGTTAAGGCTGGTCATAAGAGAGGACCTCTGTGCAGAGCAGCTCAGTCTCCGTAACTTCTAGTGAGACCACCATAAGCTGAGATCCTTAGACATAGAGAGTTAATTGCAAGCTTATCCCTGAAAGACCAAGCATAATTCAGCCTGCATTTTCAAAAGGTTACAAAGTAATGAACTGGAAGTTGTTATCACTATACTACATCCTACAGTATAGGAATTTTAGTATCTCCTGTGTATGAACTGCTATATATCAGCATCCTTCTGTATGCAAATTTGCCTGCTATGCGGTATTTACTGCTTATTCAAGGATAACAGAAAGTTAATCTGGGCCTGTATGCATATCGCTAGCACTGCCTCTTAAAAACAAAATCCTTACTTTTCATCGCATTGATGAAGCCAGTCTCTCCATAAAAGTGCATTGCAGGAGGAACAAGGAAGAGCAAAGTGTACTTGAGCAAAGGGGTTGGACTAGATGATATCTAGAGGTCCCTTCCAACCTCAACCATTCTGTGATTCTGTGAAAAGAGACAACAGACACAATGTGAAATGAGAAGTTCAAGCCAGATGGTTAGTTTAGTAGGCATGGTGGTGTGTAGGAATAAGGAAGTTTGGCCAGGGATGAAAATAATAATGCTAATTTCTTGATGGATAAAAGGATTTTCTGAGGCCAACCATTAGAGGTTAACAAGGAACACTTGGTAAGATATAAGCAGCACCTGAGAAGGTGGTGATAAAGGTAGAGAGGTGAGGATATAAGGATCACCTGGGAAGACTGCTAGGAAAAGGAGAAGGGAGAGAAACCCTGGATGGAGAAGAGGTGGTGGGGCCTCTAGGTTGTTGTTTGCTTCCCCTCTTTCTGTTTTCCCACAGTAGTGGTGGGTTTATGACTGGGCTTGATCTTGATGGTCTTTTCCAACCATAATGATGCTATGATGGATTGATTATGCTCAAACAAGATAGGTATTGAGGTAGAATTGGTATAAACAGAACTTACCCATCATCTTGGGGCCAATGGCAATCGAAAATATTCCTCAGTATGCTGTGACTGAGATGTGCTATTTGGCTAGAAACCTAGGCAGGTAAAAAATGCTGTTGTCTTGCTGTATTACTGGCCAGGTGAATGTTATGCCTGTTTTCTTCTGCAGACTAAAAGCAAATAAAAAGTTCCTGACTATAATTTGACAACTCCCCTCCCTTTATTTTTTTTCTCTTCATATACCAGAAGATATGAATCATTACAGCAGCGAACAAATTGAGCCTGTGGTTCACAATGTAGCTGTGTCTCTTTGGAGGGCTCCACAGCGTTATCTCTTTCCTTTACTTTGATTAATTTTTTTTGTTGTTGTTGCATTATGTGACAATTACATCAGTGCACTTGAAAGGGCAATTAAAGTGCTATTCTCTGGTAAAGCAAACTTCTTCATTTTATGAAATAAAAAAACTTACGTCAGAGTTCAAATTAGTTTTGCCCTCCTGACATTCAGGCAACTCATTGACCATTGACCACACAGATTGTGTAGATGAAAGCCAGGCTGAATGTGGCCTTGTAAAGCTGAGATGCAGTTGTTTGGCATTCATGCATTAGGAACTAGCCTTGATTTACTTTTAAAAGCCATGTGTGCATTTTTTTTTTCTGACTTTAAACATCTACTCTAGCTGCTTTTGCAGAAACCAAAAAACTCTGTGTAGAGGAGTCGTAATCTGTCATGATTTGTTCATTATCCAAAGCAAAAAAAAAAAAAAAAAAAAAAAAAAAAAGCTTTAATGGGTTGCGTTAAAGGACGGATCAACTTAGATGCTCACAGAAGAATTTAGAAGAATTTTAGAACTGAGCAAAGATCATTAACACTCGCTAACATTTACTGATTTTATGCTCAAGGGAGTGGCACTGCGTGACTAAATGCTGAAATCTTTTATCTGGCACTTTTTATGCTCAATAATGCTGATGGTGCATGAAGAAGGCAAAATATAGCTTGGCTTCAGATGCCTAATCAAAATTACAGGGCTTTTACAGCAAACTCTTACGCAAATAAATAATCTAGTTAATAATGGTAAGTATTCTAAGTTGTAAAGAAAACGAAAAAATATTTAAGAAAGATCTTAATGAAGGGGAATCAAGAAGGATATAAAATAAACCTTTCAGAATGATAGCACAGTGCTTGGCTGTGATCACCCAGGAAAAGGAGAAGGTCATAAGAAGGTAAACCACTGTAAAGTAAGCATAAATAGCCTAAGATAAACATTTCTACAGCCATGCAGAAAGTCAGTTTCTCTGCATAAAATGACAGCTATCCAGATAAAGTCTGGTTCCTGCAGAGACTATTGCCAGCAGTCCTGTTCCTTATGAAGAGAAGCACTTAGAGGGTATATTGTCCCCTTAGACACAGAAGCAGAATATTCACAAAAGTATTTACATGCTTGATTCTCACCAAAGTCCTCTTAATATCCTCAGTGTCTGGAATTATCAGACTCTTGGGTGCCATTATCTACACAGAAGCCTTAACTTCAAATATTACTCTCTACCTCAGACATAATAGGGGTCAGACCTGACTTAATACCTATAAGAAGACACAAATCCTTCCCAGTCTTATGCCTGGTTTATTTTTGTCCTAGTCTCCAGACTTCTTTGGCAAGGCCCCAGACCGGTAGCTAAGCTAAGAAAATACCTGAAGGCAGAAAATTTTCTACAGCATCTCTTGGTAATTTTTCTGTCTTTCGTTGCACAGAGGAAAAGCTATGCTGTTTTAAATAGGAAGTTATTCCTGCCCAACAGAGCACCCCGCAGTTATTCATACTGTGTTTATTCCCATATAATTATTAATATGATGTAATTGCTCAGCATGATTCTTCTCATTATCTCTTCCAAATGAAAGCAAAAGGAGCTAGCATTAAGCTACCAAAGAGCTAAAGCGGTATGTGGGAGAGCAGCAGGGTGGCAAGAGGTTAAGGATCTGTCCTGCTGGCCCTCTGAGCCTGTTTCAGCAAGCATGCACAAAGCCGAGGGCCGAGTGACACCCAGCACTTACCAGCCTGCAGCTTCCCTGGAATAAAAACCTGGCACGAACTGATGGAAAGGGCCAGAGCTCCTTGAAGCAGCCACAGGAGGCTGCTCAAGGGATGTATAGCTCCCTGCCTTAGGATTCTAAAACTCTTTTCTTGAGCCTTAACATAGGCCAAAGGCTTGAAATATCTGTTCCTGACTGATATAGACAAATGAAAGCCCAGTTTCTAGCAATCAATTATTGATCTGATTTCCCTGAGGACATTTCTTGTGCAGATTATTCATCTATCACACCCCTGAATTTCAACTAAGACGGCCACAGTCTCAAACCCTTCACAAAAGAAGAAGGAGTAGCTCTTCTGGAATGCACAGGTTCAAATTTGACACTTCAGCCTTGTCTACTATGAAACTGATGCCTGGAGATTCTAACCATTTAAGAGCTTGTGGATGCTCTGCTTAAAATAAGTGAATAAATAAGTAAAATGTGGTTCCCCTCTCCAGCCACAGAATAATATTTCTATCCAAGACTAAGAGTTTTATCTGAGATATATTTTTAGCATTTCATAATGCTGTACAAAAACTCCTCAATAAATGGAAGTTCCCGTAAAATATTCAAACTTATTTTAATTACAGTTTCACTGGGTGACTGGACGAAATTTTCCGTAGTCTTGTAGATTTAGCACAGACTGTTAAACAGGTACTGCACTCTGGGCTTGCTGGTTATGTAAAATGGCCTTTTTTTTGTCTGATTACATGTAATTTTACCATAATTTGGAAGCAATCATTGCCTGAGACACCTTGAAAAGATATTTGAACACCCTTCCATGCTCCCAGTAACAAAAGGCATTTTAGTTTTTCTGTTTGAGGCTTTAGAGTTTCATTATCTTTATGGAAAAAGAAAATCAGATCATGAAGCAGATTAGCATTCTCGAGCTAAAAGAGTGAATGGAATGGAGAATTCTGCTGCTCCTTGCCAGACTATGGTCAGAGTGACATGAAATAGGGTGATACTGTACATTAGTACAGGGCTAGAGCAGCACAAAATGGTACGGGGCAATCAAGCTCAGCTGAGGAACATGCAGATCCTTTCTGGACATAGACTGGAATAGCTTGACTGGGGAATGTTACAACCCACACAGCTGATTGCATTACAGGATTAGAAAACACAGAGAGATGTTTTTGTCAGTGTGGTGAGACTCTGCCTCATTATTGAATACTGTAGTACAAAATGGTTGGGCATTCTGTAATAAACTCCTATAAAATATCTTCTATTTCTGCTGAAGATTCTTATTTTCATCTAAATAAGAAAGCAGATTAAGACCTTTTAGCGGGTGTCCTTGCAGACCACAAAATCAATACACTCATCTTTTTACTCATTAAAAAGAAATGCAAAACATTTGACCTTAATGTGTTGTTTGATTCAAATTGGAATGTTTAATTGTGGCTTTGAGTTTTAAAATATGTGAGTATTCAAAATACTACCAAATTTTATAAAGAGAAGTTGGTTTCAAATAATCTGTGAAGTTTGGTTTAAAAAATGCCAGAATGAAAGAGTATTGCTTTTCCAAATATTCCCTTTTAAATATTTGGCTGCAAATGACCTGAATTAATAAATGTTTTTAATTATTTATTATTTTTTTTGAAATAGCATATTTTACCTGCCTATCCCCCCAAAGGAAAACATGTAAAAAAATGAATATTTGCATTGCTTTTAAAAGCTACAAAAATAGGAATCAATGTATGCATAGATAACACATCACAAGGATCCTTGCAAGCGATCTTCTCTTTGAAATTTTGTCCATAGGTGTATTGATACTATAAAGCTGTTCTGCATGGTACCTTTCTTTCATGTGGAATTCAGAGATCTCACACGAATGGTTCCATCATTCATAATGCACTATCACAGACACACACCTGTGAGGCTTCAATGCATAGAACAAGCTGGAGAAACAACCTGTATTTAAAGGACATACAATCACAGCCCATCATGGCCTCATGATCTCTGTGTCTTAGAAAAAGTGCATGTCTTCCAGCAGCAGATGCTGGAGACTGCATGGATCACGGATCTTGGTACCGTGATTCTGCTCTGAAGGGTAAAAGAGGATTTTACGGGGCTCTTCAGTGAACCACAGCCCACCACAGGAACACCAAGGAGGCTGCAGCCCTAATGTGTGGGTGCTGGCTCCTGTGGTGGGATGCCGCCAGCAACACTGGTGATAGTGCTGACTGTGAGCACAAGAATAACCAAGCTGACCAGAACTGTGAAGTGCTCTGGCCATGTTTTTGGGAAGGATGTGGATTTGCAGAAGTCCATGCAAAAAATCAGTTTCAGCTCTGCTGGTAGTTGATTTTTATGGCAGAGTGAGGAAAAGGAGACCTGATGTCTGGCAATGGCTGAAGCAAGACAGGATGACAGGGAGGTACCTCGCTCCTGTGTTCCCTCATTGGAACAAGTCTGGCTGTGTCGAAGCAGGGTTTCTAGGATTTGTACTGGAGTTGCATCTTCTTAATTAATATTTCAGGGATATCCTCACTATGCCTGAGAGATGAAAGATGAGATCATCTGGGAGGATGAATTGGTTCAGACTAATCTGCTAAGGCAGGAGTAGTAGTGGGTCATGGAGGAACCCCAGGGTCAAACTAGAACCAAACTGGTACAAACCGCGACTGCCTAAATTCAGAGGAGAATTCAGAGACTTTTTGAAAAGCTGCCTCCCAAATGCTCCTGCTAGAAAAAGAAAGAAGTTTCTCCTTTCTTCTCTAACAAACTGAATTTTTTTAAAAAGGGTAAAACCGGACAAGGTGATCTATTAGGAGAATTGCTGGAAAGACAGAAGAAAGATTTTATCTTTATTCTCCATACTAGCAAGTAGTGATCTCACTTTGCACTCTGTCAGGGTTTAAGAGAGAGGTGTAATTTAAACCCTAAAGATAGTCTGAAACTGTAACATAACTGCAGCAGCTGCCTTTGGTTGGTCTTACTCCTGCTGCTGCACTGAGAAATCACATCTCAGCTGGCTCTGGGGTCTCACACGTTTCTCAGAAACCGTTCAGATCAAGTTATGTTTGAAATCCTGTACTTTTCTGAGCAAAGCTGAATTATTTGCCTATGGTCATTTCCTGAAATTCAACATGAATTTAGATCAGCATGATAGTGTTACATGATAAAGATATAAAGTTCAGTCTATCAAACAACTTTTTCATGTTAAAACATTTTGTCAGTGACTTAGACATAAGAAGTTCTTTAGAGAAATAACTAGCACAGATAAAAATAACCCAGACAACAGGAAACATAAAACGGGATTAAAAACACGCAAGTCATCTGTTTCATTAAAAGGGAACCCAGGTTGCACAATGGCATTTTGTCTTGATATTACAGGCCTCTGCACTGAGTCGTGGTTGACTTTGGAGTTCATTCAAACTCTCACGAAAGTCTCTTGAATTCTGCTCGCAGAGTTTATTGTGGTAAATGTAACCTTTCTGATCCAGTTAAAATAATAATGATGAATGAGGCTTTTTTTTAACATTTATTTTATGAATATTCCTTTGGACATATAAAGGAGCAAGGTAGAACAATATAGAAGAATGAGTTTGGGGAAAATATAAAAGAAGGGAATTGATGTCAAGGTTTAATGAAATGGAAGAGGAAAATTAAGAAGATATTGCATGAGCTATATTTTTTTGTTGTTAAATTAAAGAATTAAATGCATATGACAGGACCAGTAAAATGAGAGATAATAGTGTACTATAGGGCATTATCTTCATTTTAGCAGCCAGGTAGATACTGATAGTAAAAATAAAAAGTACATATCACCATTCAGCACAAGGTTTATTAATTTAATTCCTTGTTTCACTTGGATATGTTCAGAATAATCTCAGATTATCACATTATCAAAATGTAATTTTTTCATATGAATAATATAGCATAGAATAAAAATGGGTCGCAAAGGAGAAAAACTAATAAATTCTGAGAATTTAATTCGTTTCATACTGTTCCTGAAACACATAAATCACTTTGAAATGAAGACCAAAGTTGTTTACAATGTTAGATAATTGGTGAGTCTTTTGACTTTTAAGGTTGAGGAAATTCATAGTTGCCACTGAACGAATGGAAGAGGCTTGTGTAATTGGTCTGTCTGGTCTTACTGCATTAAGAATACCAATAACTTGGCAAAAAATAAAGAAATATTGCAGTTAAAGAGTTATAATGAGGAGAAAAAAATACTACCATTGATGAAACTATAATTAAACTGGTAATATAGTTAATAGAAGGAGCAAGTCCAGTCCTCCTGGGCAGCAGCTGCGGTAAGGATAAAGTAATTATAAAGCACCCCAAAAACAGGTTTATTCTAATGTGAGGTCCTTGGAGAAAACTGAGAAAAACCAATATTGGTCAAGATGAGAAGCTGGATGTTGCAGAGCTAAGTGGTGGAATAGCTTGATACCAAAATACCAGTTGAAAAGTCTGTTGAGAAAGGCTGGAAAGAAAAGTGGTTGGCTATATTTCAGGGAAGTATGTCTACAAAGAAAGAAGAATGGGTTAAATGGACATGAATCCCATTTACCAACACAAATCTGATTAGGGGGGTCATTCAGCAATACAAATCATATTCTAATGTATTTTGAGACTCACAGTAAGAGGGCTGTAACTTTGGGAACTCATCCACTACAAATGCGTGAGGAGAGGAGCTGACCCATCAAAGGATGAATAAATATGAAGAGGAGGGAGACATAATTAAACAAAAAAGTGTTTCAAAATAAAGTATAAACCAGCTGCTAATAACTTAGACTAGAAGAAAATTTGGGATCATCAGTGTTGGACATTTTATATTTGATTTCTTTCAGTCCCCAGTTTTGATGATCCATGGACTTGCAGCTTGCAGCACCTTGAGATGGGGTCTCAAGGAGAGAAAGTATCATGAGAGTTTACTCTATCTTTAGTGAAACTCAGGTCACAGTGGTCAGCTCTGTTTTCTTCTACATCAAAACAAAAACACCTCTAAGACAAAATTTTTGTGCTTTTCTTATCACACTTCAGACTATAAATCCTGGCTAAACAGACCAAAATCGCCACCTAGTGAGGATATTTTCTCAATTCACTTATTTCAATCTTGCAAATACAGCGGAAAGGACAATTGTCTTGATGCAATATTTTGCTACAGTTCTCAGGAAGTTCTACATAATGCTTTGCAGGAACAAATGAAGCATTTAAGCAAAAACGAATTTGCAGAGGTGACAGGAAAGCAGGCATTCTCCACAAGATAATGTGTATCCAAGCGTAGAGATTACTAAGACATCCCTGCTGCAACCACGAAGCTGGCTCAGACCTTATAAAAAGTAGATCCTTTAAGAACTTTAAAAATGCCTAGCAAATCACGTCCATCATAGTGTTGAGATTTTATTAAAAATAATGGCATTTAAAATATAACTTATTTTGGGTTCTTTATTTCCTCTACATTTAAGCATTTAGTATCATAGTCTCAAGATTCTTTGTGCCCTGCTAGGGACAAAAAGAAAGAAGGAAAGAAGGAAAGAGAGAAAGAGTGAAAGAAAGAGTGAAAGAAAGAGTGAAAGAGTGAAAGAGTGAAAGAAGGAAGGAAGGAAGGAAGGAAGGAAGGAAGGAAGGAAGGAAGGAAGGAAGGAAGGAAGGAAGGAAGGAAGGAAGGAAGGAAGGAAGGAAGGAAGGAAGGAAGGAAGGAAGGAAGGAAGGAAGGAAGAAAGAAAGAAAGAAAGAAAGAAAGAAAGAAAGAAAGAAAGAAAGAAAGAAAGAAAGAAAGAAAGAAAGAAAGAAAGAAAGAAAGAAAGAGAAAGAAAGAAAGAAAGAAAGAAAAAGAAAGAAAGAAAGAAAGAAAGAAAGAAAGAAAGAAAGAAAGAAAGAAAGAAAGAAAGAAAGAAAGAAAGAAAGAAAGAAAGAAAGAAAGAAAGAAAGAAAGAAAGAAAGAAAGAAAGAAAGAAAGAAAGAAAGAAAGAAAGAAAGAAAGAAAGAAAGAAAGGCAAGGAGAAAAAAAACATAAGCACTTCCAGATACAGAATCTGTGACTTTTGAATTAAATTTAAATTTATCATATGAAAAAAATCTGATGAAATGGGAGTTTAAATAACAGTGAGACGGCCAGAATTTGCTTTTTTTTTTTTTTTCCCCTCCAAGTTATGTTTTCTCTCTTTAGTTCCATCATGGTGCTCATTTCTTTAAAACTATTTAAGTTGGGCTTATCTAAAGCCAAATTTTGAATCTGGTGGTGAAGAACCAACGAATCTACTGGTGGAATAGAGATTACAGTTAGCTTTTTTTGGAAAGGGAAAATTCAGTCCTTTTTTTTTAACTACTAAATGCTTAAATTTGTCTCTGATGTTCCATGAAACTAAATTATCCTCTAAGTGTGAATGCTACATGACACAAATAGTGGTGAAATGTGCTACTCACACAGAGCATGGGGAGTTACAGCAGCTGCAAATCTCAGCCTTGCCTCCTCAGTCTCACCACTTCACCTCCTTTCTAAGGATGTGAGTCAAGGCCACCCCAACTGGCCCAACAGGATGAACTGTATATCCCTCAATGTCTCAACCCGACGGTGCCACATGTAATTAAATTTAGGGGAAAGAGAAGATTAGGTACAGACCTCTCCTTTAGACAGCAGCTCTCTGGCTTTACTATTTGCCATTGTATCTTCAAAGGAACACATTGCTCTACCAAAAGAAGTAGACCTAGGAGACATTTTTTTTTCTAGTACATTAATGTATTCCTGAGACAGGGATGGGGTCTATATGCAATCGGGCATAGGAATTTGAGATAGGAATGCTCTTGATGTGGTTTTTCATGCAAGATGGGAAAAAGAGCTATTTCTTTGCAAATTAGCTGTTAAAAGGGAGGAAGTTTTTAAGGATTTGAAATTAAATTTTAAGTATTTAAAATCTAATTGCTGAAGAGGATAAGAACATAGTTACTCGGTCATAGATCTGAGGATATTACCACCAGCTCTAGAAGAAAGCTCAGGAAAGTCATTACCTATGATAAATAAAATTCAATATCTAACCTGAAAGGCAGTGCGCCACAACTAGGTGACCTGTAACTAGGTGAGCCATAACAAAAATGGTGATAAGGCATGAGCTGCATTCCTGACTTATTTAATTCAGTTTCATATTTAATGAAAATAAAACGAATTGTGAAGTTTTTACATACATTTTTATGTGATAGGACATTGGGGTAGTATCTGGCTGAAACTGCTTTTATACAATCTGCCACTATCTCAATGTTTCATCCTGAACAGATTTTGACCTTAACAGAAAAAAGAAAAAAAAAGCAACAAAAGCAAAAAAAAAAAACAGAAAAAGAATCTTTTGTCCCTACTATCAAGCCTTTAGCCAAGTAGTTGCTATAGCAATAGTATTTCTCAAAATGCTATATTTAAAATACCAGCTCCTGAGAGCTACCTCGACTCTCGTGAGACGTGGTCAGCCATGTCTTGCACATAGCTTTGTAATATTGGTTTATCCCCCCCAAGCTTTTAACACCTAAGCTGATACAAGCTTTTTTTATTATTTGCTGCTGCTTATTTTTTCCTGAAGCCCCGGTCCAGAGGGGAGCTAATGCACTTCTAGGATATTACAGGATATGAGGTGAAATAGCTTTGTCACTATTAATTCACAGTTGAATGGGCAAAAACTGCCCGTGACAGCTCAGGCTGGTGACCTCTCAGTGAACATCACCCTTGTGGCACAGCAAAAAAGAAAAAACAAAGGAACCGTTCAGATGAGGCCAAAGCGCTTTGCTGCCTTTCCCACTGCCCTCATGCGCCGAGGCACCGTGTGGGTTCAGGCCGAGCCGCTGTCTCGCAGGGCATGAGGCCACCAGGAGCTGCAATCTCTGGCAGAAGGACAATCTGAGCAACTGGTGGCCTCTTGCCCTGCATGAAGCAGCTGCACCTGGCTTCTGTTAGGGCACGAACATGATTCACTTTCCTTCCCTCCTGCCCATGCTCATGGCAGTGCCTTTGCCCTTTCCCTGTCTCTGCAAGTGTCTAGTCTGTGGTCCCATGGCTGTCCAGCACCCCGGCGCTCCCTCCTACCTTCCCTCTTTGGGCTGTAGAGAGCAGGGAAGCCCATGAGCAAGTCACTGCTTTACCCTCTTAGAAAACAGGCCATGAGACAAGAGATGACGCCAGTTATACCAGGAAATAATGTATAAAGTGGCACATGGTGAAGTTGTGTTGCAGTGCTGCTTGATTTACTGTCACAAAATGAGGAGTGAGAACTGCTGAAGATCATCACATTGCATGAAGATCATAGAATCATAGAATGCTTAAGGTTGGAGGGGACCTCTAGAGGTCATCTAGTCCAACCCCCCGCACACTCAGGGTCACCTAGAGCACGTGGCACAGGACTGCATCCAAGCGGGTTTGGAAGATCTCCAGAGAAGGAGACTCCACTACCTCTCTGGGCAGCCTGTTCCAGTGCTCTGTCACCCTCACTGTTAAGAATTTTTTTCCTTAAGTTCCTGTGGAACTTTTGGTGTTTCAGTTTGTGGCCATTACCTCTAGTTCTGTCAGTGGCCACCAGTGAAAAGAGGCCAGCACCATCCTCCTCACTCCTTCCCTTGAGGTACTTATAGACACTGATTAGATCCCCTCTCAGCCTTCTCTTCTCCAGGCTGAACAGGCCCAGCTCCCTCAGCCTCTCCTCATAGGGCAGATGTTCCAGGCCCCTGATCATCCTTGTGGCCCTGCGCTGGACTCTCTCCAGTGGCTCCACATCCCTCTTAAACTGTGGGGCCCAGAACTGGACACAATACTCCAGATGTGGCCTCACTAGGGCTGAGTAGAGGGGCAGGATCACCTCCCTCGACCTGCTGGAGACGCTCTTCTTAATGCACCCCAGGATCCTATTGGCCTTCTTGGCCACGAGGGCACACTGCTGCCTCATGGTCAGCTTGTCGTCCACCACGATGCCCAGGTCCCTCTCTGCAGAGATGCTCTCCAGAAGGTCGGTCCCCAGCCTGTACTGGTGTCTAGGGTTATTCCTCCCCAGGTGCAGGACCTTGCACTTGGCCTTGTTGAATTTCACCAGGTTTTTCACCGCCAAGTTGTCCAGTCTGTCCAGGTCCCTCTGGATGGCAGCGCAGCCCTCTGGGGTATCGGCTACTCCTCCCAGTTTGGTATCATCAGCAAACTTGCTGAGGGAGCACTCTGTGCCTTCATCCAGGTCATTGATGAATAAATTGAACAGGACTGGAGCGAGGACTGACCCTTGTGGGGCACCGCTAGCTACAGGCCTCCAACTAGACTCTGCACCACTGATCACCACCCTCTGAGCTCTGCCATCCAGCCAGTTCCTAATCCACCTCACTGTGCACTCATCCATCCCACACTTCCGGAGCTTGCCCGGGAGGATGTTGTGAGGGACGGTGTCAAAAGCCTTGGTGAAGTCGAGATAGACGACATCCACTGCTCTCCCCTCATCTAACCAGCCGGTCATTCCATCATAGAAGGCTATCAGATTAGTCAAGCAAGGTTTCCCCTTGGTGAAACAATCAGAATTACACTAGTGGAAACAGGAAGCGGAATATTTTAATGGTGTGTCAAGTTCATGCTTCCCTTCACCTCACTCAGCTACTCTGCACTTAGATGGGTTGAACAGTCAAACTAAAACTGAATAGGCAAGAGTCTCTGACCAGCTTCAACCACATGAGTCAGGACTAACCCCAGTGAGAGGAAGAACAGGGACATTGCATCAAAAAAGCGTAATGATCTGCACTAGGAATACAGTGAGCAGGTCAAAATGTCCTAGGAGAGGCAAAGTAACTGAAATCTGAAAATCAAAACAGCTGAGTCACTCCAGTTCACAGGGTGACCCCTTATGAAGGTGAGCTATACTTTTTGAGATGGGCTTTGGGCAAATGGATTCTGCTCTAGAGCATTACTGATATATAAGCTCACCTCTGCTGTTCCTGTGCTGACAGTAATACAATTTGGTGCTGATTTTTCCTGCCCTGTGAATGTAAACTAATTTACCACCACAGCCCTTTCAGTTATCCGTGTGCGTGTTTTGTTGGTTGGCAAGTAAGATATAGGAAGAACAATGACTCCCTGAGGTTAATCATTTTAAGCAATGTCCACCAAGAAAGACAGAATTTCAACATGTATTCCTTCAAGTCATTAAATACACCTTTGGATTTTATAGGCACTTCTCTATAAGGAATCTCCTTGCTTTAAAAAAAAAAAAAAAAAGGCATGCAATTGTCTTAATTCAGCCTCAACTCCATGTTACACATGGGAGTAACACTGAAGGTGTAACATGGAGTTCAGGCTGAATGAAGACAATTTTCATCATCCTTTTGTATGTAACAGGCTGCTCTCCTATAACGTTGTGTGATTTTAAAAAGAATATAAATGCTTATTTCCATATGGTAAATCTGGTCCAGTTGAGACAAAAAAATCTGAAGAGAGACTGAAAAATCTGCATACTTTTAGCTATGTAAGAACAATCACACAAATGCTCAGATGATTTGAAGTGCAGCACATTGTACCTCATATGTCAAAAAGTCTTATCCCTCCAAAAGGCTGAAGTCTGTGCAGGAAAACTGGTCATTTCAAAACAACCTAATGGATTAGGTACCTATGTTTTAAATACCTATGTAAATAAAGTGATAGCATCCCTGACAACCTGAGCTTGTTCATGAAGCCTAGCTTACTTGCCTGTTGTCTTTATTTTCCTTTATCTTGAAGTGAATTGAGATGCGCAACACAGAATTAATATAGAAAGTGATTCTATAAATAATGTCTCTATACAACATGACCTGATCCAAGATACGGCTTTCATAAGCAATGGCAGAAAATTTTAAACTTATAAAATCTCAGAGGTAAAAGGGAAATGAAGATCTTTGCATGGTGCCAGGGGACAAAATTTAGCCTTAGCTTCCACAGTCTCTTCCCCTGTCTCCTCGGGATGTGGGCTCCATGTGACCTATGGCCAGACGGCTGGGAAAAAGACAAGAGGATTCCCAACGGGGGGCTCCCCTTCTCAGCACACGATCTGCTTTTAAGCTCAGGTCTCATGTTCCTGAGGTCTGTTTCAGCAATGCTGTGATTGACCTTCTACCTCACAGGTCCTGACCTTGCCTTTCTGACTTGACTTCCTGGCTTGACCTCAGACCTGCTTTGTCACTACGGATTTTTCCACTTATGAAGAGACTGTTGGCTGACCCTAGTTACCACCACTGAACTTGTTCTACCTAGGTGATTGTGGCTCACCTTGTTGTAGGATTATACTTTGCCCAGTACCTCACCAGTGCTGCCACTAGACACCTTTTTGCAGTCCTCTGATTATTGCATTCTTGGGTTTGTTCTTATTAACCCACCCCAACACAGCGGGAAGAGGTTTGATGCTGATATGTTGCAAGTGGCCTTGTTCTTTTGCTGATGGTGACTCACAAATGTCTTCAGAATGAGCAGCAGTTTGCATTATCTTGTGCCTCCTAGAAATCAATATTTGGGATGAATCTTGGACACAGGGTACAACAAAGTTGCAAGAAGAAGATCGATTCCTCTTTTATTCTAGTGCTGCAGTGAAATTTCACATTCCATAACAAAAGGCATTATATTCTAACGTCAGCATAGGAACATAGCTGTGGTCAAGTAACCTGCACTGCTAATAACATGTAAGAAGGGATTACAGGAGAAAGCACATTAAAACAAAACAAAATCCAGCAGACAAGTAAATGGAAACAAAGAAGGGAAGGGAACACATTATTTTGGAGAAGGTGTCCACCAAAGTAGTGACAAGCATGTTTATGAAATTCACAGGATCATAAGATAGCTCTGGCTGGGAGAGACCTGGTCTCTATTTCAACCCCATATTCGAAGCAAGGTCAGCTATGAAGTCAGACTGGGTTGCTCAGGGCATTACCCGGTCAAGTCTTGAAAGCCTCCAGGAATAAAGAGTGCACAGTGTCACTGTGCAACCTCCTCCAATGGCTGGCAGTCCTCACGTTGAAAAGTTTCTCCTTATATATAGCCCAAAACTTTCCGTTTCAAATGTATGTGCATTGTTTCTGGTCCTCCCACCTAGCAGCATTGCAAAGAGCCTCCATCATCTCTGTAGCCTCTGTGTAGGGTATTGCAAGGCTGCCATGCAGACCCCCTGAAATCTCCTTCTTATTTACAGACCAAAGAAGCCCAGTTTCCTCAGCTTCTCCTCACAAGTTCCCCTTTCAGAAAGTATAAATAGACACGACTGTGAAATTGTGAAATCAATAAATGTGGCTTTTTGTGATGGAAAAACTTACAATTTATATGGATAAGTATCTTCATAAGAATTTCCATGTGCTTGTGACCACTGTGTGCTAGGGAAAAAAAAAAAAAAAAAAAAAGCAGCATCCTTAACTGCCCTTTCACCAGCTTCAGGGATAAGTGCCGACCACTCAACAGTGAATTATACAGCAATTGTAGGGGCCTGTGCAGGTCCAGAGCCCTCAATTAACATCTGTACTTTTACCATGTGCTAGCTTCAACTCTTCTAAAAGTGTATTCTTTTGCTGTCATTCTTATTGTTTGCTTTTATCTTTTTTTTTTTAACCTGGCAGATTAAGCTCTAGAAAATTGTAATTGAGGCATCCATTCACAGTTAAGTAAATTGACATAAACCTCTTGCTCTATTGACTCAGCAAACATAACTACACTCCAGATTTCAGTCATAGTCAGCAAGACTGAAGATTGGTCTTTTATCCTGTAGAGATTTGAAACCTCACGTTTCAGTTCTTTCCTCTCCCCTCCTGCAAATACCGGGGAAAAATTTCACTAAGCAATCGGTGGCTCGAGTTTGAGTTTCTTAGCAATGAATCTTCGACTGTGTGAAACCCAATATTCATACTGTAATAAAACCACATGACATAGAGTCATTCACCAGAACATACATTTTCCAAAGAATACAAAAGCTGAAAAGCTTATGAGCAGGTAAGTACCTGTCTACATGAGGCAGACCACTTTAAGAAGTAGCTGATCTTAAGGGTACGCAGCAGGAAGACCTGAGTCACTTCTGAAACACAGAAACAATCCTAGCAGCGTAAACTGCACCATCAAATTAAAAAGGATTTATTATATACCCTCTGTAGCTGCTCCTTTGTCAATCACATGAATGATTTCTGTATGTGTGTGTGTGTGTGCACATGCGTGCTTTATTAATTTCTGTCACAGTGCTGATTTAAAGGAAAGCCTGCCAACGGCTCCTTGCCAGGTAAGATTTGGCTTTCTGTTAAAAATGGAAACAAATGACTGTGTAGAGGAGTCCAGACTTCCTCCTGCTCAGTGAATGCTCATCACAAGGAGCTGCTAGCAAGCTGAGGTAGGAGGAGGCCTCTGTGAAGGCTCATTGGTAATTTTGTCAGTACGTCATTTCATGTTTCTTGACCGTAAGTTTGTTTATTGACATTGATTTATGTACCATGTCTCATTTAAAGATATGTTTTGATGCTCCACTGATTTCTTGACCCTGTAATAAGCCATTATTAACTTCAAGAGAACGCAATAGTCTAACCTCCCTTTCATCTTTAAGATCATGCACTCGTTCTATCTATATGGGAAACCCTCCAATAAAATACCCCTCTTTGCCCAACAACATAACTAATTTCCCTTAGACTAGTGTCTAATCTGCAGGATATCTCTTAGCTGCATGTGTTATCTTTATCTTTATCGTTGCTTTGTACTCTCTGACATTTTTGAGGGAGTCTCACCGGAAATTCTGGAGGTGATCGGTGCACTGCTCTTCATAGCAGAACTACACAGAGCATTGCCTTTTGCTTGGTTTCCCTCATGCTTTCCTAAGGCAACATTTGAGCAAATTCAGAATGTCTTTTCTTGCAGTTTCACTCACGAAACAGTAAAGAATAGGATCAGCAATGCAATTCAAACTTGTTAAGGCCTGTGTGATTCTGTAAATCTTATACATCAACTGGACAAACTGTGGATCAGCGCCATAAGGTTCTTTGATGCTACGAACAAGCAACACCACATGATAAGGTGAGAAGAAAACAATGAAAGTAACTGTGATGTTCAGTATTAGTTTCCTGATTTTCTTTTTTTCTTCATCTACTGTGGCTTGATTATACCTCACTGCTTGGTAGATTCTATAATAGCAGAACAAAATGATCATCAAAGGGGCTAAGTACCCCGAGCATATCCGGAATATATTTAGCTGTGCCTGCCACCATTCCAGGGGGTATTTATCGTAACATAATGTGTGATTAGTGGAATTGCAAGGATCATTGAAGGTTTCTTTGTTCACCAAGATGACTGAGTTCACGATGCTTTCCAAAACCCAAACAGTTATGCTGACAATGACGGAAAATCTTCTTGTACGCAAATGCTGGAGTTTCAAAGGGTGAACTAATGCCAGGTACCTGTCAACAGAGATGCAAGCAAGGAATGCAGTGCTGGTGTAGAAATTCATATGCATAAGGAAGGCGGAAATCTGACAAAGTAAGGCAGAGAGCCTCCAGTCATCTCCATGCCAGGCATAATCAATCCACAGAGGCAGAATCAGAGAGTACAAGAGGTCAGCCAGGGACAGGCTGAAGAGGTAGACTGCTAACTCATTCTTCTTCCTCACCTGAACGCAAGATGTGTAGAGGAATATGCAGTTGATGGGAATGCTGATCACCATCACAGTGCTATACACGAGTGAAAACAAATACTTATCCAGAGTGTGATCATCATGGCATTTTGTAGTGTTGTTCATTGTCCGCCCTAAGTAATCTCTTTGGCCTATTTCCAGCCCAGATGCAATAAAAAACCTTCTGTGGTCTGACTAGGCATCATCTGTTAGTTTTCCAGCATCTAGCTGTTAAGATTCCATCCATTGGATTATAGCATCTTTCTGTTACCAAAAAAAAAAAAAAAAAGAAAAAGAAAAGAAAAAAAGTTAGTTATACCAGCAGCATTTTTACCAGTAACATTATTGCTCGTTTTAATGTGTTTCCTGATGGCTATCTGGCTATCTTTTTTTAGAAGACAGATACTGTGTGCGTAGAAGATCACAGTTTTTAGACATTTCTGGAGGGACACATGCAGAGAGAAAAGAATCCAAACCTCTCAGGAGAATAAGGTCAATCAGGTGCAACTCTGTATAGCAAAAAGTGGACACACAGCTGTATCACTTTCAGAGGGTTAGCATCTTACAATTCCAGCTCCTAGGGGAAAGTTGAAAGAGATCAGAAAATATATTACAGATAGTGGAGGGGACCAGATGAGGGTTTGGGCCATGCCAAGCTGGCAGATTTGTTCTTCCCACTGCCCTCCTCTTTTCTGAGTCAATGGAGAGAAGAATTGAAAGAGAGGAGTTTAGGTATCTCCTTATCTTGGGCTTTTCTCAGAAGAGCAGAACATGTGGCTGGTATGTGTCTCTAATGCTAATCATTCTTTTGCTTTGTCATATCCTCACACTTTCCCTACTTCCTCTCTCCTAGGCAAGCCCTGAAGAACTTGCAGACAAATACACGATTCCAGTAAAGAGACTGCATTTCCTGGGAACTGTCATGTGAAACATGGGGTCACGGGTGCACAGGAGAACCTATTAGGGTGTCACTTAGCCTGATGTGAGACAGAGAATCTCTGTGAGCACAATTTTTCATTTTTTCTTCTTTGCTCTGAGATTGCCTTGCATGAGTTTGTAAAAATCAGCATCAGCACCCTGGATGTAAAACCATCGTCAGTTAAGCCTATCTTGTGCACTATCAGAGATCTGTGGATATCAACAGCTTTGATGTGAAAATACAAGCAAAATGGCAGGCCCAAGCAAAGCCCTGGGACTGAAGGAGAGCTCATGGAATTGGGCAGCACTAGGAGAGATGACCTTTAAGTAGGAAAGGGCATAAAACCTTAGCTATGACAGCATTTGTACTCACTACCACAGCTCTGATATTCAGCAGTTCTCTCCTCTAAAGACTGAGGCTTCATTCAAGCAATGGAAAAATGGGCGATATTTGTTGTGGTCCCATTCTACTGCCAAATAGAATTACTTCAGAAAATTCTCTCCTGAACGTGCCTGTGACTCATCTGCGGTTTGCACCTAGACTGTCAGCGGAGGAGGTGCAGAAGCTGCAGCATGAGTAGGTTGCAGGATAACTCTGTCTAGAACTACTCCCACGTGGGGAACAGCTCGAAGTGCCAACAGCTCTGGCGGCAGGGGTTTTCCCATGTGGTAGGCAAACTCTTCCTGCCCTTTTTGTGTTTGAAGTGCATATATGGAAGTTTGTGGATTTGTCGGAGAAACCTGAGAAAGTTTACTGCGTGTGGACAGGTTGCTGCACAGACCTTTCTGCTGTAGTGGAACTTTCACTGTTATTCAGAAAGAAAAAGGAGCAACGGAAGAAACAGCCCAAAAGCATTTACCAACCACTGCCTTATCTGCCCAAGCTGGCTGACTTTTCACGGGTAGAGATAAATTTGCTCATGGGATTGAAAGAAAAGGAAAATTCTTGAGAAAGACTTGTCAGTTTGGTCTAATGAGCAGCTTTGCTCTCTTACCTAGATGATGACTGATAAAAAAAAAGAAACCACAGTGACTGCATTAAAAACAAGAGTAAGATACCTGTTTTTTTACCATGTGGTTAATAAAACCACATGTTAAATAGGACACGGTAGGCTTATCAGTATATATAAGTATGCCATCCAATCTGAAGATTGGCCATTTCTGACCAAAAGTGATGCAAACCTGTGTAGACTGACCAGATGTGTGAAAGATAAAACATGCATCTCTTTTCCAATTACATTTTTGCATCTTTTTCCTGACAGGTCTTTTGATATCTGGCAGGGAAACGTGCCCTTTAAGAAGCATGTATGCAATGCAGGGAGCACATGGGGCAGTGCTTATACTAATCATATGATCAAGAAATTGGAATTCCTCTCCCTCCCTCACAAACTCTCTCTCCATTGTTAATTTACTGGCTACATTACAGACATTACATGCTTACCAGATCACGACTTGTCTCCACATAACAAAGCACAATTCCTCCTACAGTTAGCTCTATCGGCTCTTTATTACCTAGATCAAGAAGCTGATTTCTTTATGCCTCCCATCTTCTTTTTCTTTACCTTTCTTTCTTAACATGCTATTTCTACAGGTTTTTCTCTAATAATGTCATGAGCCTACGTCTATAATACTGCATCAGTCAGAATTAGACTGCATGTTCTTTGGGTTGAGGCCTTGCTTTGCTCTTCTGCAATCTGATTCAAGGAACTAACAGTTTATGGTATCACTGGATCATGGTGGCCTGGCACACTGAAATTGGAATTCAAAGAACAGAGCTGGGACTAGGTGGGATTCAGCACCTCAGGATTTTTTTCTGTCCTGCATGCTCAAAAGCCCTGGTGCCCCATGGTTTTCTGTTTTTAATAGCATAATCAATAATTTCTATTAGCAAAGGAGCATGATTGGCTAGGAGGCAGCCTAAATTCCCCAGGGAATCCATGTCCTTGCTCCGATGACACATTGATTCTATTTATATGAGGACATGCTTTCAATGAGAACAATAACAAGAAGTGTGTCATTCTGGCACGTATTGATGACCTACACTGGTGTGTGCCAACAACACAGCAAATGCAGTGTATCATGGGGTGTGTTGTAGCTCCACGCACAGAAACATAAAAGCAGAGAGGGCTTTTTGCTCCTGATTACAACTATTTCATCACATTTGCTTGGGACCGTGTCTCAGGGAAAGCTCTCTCTACTGAGGTAGTCGCTTAGAGATTTGTCTTACCTGACTGATGTGAAACATACACAGATTTTTCTCCTACATATTGAGTGCTCCTATCTCATTTTGCCCAGGAGTTTTATAGATACTCTGTGTTTTATAATTTTTGATATTTTTTCCCATTAACTGTTAAAATTTCTCCAAAAACCTATCAAGGAATTTCTGTTTCAAGATTCAAATGGTCTAACATTTATGTTCCAAACTCACTGTCATTCAGAGGCCTTCCCCCTTACTTCTTAGACTTGGTTTTGAATCAGATAGATTTACAACACAAAAATACATAGCATTTTCTTTTTTATTTCCTGTTTACTTCTTTTTCTCAATTAATTCTTTCTGCTGGTCAGACTATGCGATGATTAGTCTCTTTGTTACTTTGCGACAGAAAACTCGCTGTTCGAGAACTCTAGAAAAATAACATGCAGCTAGCAGTCAGAAATAAAATTTAGAGATATAGACTAGAAAACATTATGCTTCAAGGAACGTATGCAAACAAGACCATAAATGAACCCTGTGAACATTTTCAGAGAAAAAATATTCCTTATAGATAATATCTGCATTGATGTATTCTTACAGTATTTATCTCAGATTGAAAAATAACTTTAGATAAGTCTCTCAACATATGACATTTTGCAAGTGACACAGTTGGCATAAAATTATCCTTTCATAAGCACAGTCATAAAATGGGTATTCCATAATATTATTCATAACTCACTTTCTAAGAAAAGAAGAAGGGTTTTTTATCATTTTAGATAAAACAATTCTATAATCTAGGTAACCAGGAAAGATGGAGAAGAATCCATAGATTTTGTGTTAGTAAGAGAAAGGTTTAGTTGTTAATTAAAAAAAAAAAGTCTTGCGCTGGCCAATAATGAGAAGCTTAACAATCTTCAAAGAATTCCCTACTAAAAATGTTGCTAAATGTCCTAAATTTCGAATTTAAGTTCTTAAAAGGGATGAGTTGCCATAAGCAATATTCACTGCAATTTGGTAAGCTTTTGCAAGTACTTTGTAGAGAAGATTTAGGGGCAAAAAAATGTTGCGTGAACTAGATCTGCGAAGCAGCTGCTGTAGTGGTGCAGTTGTAGAACAGCCAGAAGATGGAAGAACAGACGTTTTCTTGATATCTGTTTTGTTTCAAACCAATTTCAATGGTAGATTAATTTGTGTCATTACACAAAGTTATGGAGCCAAGCTGATTTCTTCAAGTACAAGCACCTTCCATAGCTGGATCTTTAATGACCAGATCCCAAAACTTAATTCTGAAAGGCCTCACAGTTTGGGAAAGTTGAAATATACATCTTCAAATAACATGAGCTCTATCCAATATTTTGTTTAAAATGAACAATGCTTTTCGTCATGCAACACTAACTTTCACCCACGGTTCTTTCTGACACTGAAGAAGCCAAAGAAAGTCTAAAAAAGATCAATATATTATTGAATAAAGCATAAAATTCTGTTAATATGACTTACACACGAATAGAAGAAAAATGCATTTTTTCAGATGTAGCTCACACAGGTGAGTATTGTTGTATGCATAGAGAAAAAAAAAGCTGTACCAATTATTTTTGGAATTCTAAGATGCTATTTTTAGTGCAGTTCATTTTTCTGTTAACTGATGAGTACTAGTGATGCACTTCTTAATGCAATACAAATCACAGAATCACAAAATGGTTAAGGTTGGAAGGGACTTCTAGAGATCATCTAGTCCAACCTGCCTGCTCAAATATTGAAGAAGATGAGCAGAAAAGCTGCTGGAATCCTCTGTAAGGCTTACACTGAGGCAATTTTGTAGTGAGGACTGTACAGCTCAGAAAACTGAAAACTCACCCCCTAATATTTTTCTTCTCCCTCTTTCTCCCTCTCTCCCAAGCAATAGATATTTCTGTCATACAGAGCAATACCAATAGAACAATAAATCAAGTTGGGAAGTCTTCTCTCATCAGATTTTTCAAAATCATTCATGCTTTTGCCTCAAATTTCACTTGTGCTGGCATGGGAGGGAAATATTCCCTCCCTCCAAGCAAGCTCTTCCAGGCCCTTTCAAGTCCCTTAGTTCTGCTGTATGATGTGAACACCAGAGCAAGGGAGAGGCAGCTTGAAGCCCTCATGCGAACGCAAGGTGTCCATCTGCACACTGACTGTCCTACACCTACCTTGGTGGCCATGTGCTCCAGCGTAGCGGTTTCATGGTGACACCATCGGCAGCGTTCCCCGGGTCTGGTTCTGCGCCGAGAAACAGCTTCATCAAATACAGTAACAGGAAGCTGCACTTGGCAAGCCAATGAGGCAACAGCTTTCACGTCTTCTAAGGGTTTTTTTCTTTTTTTTTCTTTTTATATCTGGTTAATCTTGGGAGAAAGAGGGCAACATAAATGAGTGAACGACAGCACCAAATGACTAGGACTTTTTTTTTTTTGGTTAAGTCTGCCAAAGCTATTTAGAAAATGATATCTAGCTACACAAACACAACATACTGCAAACCTCTTACCTAAGGCTTAATGCAGCCTACAGAAGAAAACAGCTCCACAGAAAGCAAGCACTGCTTTACTTAAATCTGTCCAGAACACAGAGATGCTTTTGGCAAAGGGATTTTACCACTTGCCTCTTGCAACAAATTCACCCCCAAATCAAATAAGAATCCATTAAAAACATATGATAATGACTTCAGGAGTTATCTGAATAGAATTACTTATTTTCAGAATCTGCATTAGTGTCCTTTCTTCCTACTGGTAGGAGCAAGCTTGTGAAGAGCTTTAGTCAATTAAGGATCCTTAATTAAGGATAACAGAATTTTATGCACTTCAGCAGTTTTCATGCTTATATATTCTTATATAAACTGAATCTGGGGCTAGATGGTGCTTTCACGGGAGTAATTCTTTTAACAGATAATCCTATTCAATGAGACCAGTGAATAATTCTTAAATCAGCATAGATCCTCTTTTCCCTTGGTGATCAGAATAATTTAGTATGTGGTCTGATTTTCTCATAAATACTGTGTGTGTTGGAATGATTCACTTCTGCTAAGAAACTAGGCACAATGACACTTCAAATATGTATATATTGGGCAACACAAGAACTGGCATACTAAGGAGAACTGAAACTGATGGCCAAGTTTAAAAGCTCTGAAATTGAATAAACAGATTGCTCTGAAAACAGTATCAGGACATACTTTAACCACCAGATGCACCTATTTGCTTCCTTTTCTTTCCAGCCAGAGCATGACCCTTTCAGCCACAGATTTTCTCATGATACGCTTGGGTCAATATGAAATCGCAGAATGATTATGGTTGGAAAAGACCTTTAAGATCATCGAGTCCAACTGTAAACCCATCACCAGCATCCCTGCTAAACCATGTCCCTAAGTTCCTCATCTACACGTTTTTTAAGCACTGACAGGGACAGTGACTCCACCACTCTCCTGAGCAGCCTGTTCCAAGGCTTCGCCTCTCTTTCCATGTAGAAATTCTTCCTAATGTCTAACCTGAATCTTCCCTGGCACAACTTGAGGCCATTTCCTCTTGTCCTATAGGTAGTTATTCTGGAGAGATCAACCCCTGCCTCACTGCAACCTCCTTTCAGGTAGCTGTAGAGAGAAATAAGGTCTCCCTTGAGCCTTCTCTTCTCCAGACTAAATAACCCCAACTCCCTCCAACGTTCCTCATGAGGTCTTTGCTGCAGCCCCTTCCCCAGCTTTGTTGCCCTTCTTTGGACACTGAACACAGCATTCGAAGTGCAGCCTCACCAACCCCAAGTACAGGGGGACGATCACTTCTCTGGTCCTGCTGGCTACCCTGTTTCTAATACAGGCCAGGAGGCCCTTGGCTTTTTTGGCCACCTGGGCACACTGCTGGCTCATGTTTAGCTGGCTGTTGACCAGCACCCCCAGATCCTTTTCTGCCACGCAGCTGTCCAGCCATTCTGCCCCAAGCCTGTAACGCTGCATGGCGTCGATGTGACCAAAGTGCAGGTCACAACTTGGCCTTGTTGAACCTCATACAGTTGGTTTCAACCCACCAATCCAGCCTGTCCAGATCCCTCTGCAGAGCCTTCCTACCCTCATGCAGATTAACTCTTCCTCCCAGCTTAGTGTCATCTGCACATTTGCTGGGAGTGCCCTCAATTCCCTCATTCAGCTTGTTGATAAAGATATTAAACAGACCGGTCCCAACACTGACCCCTGGGGAAACACCGCTCGTGGTCGGTCGCCAGCTGGATTTAACTCCATTCACCACCACCACTCTTTGGGCCCAGCCATCCAGCCAGTTCTTCACCTAGCGAAAAGTCCATCTGTCTAAGCCATGAGCTGCCAGCTTCGCCAGGAGAACGCAGTGGGAGACTGTGTGAAAGGCCTTATTGAAGTCTAAGTAGATCAGGTCTACAGCCTTTTCCTCATCCAACTAAGTAGGTCACCTGGTCATAGAAAGAGATCAGGTGGGTCAAGCAGGACCTGCCTTTCATGAACCTATGACGGCTAGGCCTGATCATCTGGTTGTCCCCCATGCTGAGTAATCACCCTCAAAACGATCTGCTCCATAAAGCACAGGCTGACAGGCCTGTAGTTCCATGGATCCTCCATATGACACTTCTTGTAGTTGGGCACCCTACTGGCAAGTCTCCAGTCACCTGGGACCTCCCTTTTTGAACAGGCCTGTTGATAGATGATGGAGAGCAGCTTGATGAGCACTTCCATCAGCTCTCTCAGAGCCATCAGCTGGATCCCATCTGAGTCCGTTGACTTGTGAGTACCCAAGCTGAGTAGCAGGTCATTGACTGTTTCCTCCTGAATTATGGGGACCTCACGTACACCATACATGTCTTCTAGCTCAGGGAGCAAAGTACCTTGAGGATAACTGATCTGACCTAAATATGATGTAAAATAATCAAATCATTCTACACTTGAGATCTTTTCTAAGCATGTGTCATGACCCCCACCAGCCTGGTGAAAGAGAGATTTATAGCAACTTGGATGGGAGATAGCTTAGATCCATTTCTAAAATAAATTTCAGTCAAATCTGAACGTTCTCTAGTCATTAGACAAGAGACTCTTTTTATCATTTCCCATCTGCCTTTTCCTGACACGGTCCTATTAGGAACTATGTCTGCTGGACTAGTTTTGCTCTTCTGTTCATGGTTCCTACACCGAAGTGAGGCAGAAGTAATTTTTATCCTTATTGAAAATAGAGAAATTTAGTGGACGCATTTTCATAGCTCTACTCTGTAAGAGTTGATGGTGGGTCTGAGGGATCAAAAGATGTTAGAGGGAGAAAACTCTATTTTATATATCCCTGGAAGTAAAGCTATATGTAAAAACAACAACAACAAAAACCTATTGACTGCATCACTATGGAACAATTTTATTTATGATAAGAGCAATACTTCTTTTTCACTGTTGTTCTGAGATCTAGATATGCCCAGTATCTCAAATCATTCCTCTCAGTACAAGCGTTTTTGTTTAATATGGGGTTTCAGTGGTATGAGAAAGAACATCTGAGATAGATAGAAAAGCATTAACATGGGAAACTATCTTATCTACAAAAGAAGTGATGAACATTTTGTTGAAGTCCTTAGTAATTTTAGTGGTTATATTTGGGTTCACATAGGCTCCAGATCATATATTATAGAAACAAACACAGTTTGCAGATAAAAAGCAAGGTTGAGTTTCCCAAACCAGAATAAAGTTCTTGTACTCCCATCACAAGCTATTCCTTCTACAGAAAGAGACTCTAAGAGTGTTATTCAGCACCAACTGAGAAGGGTGGGGGCTCTTCAGCACATCATAGGATGGCAATATGACTGTGGAAAGCTGACTCCTTTAAGCTGCTTGGAGTGAATAAGAGAATGAATTCCACAGACGAAGTCTTCTACTGGGATTATGTTGACCTACTCATTTAAGAAATTGCCAAAAGTAACCAGTTTATCTGTCATCACAACAGTATTTCCTGTGCATAAATTCCAGGTGTGCAAAGCTGTACAATCTGCTGGAATAAACATGGATTAGGAGCCATGAGCTGGTCTGGATGAAGTCACTCCGTCCCACTGCATGTACTAATGACATCGTGCAGCTTGTTTGGGTGTGAGCAAGTTTAGTAGATATTGCCTGATATCGCCTGATATTGTAAAATGCAAATTGCTTTACGAGTGTTTGGTATTGCTAAAAAAAGAAACAGGAAGCGCCAGTCAGTAAATGTCATCACCCAGACGCTTAGATTTCTCATCAACATGGTCAAGTGAGGCAGTGGCTGGTTTAACAACATCCTTCACGGAAAGAAATGTGTGAAATGAAGGCTTTTCTGTCACTCGGAAAAGCAGACTGCATGATGTCAGTGACAGCTCCTCCTTGTGTCTCAGTTCTCCCTCAGCACTTCAGCTGCCGTTTCTGCAGAGTGGTGATGCCAGTGGTCAGAAAACCCTGCCCTAGGGATTTTTGTAGGGTGATCACTCATCTCCTGAGTTCTTCTGGGCAGTGTTCTTGAGCAGTGAGCTGGGTGAAAGCCATGGAAACCTGTCAATGCCTCTCTAGCCAGTAGCATGGCAGTTGCTGGCACTACGTGCTGCCAAATAGATGTTTCTGCCTCGTTAGCAGTGCAAGTCCAAATCTACTTCCAGGAGGCCTCCCCAGGTCCTGATGATGCTGCCGTTGACCCTGGTGCTAACTGGTATTTCCAGGGGAAGCCCTGGGGCTCTCCTCTGTGGGACGTGCCTCCTACACGGGCGCTCCCTGCGGCACTGCCTGCTCCCCAAGCAAGACCAAAGGTCTTTCCTGCAGCCTGTGGGAGTTTCCTCACAGAAAGTGCCTGTGTTGCCTCTGCTGCGAATGATCTGGAGACAGCCTGAGCAGGGGCTGAGGACTGACTGGGGACAACAGCGGTTGGAAGGGGCAGGTGTGGGGGAACTGAGCTGGTGGCAGTTTGGAAGGGAGAGGTTTCATGGGAAACAGCTCCCGGAAAGACACACGTGTCTTCCAGAGGCCCCCAAGAGGGGAAACCATCAGGGTTTTACAACAAGGCCGCTCGTTCAGTAACAAACGAAGACCCGCTGCTCACCGACACTTCCCAACACGCGAAAAACGCCCGACACGCCCCGAGGCACCAAACCCAAACCTAAGATGGACCCTAGGTGGCTTCGCTTTCTCTTTCCTGCCCCATTCCAGCATGGCGGCGCGCTTCCCGCACCCGAGCCGCTTCCCTTGCCCTTTCTCAAAATGGCAGCCTCCGGCTTCAGCCTGCGGGCGGGGCGGGCTCGTTCCCCGTAATAAACGGCGGCGCAGCGCCCAGCGCGCCGTCCCTGCCAGGTGACGGCCAGGTGGGGCGGTCCCGGGGCAGGGGGTGGCGGCAGCAGCGGCGGCGCCGCCGGGCGGGGAGCAGAGCGGAACGGCGGCGATGGCGCGCGCGGCCTCGGCTCCGCTCTGGGGCTGCCTCCTCCTGCTCGGCTGCCGCTGGGGCCCGGGGTCCCGCGGCAGCGCCGCGGCCGCCGTCCCGCGCCCCTCGGCCGCCTACGCGCTGGACGATGCCGGCGGGCTGGGCAGGCGCTTCGACGGCATCGGCGCCGTGAGCGGCGGCGGGGTGAGCGGCGCCTGCGGGTCGGGGGAAAACGGGGCAGGGCGGCCAGGTGCGACCGTGGTGGCATCGGCGGGGCCTGGGACCCCGCGAGGGAGTCCGGGCGGGAGCCGGGACGGGGCCCTCGAGTGCGAGCAGAGCTCTGGGTGCTGCCCTTGTTGCTGTGCGTATAGGTACGTGCGAACGCCTGGAGTGACGACCTGCGCTTGCTTATAAGCGTTTGGGTTTTCATGTTTTCTTCTTTTCATTTTAGGCCACTTCTAGGCTGCTGGTGAACTACCAAGAACCTTATCGCACCCAGATTTTAGATTATCTGTTCAAGGTAATGTTTGTTTTGCTGCTCTAGTAGTCTTGGTCTGTGCAGAGTTTCTTACTCTGATGGTGGGACAAGGCACTTGAGAATGAATGAGACAAACTGCTTTGGAAACCGTTGCTTTGATAGTGATTTTTGACTTGACATTTGGACATTGTGGAAAAGCAGGTGAAAGAAATACACTGTGCCATTGCCTGCAGGTTATAGAGCAGCTTTTCAGCTGCAGGGTGGTGTGGTCACGTAGGACCGGTGATCATGATCATGAGCTGTGGATCTATCAGCTTTAGTCTGGTCAGTAGTTCACCCCTTGGGCTGGTAAAGGTCACTTAGCTACTAATCTTGTAAACAGCTGTGAAACACAAGTCTGATATATGTTAAATACTTTTTTCAGTATTAGTTTCTTATACTGTTGTGTTTAACATGCATGCATTTGCAATGTAAATATTTTAGCCTTTTTTATTCTTTCTCCAGAAGAACAAGTTTTTCTACCTCTTTGCAGAGTTTTCCCTGGTGTAGGAAGTGCTGTATACAAACAGCAAGAGTAGCTAGTGGCCTGGTATGATTCCCTTTCTGAAGACAGAGAGGAGTTACCTGCTTTAAGAATGTCGGTTGCCTACATCAAATATCTAATAGGTATTATGATGGAACTTAATTGTGCTGAAGTAGTTTTGATCAGAACCTGAAGTGTTTTGCTGTTGGTTTAGATAATCAAGCATACTTTTTCAAATTAGTACAAAGATTCCTCTTATTCCTACTTTCAGCATATCTTGATTATCTGTCTGGGGTTAATCAGTTAGCATTAAATTCTTTTTTGTCTAAAATTTCTTTTTTGTGTTTCTTTTTTCAGGTCATAACAGTTGTGTGAAGTGGGTCTTTAGGACCATAAACAATGTTGACTTGTTGGACTGCAAAGACTTGTGTAATGTGAAAACTGTTGCCTAGACTCCCTGTTTCAATAGGATTTCAGTAGTTCCAACCTGGTCTCTAGTATAAGTGCAGTACTTTAGGGGACATATTGGTTTGTAAGCTGCTTTAGTTGCAAAGTGTAACTTGTGGAGTTACCCAAGTTAATATAAAATAAGATTATTGCAGTGAACAGTAATGGCTTGTCTTGGTTTTGATGCTATAAATTGCTCTGTTGAAAGAGGATGTCATGTCACTTTTAAATAGCCATAATCCACAGGACTGGAGGGAAGTCATTTACTGTGTGGTTTAAAAAATGGATTGTAAAGATGTTGCATATGAGAGGGGAGCAATAAATGTATTTTAGGAGACAGAAGTGTGTTACAAATCTAGGTTTTCTGAAGGAATCAATAGGCACTTGGTCCAATAAGATGTAGCAGAGAGGTCTTGAGAGTTTTTAGACACGTTCCTTTACCAAAACCTCTTGAAGTATTATGAGATACACAGGAGGAAGCTTTGCTTCGTTCTTTGTGTCTTGTAATCTGTCAGTTAACTTTTGTTTCCTTTGGGAGAGAAATTTCACATATTGTACTTGTACCTGTATGTTAAAAACAAACGCTGGTGAATTTATGTCAATTTCAGTATTGTACACTTCTTTATAGTTGTCAATATAGGAATCTGTTTCTCTCTTCTTTCTTCTCTAGCCAAATTTTGGTGCTGCTTTACATATCCTGAAAGTAGAGATTGGAGGTGATGGACAATCGACAGGTATGGATTCTGTGGGAGCAGAGTTTAACATCTCATTCCACTGATGTAGTAAACAATGCCTTTAGTTTAATCTCCTGGTCCTGTACACTTCACTTTAGCAGAAGTATAGTGATATGCCCTATAGTATGCTTGGAATTGCACAGAAATGCCAGAAATAATGTGTTAGTGCGTAGAACAGAAATTCATACTCTGGAGACTTTTTGCTCCGTAACTATGGTTAAAGGTTGTGTCCTGGAGCAAAATGAGATATTTTTACTCCTCTTTTTTCCTCACTCCCTACATCAGGGAAGCTCAAATAGCATTGATAATTGCTGAAAATTTCCCAAGCAATATAAGCTGTGCAAAATCTGTTTAGGGCGAGGTAGTTTGTCACTCAAAAATGTAAATATCTAAAACTAGATGATTAGAAGCAATTGCATTTCTTCTAATTAATGAGCCACTCCTTTGTGGTGCTGACTGATGATATACACTGTTTTTCTTGGCTCCAGTTTAGAATGCAAATATACTCATTTAATTTGCCTAACCTTCTATATTTTCATGCAGAGTAAACAGTGATGCATGGTTAGTAACAACTTGTCTCTTTGTGATGGAAAGCTGAGAAGCAATATCTAGAGTACTGTTCATAATCCCTCCCTTTCTCCTCCTCTAGAATCTCCTTTCTAGAGAATCAACATAAAGCAGACTTGGTTAGTAAATAGAAAATATAGCATTTTTTAGGACTTTTTTTTTTAAACTGGATCTGTCTAGTTATGTATTTTTCAATTACTATGAACATTTTCTAAAACTAAAAAAGTATAACATTGTTTAAGAACTTAGTACTCAGTCAAAAAATTCTGGTCAGAGGAAAATGAAATTTTATTTACGCATGCACCATCCTTGTCAAACTTTTTCTGCTAGCTGAGGGGGATGTTAAGTATGTGTCATGACTTTCTAGCTTTTAGAAGGAGAACAGATGTTAGGAAGCATCTGCCTTGTCATGCTCAACTTCAGATCTTGTTTTGACTTCAGCATTGTGATCAGGAGTCTGGATTTGGAACTTACTGGTTGTTTAATGTCTGACAAATAGAGATTGCAAATAATCAAGCGTAGTTAAAACAAAAATAAAGCAAGAGTCCTATTTTATGTGATGAAATTACATTGTTGTAATTTCACAACAGTGTCCTTTCAGCAGTCTTCATAAAATTCATACTCTGGTTATTTGCAACCTTTAGGCACCTGGTTTAGCATGAATAATTGTTGCAGTTGTGTGCACAGGTATTAAGTGACTTTTATGTATAGGGACTAACTTCCCATGAAAAACCACTGCACTTTTCTAGTTTGTTTACCTCTTCTCTAATAAATTCATTGCATAGCCCTTAAATCCAAAGGCTCTTCCTGCAGTCACAGAAAACCACAGAAATGATAAATGAGATTGTTAGCTATAAAAATTCAGTTTCTTGTCACAGCAAAACTTCAGTTCTCTTTTTTCTTCTGGGCTTGTCTTTCACAGAGAGAACAAACTGTAGACAGATTTCATCTGTTTATTTTAGATACAATTGATGCTTTTATTTGCTATGTGTATTTTTTTAACTCCTGATCCTAATACTGTAGCTTTCATAGTGGTTGTAGCTTTCATAATGTTTTTTTGGATGAAGATAATAATGAACATAGATTATATGGCAAAGGTAAATTCCTTAAAAAAAAAAAAAAAAAAAAAAAAAAACATAAACCGAAAAACACAATTCTTACAGTTGTGTTGTACTTCATCTAAAAATGAAGGGTAATGTTTCTTGCCTGTTGCCTCCCAGTATTCTTTTTGGTTTGAGTTACAAGGAATGTGTGAATCATATTGGAGTTATGTGCTTGCATGCTCTAGCAGCGAGCAATGCAGGAAACACGACAATATATAGAAGCTAATGACACAGAAGCTAATTGTGAACTGCCTCTTTCCTTCCTAGATGGTACTGAGCCCTCCCACATGCATTATGAAAATGATGAGAACTACTTCCGGGGCTATGAATGGTGGCTGATGAAAGAGGCTAAAAAGAGGAACCCTGAAATTAAACTGATTGGTAAATTGCTTCAAATAGACTTCTGTGGTGTTTTTTTAATTTTTTTAAAATTAGTCAGTTGCATACCTGATTCAGTTAGCTTATTAGTTTTAATGGACAGATACCCTTATGTTGCAGCAGAACAAGTAGAACTTAAAGTATTTGGTCAGCTTGCTTTTGTTTTGTTTAAAGATAGTCTGTTTAGCATAACATCCTGTGGCACTCTAATTACATGCTTCTACTAAGTGACATTAATGCTTAGGCTTTATCACACAAATAAAGCAATCAGCATAAAATGATATGTCACAAAAGCTGCATTTCTGAATAATAATAAATAATGTCTAAAATAGTTTTGGAAGGTGGGGGAGAGACAGTAAAATAAACTTACAGAAAAGATGTAGCATAAACATAACTGTATAAATACGTTTATATGTTTTTATTACAAATCTATGACCTTGCTCCTCCCATCCCACATCTTGTTGGATTTGTTTGTATTTTGTTCTTACCTGAGTTCTGAGAGGACCTTCCTCTCTGCCCGAGTTGTGCATGTCATGTAAAATAAAGTACGGAACATGAAAGAAGGGGAGCAGTTTTTTCCTCTTACTACAAAAAGTGTTCAGTAATGAGCCTGAATATAACTCAGCTGGTTTACAGTGAGATGCCAGATGGCATGTACTTTCCTTCTGAAAAAGGAAGTGAGATCTTTCTCACAGGTCATGATAGATCTCAGTTCTAATGAATCTCAGGCACAAATGTCAGCACTTGCTCCCATTGCTGATTTAAACATTTTTTTTTTTGTTTGTCCATCTATAACTTTGAACTATTTGTCCCAAGCTAAAGGCTGGGCTTTTCAATGTGCTGAAGTTGTCAGTCAAATTCTAGTAAACTCTTCTCATAAATTCTAAAGTTAGCTGATGGATCAGATGTGCTGGGATACTTGCATTTGTCTTAGCTTTTAAGGCAATAAAATTCACCTTCAAATTTAAATACAAGTGTTCCATGCTATTGCTAATGCCTTCGTGCTTCCCTTTTGTATGTGTTAATAGTGGTTGCAGAATTTACTGTAACCTTAAGTAAGTGCTTTGGTGATAGCAAGCCCTAATTCAAGATGCTCAGCCATGTAAATGTTGATGTTTTATATAATTAAGAGAAGATGCACTGCGTAATTTGATTGTGCCCATCTAAGTTATTTGGTCTTCATCTTAAGATGCTCTAATGCTGATTTTTCCTTATGTAGTTTAGCAACCAGAGAAGAAATAAATGTGCCTTGCAACTTTCTTCTGATTTTCATATAGTTAACTTGATTATTTGTTAAGTGTTTTACTATGAAATGCCAGTATGAATGACTAAGCTGCACAAAAGAATTTGTCCCCATGAAAGCTTTTAATGTATGCACACCTGTAAGTAGTGAAATATCTTGATTGCTTTAGACTCTTAAGAGTTTATTTTCAGGAAATGAAAGGTTGTCATTGGTTGTCTTTGTGAAACTTTTGATCATGTGATTCATCTACATATGCAAATTTCCTGCTTTTGCAAGGATAACTATATTGCCTTATCCCCGAACAAAACTCGCTTTCTGTGTAACTGTGTGTGCTATTCTGGCTTCACCAAATTATTTAAATCATGTGGTATGCAGTTAAACCCATTCCTTAGCAGTTCAGTGTCAGCAATGTTTGAAAAAAGCTCTTCCCAGATAAAGAACCACCATGCTTCTGTCTCCTAACGAGATATGCTGAACAAAAGCATAGCAAGTATGTGAAAAAGATGAAGGTTTCATTGGTACTGGCTGTTGTGCTTTAATTTCTGGATTATCTAATCCCACCCCTTCTAGACAGCAGGTTCTGCTTTATGCAGCAGCAAATCATAACTTCATGCAGGTTTTGCTGGTTGAGTTACTGCAGATAAATACCATTAATCTTACCATTTGAGATTGTTAAGATCCTGGCTTGGAGGAAGCTATTAGTAATCAAAGGAAGGAGGGTTGGTCTGTGAGTGGGTTTGCCTTTGAGCCTATGGTGTCTTAGAGTATCAGCTGAAAGCACTGGAGAATCTGCTAAGGGAAATCTACTGCTCTGCAACATCTAGTAAACTGCTGATCCTCAGAAATGCTTCTTCATGGTACAGATCTTTTCTTCCTTTATGATCAGATCAAACTTCTTTTGAAAGTTATATTCAGAACAGTGCAGTGTTTGGTGTTCAGCATTGATTCCTTGTGTGTAACTTATAAACTGTTAAAACCTTCATTCTTAAAATAAGCTGTTATCTTACAATCGCAAGCTCTTAGGCCTGTTAGAGCTAATACAGCACAACAGAGAGCTTGGACACAGTGAACTATTCTCTAGTAATGCTGAGTTTAGTTTTAAAAAGAAATTTGATTGTAATTAATGTCACAATCATTTTGAGTTAAAGTATGTTTTATTGTATTCCTGTAAGTATATGAACTTGAAGTGCATATGTGCCCCTTCTGTTAGGCAGAGCAATCTACAGCTACTTGGTGAAGCTTAGCAAGTAGTGAAGAACATCTCCTTAATGACCTTATTAATTTGCTGCTTCTGTTTTAACAGGATTACCATGGACATTTCCTGCATGGATAGGGAAGGGTGAGAACTGGCCCTATGACTATCCAGATGTTACTGTTTACTATATTGTTTCCTGGATATTAGGAGCTAAACAGTATCATGATTTGGACATCGATTATATTGGGGTTAGTAATGCAAAATTGCCTGCATAATTTCTTTTTAATTTTTGTTTCCAAGTGCTTGGAGGATTATGGTGGAGTGGGGGAAGGGAAAAGGAGGGAGAACAACTGTGTAATTTCAGGGTGTTTTTGCCTCCCAGTGCAGGTGGAAAGGCAGAGATTGTGTTACTTGACAATTACTTTACCTATTAATGCAGAAACAGTGCAAAATAGCAAGATTCCTGCCTTCCCAGTTCTAGAACAGAGTTGCCCAAGAACTTGAAAATTCTGAAATCTGCTCGAGACACTGGCTTGTCACTTTCTGCTGTGCTTGTTCTGCCTGAGTTTCAGGGATTACCAGCTGACAAGGCAATTTAAGTAACAAATGTGAAGGTCAGCTAACATGACTTCTTTGTATAAAATATGGCCACTGTTTTGCTGAAGGGCAAGCCCATATGTCTTATTCCATTTAACCGTGTTATTTATAGCAGCTTGAGGTTTATGAATTGCAATACAGTGTAATTATTTTATGGCGTTGCAGCACAGTATGCAGGTAGTAATGTCTGAGAAAACTGCCCTAACTTGGATGTGAGAGGAAGGATGCAGACAGTCTGGGAAAAAAGTTGATTAATAGGCTGCGAATCAACTTTTTTCCTTAACTAAGAAAAATCTAGGTGGATAAGTGTCCTCTAAAATCAGTTCTGTGCTTACTAAGTCATTGACTTCAGGCTATTGAATGGTGAAGTGAGAATTGTGTAAGGGCAGAAAAGGTAAAACTCGGAGTGAAGCAATGGTTCTTATCCCTTAAAGAAAATCTCCATACTGTAATGGGGAAGGTATGTGTGATACCTATCTCTGGATTGTGTTTCCCTTGATGCTGCAGACTTACCTCATCTATGTAAATCTTGCACTCTGGGTGAAACACTGATGTTCTTGAAAATCAATTAATTTGGTGGGGGTGAGGGTGCTGATTCAAATTTTCTTGTTGCTGGGCTCTTATCGTAGAAGGTATGGTAAGTTCTGGGTTCCCTGTTGTTACTTGGCACAATATTTGGTCTTTTTAATTCTATATTTCTAAGAAAGATCGAGTTCTGCTTTCATGGATAGTGCTCTGTTAGTGCATGCTATCTGATTTCTTTGTGGGTATAATGTGAAGCACAGAGAAAACAGTCAAGTCTTCAAAGACTCAGAAACCGTTAAAACATTTTAAACCATGTTGTGCTTCTACACTGTAGCCTTTACGGCTCTTCTGACTTGCAGGATGTGCTATGAAATATATAGCATGAGTTGTTATATGATCACCTGAGCTTTTCAATAGATAACTTTCTTTTTCAGAAATAAGCCAAGCATGTTTGCATTTGGGGAAAGCTGTAGAAATATCCTTTTGGTGCCTTCATCCTACAAAGAAACAGCCCTCTAACTTTCTGATCTCCACTGACTTGCGTGTGGTTTTTGGAAGATGCAAGATCCACACTGAGAGTCATTGCCTAGAGATGGCCATGAGGAAACACTGAACTCTAGGCATATTTGAGAGGCAGGCTTTTCACTAGGCTCAACAGCAAACAGGCATCAACATCCCCTTGTAAGAAACTGTCCAAGGGTCTGGGGATCTACATCTCTAGAAGGATGCTTCCAGCTTTTGCTGGTGAATATGAGGCATTGTGCTCAGGTTGTGGTCAAAGGATAAAGTAAGGAGGCTCCTGAGACTGTATTTTTTTGGCCAGAGTATTTGGTGAGAAGAAAATTTGACATTTCAGCTCTTGAACTTTGATCTATTTCAGTAGTCACTCCATAAAAGATGGAAATCCAGAGCAGCAGAATCTGGAAACTATTTTGTGTGTTGGTTTACCTATGCAATGAAGACCATCATCATGTTCAAATAAGAATATAGTCCTGTGTGAATTGGGGAATTAGGAGAAAAAAAACCCACCTAAAACAGTGTCTTTGAATAATCTCTTGAAACTGTAGATAATCATTCAATACCCAGGAGGGCTAGGATGAGTGTATGGCAGCAGGGCCCATTCTGTGGGGCTGCACCTTGAGCTGTGATGTGTCTCCCAGTGACCACCAGCTGTTACTGCACTGCAGTGTGCAACGCTGCTCTCCCTGGGCTCTTGCAGCATTACAGGTTTTTCAGCAAAAAGGCAGACAGTGGATTTTGCAGTCAGATAAACAAGCACCTGTTCTGAGCTTTCATGCAAAATTTTTCTCCGGGAGAGCTAGCAACCAGCTGGGGCCCTCTCCTCTAGCAAGCTCCAGCTGTGGGATTCATTACTGATGGCGTCAGCTTGTGGGTGAAGTCTTTCATTATGTTCTCACACATCCTGTTTTGCTAAATAGCTTTTTACTTTTGCTTTATAGATATGGAATGAAAGGTCATTTAATAGCAAGTATATCAAGGTATGTATATTTTCCATATGTCTCTGAAGTAAATGTGTTATTTGCAGTTTGGCCTATACAAACAGTTAACTTATCTGAGTTTGCCTGGAGTAGGGACCTTAATTGATTGCTGAAAGTACTTCACTTACTGAATTCTTTATTTTTTAGAGTAGTTACAAGTTATGGAGTGCTAACAGGATTTAGATTTCTGGGGTGTGTTAATCTTTTTTTCTCTTCTTCCTCCCCTCCCAATCCAATTTGTACCAACTTGGAGACAATTATGGAATAAGTTAAAGATCTAGAACTTAGAGTTACACTTTAGATAATACCTTTACTGCCATTAAACTCAATGTTCTTGTTATATTATTTGGTTGCCTTTTCTATAAATGTTATGTGTTGTAACTCTGCAGAGATCATCACACCTGGTGCTCAATAACACATATTTCATATATCTAATTTTAAGATATTGCTAACCCTCCCTCTTCCTCCCTCTCCCCCCAGACTTCTGTTTGGGATGTGGATATGTTGTTTTGAAATGGAATTTTAAATATGTTCAGTTCCTTACTGCTGCTTGGAGATTAAGATGCAAATGCATTACCTCTCCTTAAAGCAAATTAGCTGAACGAAGCATGTGGAATGATTGCTAATTTTTTTTGTAGAACTCAACATGTATTGGATCCCATCTGCTTATAGTTAATCAACTAGTTGCTATTACAAAGAGGTTTCAGTTCTTGCAGTCGTGCATGCTGAGTGATGTTAGTCACTTGGTTTTGGCAACTTGTCTGCTTATTTTGTCCAATGATTAATTTTAGTAGAACAGTAGAGGAAATTATGTATAACATTTAAACATGGCCCTCCAATTAGAGCAAAAAGTTGAGTATATTTCATGAGGCTGACATTCTGCCTACTTGCGAAAACATAGAATACAGTGTACTTGGTACAAAGAAAAATACCATTTCTCCGGTTGTGTGAGGGGGTTGTGTGTTATTGTTAATATGTTATTGGCCATGTATATTAAACTAATTTACCAGGCTATTGTCAACACAGTGACCTATTTTCCAAGACTTACCTCTTCTGGGACCAAATTCTGTTATCTGTGCTTCATTCCACAGCTCCTTTCATAAAGTTATTTTTTTAGGCTCCCATTTCCTTAGCCTACTTGACCATAAGTGTCTTTTGGATTTGGTTAGCAAAAGTTCAGTGATAAAGCTCTTGAAGGACTTGCAATATCCATTCTGAATAAAACACAGATTTACAGAAGTGTGAGACAGAGAATCTTAGCACCTCTGTCAAAGTGTCTGATTCTTTGGGCATACCCAGTAACAAAACTCTGGATGTGTTCAGATTTGCTTGTAAATTTACTTAAATTCCTGTCTAAACTGATTCAGTGTGTATGCCTAGAATCTTCTTAAAATATGCTATCATAATGTGGGTGCCTGACCTTTTTTTAAGGTTAGCAAAAGAGTTCATAGTGCTATCCCTTTATTAAAAAACAAAACAGAAAATAAGTTTTCTAGTGTTTTTAATTTCTTGTTTTTTTTCCCAGCTTGGGCTATGCAGGTTTCGGGGTTTTTTAGATTGCATTAAAAAATAGCTATAGGATAATGGAGAAATCACTGAGGATACTAATAGTCTCTGAAGGGTAAACCTAATTGTAGGTAAGTTATGGTGATGGTGCAGAGGAGGAATTGTGTGTGCACGTTTGGTGGGAGCGGGCTTCAAGTACAAATCCCATATTATATGTCAAAACCAGGCAGACATGAAAGTACTTGTAAGCAAGCCCAGAATAAGAATGTTAGAAATATGGAAGATAAGTAAATACTTTTTTGAACTGTGATTTTTTTGACTGCATGTTATATTACCTGGAAAGCCTATGAAACTTGGACTGTTTGTAAAAGGAATTATTGAAGAGATTAATTTCACTAATGTATCACTTGATTAATGTATCACTAATCAGCTTTTTAAACTTGTTTCTTGGCTTCCTGTGCACACTGTGCAAATAGGAGTACTCTACTTTGCAGCACAGTCCCATATAATGCTGCTTGGAAGCCTTCTCATCTCTTTGCCTTGGTTCCCTAGTGCGGGCAGAATGAATGTGGAGAACAGTTTGTTTGTGGAAATGCAGCACTGTACTGGTTAGCTTTTCAAGTACTGATTGGGGAATAAGCTTTTAGCTTTAAAGCTAAAACTTTAGTTTAAAAAAATCATCCTAAAACCACCGAGGTATTTACTAAAAAGTGTCACTTTTTCCCCAGTATGTTTTTGGACATATGGCTAGTATATGATATGGCTTTTCATTTAATCTGTTTCTCTTCTTTCTGAGCAATGTGATAGTTCTGTTTGCAGTCAGCCATTTAGAAAAAGACTTACTTAAATGTCTACTGTTATTGCCTGTAATGTTTGAATGAATTATATAATTAGCTTGAATTCTTGTTTATCTTATGGAATTTTTACTTCTAAGAACAGCCAGTTGAATTACTTTGTCCACCAAGGCTCTAGTGCTGTTTCTTATTAAGTTAAAGGAAAACAGAGACACTAAAATTTGAAAAATAAATTTATAAACAACTGAATCATTTCTTTTACAATACTGTCATCTTGGACTAACCCTAAAAAGTAAAGAATATTTTTAAAGACTTGAGAATGGGGTAGGGGAATGTGGGAACCCTTCTGCATATGTTATGGAGTTTATGTGAGTGTCTACAGTTCTGTGTCTTGGACATTATTTTTCTAGGCAGAAGTTCTGCAAGACTAAACTTGTTTTGCTTGAACCATCTCTCTGGTTAGGTTGCTTTCTGACTGTATAACCTATAAATCTTGCTTTATGAGCTTTGGATGTGTAACTTTGTCCTGATCCTGGCTTCTTCAGAGAGCTAATGGTCATCTTCCTCTCTTAACAATCATTCAGTTATTTGAGTATTGTTGTCGTGTCTCTTCTCAATCTTTTGTTCTTAAACACTGGTCTTGACCACCTTTCTTTTTAGGTCATAGGTTATTGAATTTTCTCTTATGTGGGGCCATTAGAAATAATCCAAAAGGTTACTGAAATAGCTGCACAGAGAGACTACAGGCTTCTGCTGAGGTCTTAACTGTGTAAAAAGTCCTTCCTGGTTAATCAGTGTATTATGAATCCTGCCCTGCTTATGCAACCCGCTCTTTAGCTCATCCTTCTCTGAGCAGTAAGATGGTGCTATTTTTCCTTAGGGAACTACTAGAATCCTCAATCATTTCAGCAGAGCTGAAGCAGAGTATCCCTCGCTTTGTACAGAGCAGAGCTACATCTATTAGAACATTTCTGCTGTGCCAAGTCAAAATCACTTACAAATAAATTCCAGGCTATTCTTGTAACTTGTCAGATTCTTCCTTGCTTGAGATCCTGCACAAATTTGAGGGATGTACTTCCCGCCAGTCTTGAAGAAAAATATTAGTGTCATATCTGTCACAAGGTTTTCTGAATCTTCCTTTAGAAATTCTTCCTTTTTAGTGGATTGACCACTGCCACTTGTCTATTTGCAGTACATTGTAAGGTAGGGTATTCAGTCTGGACTTCAGCTACAAAAATATTGTGGGAAACAGCTTCAGAAACCTCAGCTCCCTAGGGTTTTTGTTAGTTAATTTTGTCTCTAAAAATCATTTGTTTTTAGAAGTGTGGTTGTTCCATCTGTACATCTTCTACAATCTCTTTTTGTTCTCCGTCACATCAAACACATGCATAGTGTGTGTGTTTTGTGAGTGTTTTTTGTTTTTGCTTTTTTCCCTAATGCTCTGAATCTTGAGGCCTGTTATCAATGCTTGGACTTTTGCTTTGTGTCACTATTTGAGTTTACATCAAAATAGAAATACTCTTTCTCCTTCACAGTGCTGGAACATTATTAGAAGAAATCATTTAAAGAATTAATTTCTACCAATTTTCAAATGACTAGGAAAAAATCTTCTTTATGTGTCCATGCATACATGTTTGCAAGGGCTTCTCTATTTCAAAACTTCAATTGCATTTTCTTATATGCTTTTGAGGGGGGTGGATCAGGCTTAACTTTTGCTCCGGATCACTTGTGGAGATATGTCTGTCTCCACACTCCAGTCAATGTCATTATTAGGGTAACGTAGCATGATTGACTTTCAGATAAAGCCATATACAATGAATTACTTAAATGCAAAGAATGGAGTCAGTATTTTGAGAGTGACTGAATGCAGTGTTTGTGTTTAGGTATGTGTGGTGTCAGAAATAATCCAAGTCTTTTCTTTGTGTAGTGGTATCTCAGATGATCCTGCCATTTTAAAATAATGCTTATGTTAACAAATTTGTTGTTATGGCTTTCCTTGAAAAATGCTTTTTTCTTATCATTTTTCTCTGAAAACATTTGTTCCCGGTTACTCCTTAAATTGTTTCTTATCTTATATTTCATGTTGTCTCATTGATGAAGGCTGTAGTTTAAGTGGTGTTGTCTATTGCTAAGGTGCTTCGACAGTCTTTGGACAGACTGGGTCTAAGGAACGTTGGCATCATCGCTGCAGATGGAGATTGGAGCATTTCAAAGGAGATGATAGTTGATCCCTATCTTAATGATGCTGTTCAGGTAGTTGGGTAAGTGTGGGAGAAGAGGGGAGGAGTGTTGCACATTGCTTCTTTATTTTTGTAAACAATTCTTCACCTCCATTTTCAGAAATTCTGTATCCTAATTCCATATTTTCTACCTAAACATCATTTGTGATCATAACATTAGTGGTGACTGACTTTCCTGCTCTCCCCTCTCCTTTCTGTTCAGTGCACATACAAAGTTTTTTTACCGATGTTTCATCATTTCTTTCAAGTCTTAAATTCCAGTTCCTCTTTCTATTTTAGCAAATTTTGGGAGACCTTTAGCACATCTCTAGGAGTTGCAGTTCTGGCAAATGGTAACTTGATTCGTGTTCCCTTGTTCCACAATACACTTTGTTATTACCTTTCTTTAGTCAGCTGGCTTGATATCTGTTCTATTATTCTTGCTTTCTTGCCTATCTCTGCTTTCTTAAAAGTACGAAAGCACATTCATAGTGCAAATGAACTAAGCATGTCTACATTTCTTCACTTGTATTTTTGTTATCCTGCATGCCTATCTTCCTGTGATAAGGATGTGGTTGTGATCCCCAGTGTGATGTTTATCCTCATTAAGCTGTAAGGGTGTGTTTTGCACTCGTACTTGTTAAAACAAGTGTACAAAAGGCATTGCAGGTCAGTCAAGCAGAGATTTTTCTTAAGAAACAGCTTTTTTAATGTATCCAGCATATAAACATAATTACCTAAAGGTGCTTGCTTGGAAAATACTAATTACAATGCCAAAGTGCAGCAAGTAATTTCATAAGAAATTATAATCGTTGCATTTATGTAACTTGCCTAGAGTAGGCAAGACTTGCACCTCAGCAATTACAGTGCTTTAGCAACTGTTTTAGTTATGATTTCCGTGCTAATGAAACGTGCATAGTGAAAGCACTGAATGCGTGTGTGCACGGAGAAGCATTCTTCTGAGAAGATGGGCTTAAATGCCATAAGCTCTGTGCTGCCTCAACGTTGTCTTCCATCATTAAGGGGTGTGTGTGTGTGTTTGTGTGTGTATATTTAATTGCCAATGCCTACAGCAGATTATTGGCTAATGAAATGGAAAAGTTGGTGTATATTTAATTGGCAATCTTCAAATCTTGCCATTCCTATTTTAGTTACAATACATTGTGGATACCTTTTAGGGTTTGACTAATGTGGTAAAGAAGCACATATCAGGCATTCACTATTTCTCTTGAGAGAGATTTCTATGAGCATGTGATATGTCTCTCTGCAAGATGGTGGCAGTTATTTATAAAACCTGGCAAGCTGAAAAAAAGTTTGAGTTCATTTTTTTTGGCATGTGATTCTTTCTTGAAAAAGATGGGATTATAATAAACACATAATGCAAGTTCTTAATCCTTTATTTGTTGGACCACTTTAACACGTGGAGTGTTGAATGTGTTCTTCAGTGTTCTGTACTGTGTCACAGGAATAATAGAATAATAACAAATTCCAATGCTTGAAGCGCATTAAAAGGGATAAAAGACTTGAATGCTATAAAGATCAATTAATGGAGATACCAGATGTAGGCTAGTTAGCCTGCAGGCCTCATGACTGCAGTGTCATTAATGAAGTACATGGGTAGGTATTGCTGCTTCCCTTCCGCCCTCCCACCCTGATCATAAGAAATGAAGTTGGACAACTTTTTGTGCAGGAGTTTTGCTATCAGTTAAGAAATTTGGGTTAGCACAAGGACAGCAAAATGAGAATAATGCACCATCTTATCTAATGCTAACTTTAAGATACCAACTGCAATGCTGAGTTCATGTTGACCTAGAAAAAGATAATAGTGGCTCTGCATATGTCCTTCAGTTAGTAAGCTGCTAAAAGTTCACTCTATCTGTACGTCTTAGATATCCTTTATCTACTTGCTTGCCAAATCTGTGACTTTGACCATTTTCCTAATTCGTCTTAAATTCTTGTTACTGTGCTATGTTATGCTTCTTTATTTTGCCTGTAAGATTATCTTCACTTCTGTTTCACATGTCTGTGTCTTGATTTTGTATTTACACAGTATATCTTAATGTTACTCTTCTGGGATGTATCTTAAAACGTCTTCATTAATAATTGGGCCCTGGTTGGACTTTGCTGCCTGCGTTGGTGGGAGACCGTGCCAAAGACGTTGCCAAAGTCTAAGTACACAACATCACAGGTAGTCCTTGTGTTAGAGAATCAGTGAGGCTTGTCAGGCATGATTTGCCATGGTAAATTCATGCTGTTGTTTCCAGTTATCCTGTTGTCCTTTATGTTCATGGTAATGGCTTCTAGGAAACCTTGCTCTATGATGTTCCCAGGGCCTGAGGTTAGTGGCTGGCCTATAGTATCCCGGGTCCTCCCTTCTTGAAGACAGGTGTGATAATTGCTTTTTCCTAGCTATCAAGAACCTCTTTCAATCTTTAAATACTCTAGTCTTGGTCTTTCTGCTGCATTTATAAACCAAATATTACCTTAGTCCAGTTTAAAATGACCAGGGAAATACAGCATAAATATAGTATTGATGTGGTTTTTGGACAAGGATTTTAAGACTTTGAGAAGGAAATCTTGACATTTGAGACTACATCTGCCCAACTGCCACACACAAACTAGTTCAGATTTTGATATGCAGAAAAGATCTTAAAAGTACTGTTTTCTGTAGTTAGTAGTTAATATTGCCTATTGGAGAAGATTACATAGTGTAGAAGTATGCAGAATGTTCCAAGTTACTTGGGGACTTGATGTTAGCTGAATTACAAGTACATAGTGCAGCAGGCAGTGTAGAGGCTTGCTCTTTGTTCTGGGTGGACTTGTGGATTTTAAGAAACTGCCTTTTTTAGGGTCACTTTTATGTAACCCTAGATTTGTCTGAATGATCCTTAAAGCCTTCAAGTGTCTCTTGGGAAATAGCTTGCAGTTTTGAAACTTGAAATGAAATATAGCTGAGTAGTAAGGTGTAAAATATGTGTGTCTGGGTTCTCTTTTTTCCTTTAATTGCATTAGGAAGAAATGGTCTCAGTTGTGTTGCTTCATTGCTAAACTGAAACAGCTGATCAGTTGCGAGAATAGGTGAAATAATCCTATTTTATTCTTAATTAAATGTTTGTTTTGCTTTTATAAAGACTACATGATACTTAATTGTCCTTGCTTGTAGCTTAGCTGTTAGCATTGCAATGTCTAAATGGCTGATCTGCACATAGACTGTCTTGCATGACATGGGATACGCTTTGCCTTCGTTTAACTTCATCTGTAGTTTTTTGTGGGGAGGAGAACCTAATATTTTTCATTTTTCCTTTTGCTATGCATGTACTTTGGGGTTTGCTATGGTAGATGGATAACTTGTCCTTCCTGGAAGTCTCTTGTGCTTGACAGTTTGCCTTTTGTTTGGTGTAAGGGTTTTTGTTGGAGTTGATGGGGAGGAAAAAAGTTGGAATGTGTTGAAGTCGAAATTGGTGTCGAAGGAGATACTGCCTTCTGCAATAATAAATATTTGAAACTTTTTTTTTCTCCCGTCTCTGTTCTTTCCTCTTTTAAAGCTGTTAAGATACACGCTGGATAAGCATGGTCTGCAGCAGGTGAGGATCGTAGCCAGCGATAGACTGTGGGAGCCCATTTCCTTTGCCTTGCTGCTTGACCCTGAGCTCCACCGCGTGGTCGATGTCATTGGGTAGGGGGCTCTCGTTTTCTTTCTTGGTGGCTTGTTCTCAGTTTGTCTTTATTTGCTTATTTATAAATAGCTTTACCTCTCTGTTTTAATATGCAACCAAAAGTCTTACATTACAATCTTTCTTACTAACTCACAGCAGGTCGCATTGGCTTTTTTCCTGGTGGTGACTTGGACCCTGTAGTCACAAATCTCCCATCATGGACAAGAATCCTGTTGGCTGCACTTTTGATTAATTTGTTTTTAAACTAAGCTAATGTCTTGTTTCTTAGTTCCTATTTTGTTGTGGTGGGAGAAGTATGTTTGGACAATAGGCAGCAACAAGCTGACTTGTTTTTTCTGGATTTCGCCAGATAATGGTAATATTTGGCAAAGTAGTAAACTAATTTTGAGGTTGAATATTGATTTATCTGCTGAACAGAAATGAGTAAGACCTGCTAGTTATTCATTTATTCACAATAATTCTGAATTATTAAGATGCTTAAACTTGCCTAATCTAATCAGATGCTTCAAACATATCTGTTTCTGCTTCATCCAGAGTTACCTTTTCTAGTCGTCTTGGCATATCTGACCCATGGTCGGTATATAAAAGTTTCACCTCCAAACACAGGCCATCTGGGGCTTTTAAGATCGTGTACAACATGTGCACGCGCACATACACGTACACAAAAAGAAACAAAAACCCTATTTTGTCCCTGAAGAACATTCTGAACAACAAAAGTATCCTAACACCTCCTTGCAGGTGGAGACTTGGTCCATGTATAGATCAACAGGTGAAAGTGCTTAGAACAGTCTGGCCAGAGGTAAATCCATGGATGTCTGGAAAGTCCCTGCTGTGATTCAGGTTTAACAGGGAGCTGAAACACTCTGTAGTGGAGAATGAGCTGGTTACTGGGCATTCAGTGGTGCACTTCTCTTCAGGGTTTTCTTTTTCATAGAATCCTTAAGGTTGGAAGGACCTTTAGAGATCTAGTCCAATATATTTTTAACTGCAGAAGTATTTCAAACAGCCAGGAGTTTACATTACTGTACATAAAATCAATTTTGGACTCCATGTCATTGTGATCTGTAAACCCTCATCAGATAAGCTCAATGGGAAATTAGTTTAATGTGGTTTTGGTTTAGCTTTCTGTTATTTTGTGCTATTTGCATCCAGGTTTCATTGTCAAGGTATTGGAAATGAGAATGAGCTCTGAAGAGATGTTGTGAAAATACTAATAAAGGCTTACCCAGTTAGGAATGACCATGGTCAAAGTCCTTTAATATAATATTTGAAAAAAGCTTTTCAGAGCTATTCTGCCTGCATCAATTTTGCCAGTGAAATGAAGTATAAACAAGTATTGTGGTTGTTCTGAACACATTTAAATGACAGTGTAGCTCTTAAACAGTGTTTTCCAGGGATGGACTTGCATCCATCTACAGTAAAAAAAGACATCTACAGTAAAAAAAAAAAAAAAAAAAAAGGAGCAACTCTGGAATTTGCCTTAATGGTAACAGTGTAGACCAATTAGTTCAGTTTTGCTTGTTGTACAGGTAAAGATGAAATTTTTCTTGCTCAAGGTAATGGAGGAAGGAAAAAAAAAACACATTTCTTCTTTCTGCTGCTAATCAAAAGAAAATAGGAAGTGTTTAGAGAGTGACAGTGACATTAGGAGTAGCAGTAAGAGGCAACATTCACTGTTTGTACATAAAAGCACCCCTGTTCTTAATTAGATCTGTTCTGAAGAGATTTTTGGCTGAATGCAAGTGTTATAGAAAACTAGGCCTTTTGGAGAAATTGGTCAGAGCTAAATTATGCCCAAGTGAACCTCCCAAGAAAAGGTGACGTGAAGTGATAGTTTGATGGGCTTATGGAACCTGCAGTAGTGTGCTCTTAGCCCTTTAAAGATCTTGTTCCTGTGTGCCTGTAGGGGATAATAAATGGGAAAGATGGTCATGTGAGTTACCAAAATTAATTGCTGAAAAATGTTGAGAACGAAGCCTTGAGGTTCTTCTGTCTGTAGTGCTATTCTGTAAAGCTCATTGCAATGGTGATATTCTATAGGCTAATCTTATTTCTGTAACCTTGCCATGATGTATTAAAGAAAAACAGTGAAATCCCTGCTTGTTCCTGCCCTGATTTCCCCCTTTTTCCCTTTGGTCCATTGCTATCATCAAAACAGAATCTGTACAAAGGATTTTAGTGCCTCATTGGTACACTGCAGGCAACAGTGCCAAGCAGCATTCACAGCTCAAAAGTACAGTTAAAATTAATATTACTTTAATATATCTATCAAATACAAAACTTTTGCCCAACCTAAAGAACAGTGGATTTTTTTCACATGGGAGTTTTTTGTATAAAAATCTTACTTAAAAGCACTACAAAAAGTATATCTGGTAATTGTTACTATTTTGAAAATATTTTGTTACTCTTGTAACAGGCATTCTGTTGAGGAAGTACTCCAAGACCCATTGAAGTGGAAAACAGTCCTTCTGCAGGCTATCACTAGTATAGTTGTTGGGCTCAAGGCCCAGTCTGGAAGTCAAATCAAACCATTAACCTAGAAAAATACGGTATTTTCTGTGTCCCTGGCTTACAGATTTGTAAGTTTGTTAAATTTCAGGCTAATAGTACAGGAAACTTGTGTGCTTTCATTTCCTGTGCTGTTAGTTTTGGTTTTTGTGTGTGTATTTAGCTTTGCCATGTGTTGTTTGGGGGGAAAATTGTGACCTTGTTCTCTGCAAATTACTTTTTTTTTTTTTTTATTTGACACACAGTGAATCCATGTTGCAGCTAAGGATGCCCAGTGGTCTTCACTTGTAAAAATCTGCATTCTCATGCTAAGGAAAGGCTTGCAAAGAAAATGAGCTTTTTAGTGTCACTTAATTTAGGTTTATGATGTCTTTTAAACTTTTTTAGTCCAACCAAGGTCAGCTTAATTAAAAGGTGAACAAAACTAGTCAGCTTTACTTAGATGATGACTTAGGATTTTTACAAGATTAAGGTTTTAAAAGAATAGCTTGTAATATATCATTTGATTTATAATTATTTAGAGCTTTATTTAGTGCAAAGTATAGCATGTTTTTCTTAAGACAGCAGTGATGAAAGCATTTGAGCTAAAATTTAGGATGGAGCTTTGCTTTAGGAAACTGTAGGACTATGTTTAAAACTAGGTCTACTTATGCACTGGCATGCATTGGAGGAAATCTTGTAGTGATGCAAATGAGATGAACTACTTAGTAACAGAAAGATCCGTAGTATTAATTTTTAGTTTTTGATAATCCAAAGCACATGATTACTTTCCATTTTCTGTTTGGAGAAGGGAAGTTTTCTTGTTTCAGAATTTGTTTATTTTTTTCTTGTTATGACAAGTATTCTTTATTTTTTTAAAAAATATTGTGTGCAGGGCTCACTATCCTGGAACAAAAACAGTGCCAAATGCTATATTAACTCAGAAGAAGCTGTGGTCTTCAGAAGATTTTAGTACTTTCAACGATGAAATAGGTGCAGGCTGTTGGGCTCGGATCCTCAACCAAAACTACGTGAATGGAAACATGACCTCGTAAGTGCTATTTGCTGTTGCTCAATTTCACAGCCTCATGCTCCAGAGTTGTCCAAAGTACTTCACCATGTATCCCTTTGCCATGGTAAGGAAAAAGGTAAAGGGAAGCTCTGTCTGCCCTCAGTGTCTGTGCAAAGGTGGTAAAGTACTGAGCCCAGGATAGAAGTCCCACAAACTTGTGTGTTTTTGAGTTCCTGTGCATCCTTTGGCTGATGCAACTGAGTTTTGTGTCTTTGAGAATCTGAGGATATTTATTAAAATGAGAATGGTCATAAAAAGAACCCTAACAGTGCAGGGAAAAAGAAATGGAGGGAAATAACTTTAAAACTAAGCTATGCATATGATTCTTAGTCTTTCTTAGTTTATGGCTGTCTTCAGTGAAAAGCAGCAGGTAGGAATGTAAATAAATCCGTAGGAACAACTTTAGAAAATGGACCTTTTACACTCATCAGTTCACAACAGATAAATAATACAGCAGCTTAAAGCTGTATTTGCACATTTAGGGGTGCATGGATCTGGTTCCAAGGCCCAGCTACAGAATTTAAATGAAGGCGAGTCAAAAGACCTGAAGTTGTTAGCTTGTTTAATATGGTTACAATTGCTGGAAGCTCACCAGGCAAAGTAGTTGTTTCCTCTTCTTAACGTAGAGGAAAGGGTAGTGGAAAAGCGCAGAAGAAAGATTATATATTTATATATATGTGTGTGTATATTTATCTTTTTTCCCTTGTAAATAGTAAAAACTAGGGTGGAAATGAACTAAGAAAAGGCAGTTTTTTGCTTTCTAGAATATATATGGATTTTCAATTTAAAGTGTTTGGTGAGAGAATTAGGTGGAAAACAGAGAAGAGGAGGTGACCATGTAACACTACCCAGGTGAATGAAGCAAAATCCCTATTTTCTCCAGAACCATTGCATGGAATTTAGTGGCTAGCTATTATGAAGAGCTGCCCTTTGGTCGATGTGGACTGATGACAGCACAAGAACCCTGGAGTGGCCACTACAGAGTAGAAGCACCTATCTGGATTACAGGTAAGGAGCAGGGTGTGTGTGTGTATGTGTGTATATCTGTGCGTGTGTGTGCATATATACACACACACACAGGTGTATATATTGCAAAAATGACCTAAACTACAGCGTAAAGGTCTAAGTACTTTATTGATTTAATGCTTTTAGTGTGTATTATTTTTTCATACCAAGTTAAACAAGCTCTGTGAAACTATTCTACCAATTAGAGGAGGGGAGAAAAAAAAAAAAAAAACACTCCTTTATCAGAAGGGAGGAAAATGAATAGCAGGGGTAATCTAAATACTTGACCTTGGGGTGTATGCACAAATAAACCAACTGCTGCCTTTTATAGCTGTCACTGTTAAAATATTTGGATCTGAAATGTCAGGAAAGGTGTGTGTGCTTTGCCTGCTTCTATTTTGTTATTTTTTGTATGTTTTTTTTTTTTTCCTTCCCTAATTAGACATTTGGCATGTCTCCATTTGAGGATCTGGAAGGAGGCACTTCTGTGTGCTTTGGAGGCTGCCTGTGCAAGGCAGCATTTTCTTGTACCTGGGGGCATGGGAGTGCTTCTGCACCTACCTGTGAGCACTTGCCTTCACTGGCAGTTGCAGAGTCCGTCCATAATCTTTGTCTTTGCTATAGGTAGAGCAGGTGGCAAAAGCAATGCTGCCAAGAAGAATCAAGGCAAATGTCCCTAATCTTTATTCTTCCATTAGTATATATACTGTGTATGTAAAAAATAAAAGCAGAAGTGGGGGGAGAGAGAAGAGAGGAAGGGAGTGAAGAACAAAAAGCCATACTGGGCTTCAGAAGAGAGACCGAAGAGTTCCTGTTTCAGTGGTGCTCAGGCCTGCCATACCCCTCTTCAGTGCTTTCTCTTATGTGCTGAAAACTACGATATTTAGTTATTCCTCATATTCCTCATATGCTTTCTCTAGCTCAACCGTTTTCTTGGTAAAAATGAAGTGTACATGTGAAAGAGAAACTGATAAACATCCACATTGCATCTAAAGGATGAACTTAGTACCATGATAGTGTTTTTTATTCCTACCTAAATAGTTGCTAATATTTTCCAACTGCTATTTTTGCCATTAAGATCATGTTTTAAATTGTGCCTAAATATAATTCTTTAATCTTTCTTCTTGTATAGGTGACCTTTGTTTTGGAAATTTCATTGCTTTCTTAGCAAAATAAGAAGCTTGAAAGCATGCGTGAGAAGTTTAGACTATAAATGTTAGTTATTATTTTTTTTTAATCCAGACTTAGTCTGTCTTTTGTTTTGTCTTATTTCAGCACACACAACCCAATTTACTCAACCAGGCTGGTCATATTTACAAGTGGATGGACACTTAGAAGGAGGTGGCAGCTTTGTAGCTCTGACTGATGGCCTGGGAAACCTTACAATTATCATTGAAACTATGGTAATGTGCTTCAGCAACTCCAACAAACTAGAAAAGATAAAGGAGTATGTTGCTATGGATAATTTAGGATTTACTCAGTTCAATTTGTGTGAAGATTTTTGATAATAGTTATAGTTTTGTTAGTTGGGTCCACGAGATGTCCTTTTTTTCTAAACTTTGAATGGGCAGCTATCAAAATGTTCCTGGTGGTCACTGTATCTTTATATCACAAATTAGCCTTAATTTGATGACTTCTTGGTAGGAAGCTATGCTCTGTTTTAAGCAGCATTCTAAATAACTTTATTAAGTTATTATAATGATAGTTATCATTAAGATAGAAGGAAATAGATAAGTTCAGTTTTCAACTCTTTATGTTTTATTTGTTGCTGTCGTCATTGGTATCTGGTGAATTCCAGAAATGTGTATTCCTGCTGTTACTTTTTTCCCCCAGAGTCATAATCACTCTCAGTGTATCAGGCCTCTACTGCCTCATTTCCATGTGTCACCTCAGAGAGCAACTTTCCACCTCAAAGGATCTTTTGTAAGTAGATACAACAGTGACTGGATGTATTAAGTGAGTCGCTATCTAGAAGCTATTGCACCTCTGGCAAATTTTAAAGCATTTTACTCTTGCTTTTACCATGAGATGTATTGTCATAACTGAATCTGTAGAGCTATTGCAGTCTAATCATCTGTATGCTGAGGAAAATAAATCCCTAGAATAGAAATGCATTTGGGATTTTTCTTCAGGATTTATTTCAAGGCTGGTTGCTCTTCCTTTCTCCCTTAGTTTGATTGACTAGCATAGCCGGGATATTTGTAGTTGCTGTCAGCTCCTTTCCAGGGGAAAAATCTGCCATCATTTGTACATTTTAAGTCATGTTGCTCCATTCCATAAGGAGATATTCTGAGTATCTCCTGGGTTTTGTTGTTTCACTAAACTGAATTGCTCTCTGAAATGTGAATGATGAGCATCATTCACTCATCATAGAGTAAATTTGAGTGTGTTTTATTAGTAGCTGTTTTGAATAATTGCTCTCAGAAGCTGGGAGTGTTTAAATATTTGGAATTTGTTTTCTGATGTCATTAGCTTTTCCTCATTTAGAAGGAAAGGTATACTGTAGCAATAAAAGGATTTGATTTGATTCTACAATTCCCTTTAGGAGAAGTCAGACAGCTTATCTAAGACTCTAGATTGCCTTGTTCACTGTTCTGTGTAATTAAAGAAATAGCAGGGATTGTCTATGTAAAATCAGTAACTAATGTAGTTGATATGGCACTGTCACAAGAGTGTGGATATTTATAAACTCAGTGCAAAAATGAGCAGCAAAGAACTAGGTTTCATTAAAGCAAAATTAGCATGAGACTTTCATGCTTGTTGTTAGTAGGTCTAGAGTTTGTCTTAAAGGGATGCTGTCACTGATTAATAGTAAAGGTATATGTGTGATCGCATTGGCTGCTATCTTGGTAAGCAGTATTGCTGCATGTTGGGACAAAGACTTATCCACGTAAGTCATCTGCAGAAAGTTAACGTGTGTAATGGCTGCCTGGATAAATGGAGTGGAGGCTTCCCATGACATCTGTAGACCTAATGAAATGTAGACACCCTTAAGGGATGGATATTTCTAAAGGTGGATGTGAAAGGGCTTAAAATTATATTATGTTTCATTGCAGTATATGCTGAAAACCCTTCAGGTGTGGTATTCTAGGCTTGGCTTTGAATCTGCCCAGTCTACTTTCTTCCAGCAACTCCATCCTGTAAAGGTAAATGGTTCCATTTTAATTCTCCATAGTAATCTTGCTTTTAAGAACTGATAGTGGAAAAATATTCTTTCTTTGATTTAGAATATGGAGCTACAAAATAGAAAGTAGCATTCCCATATATCAGAATAATTGCAAGCAACTTGAATCAGGCCCTTCTGAGTGTGCCTTCAGAGAGAAGCTTCATGGTCTTCTATGTGTGTTCATAAATATAAATGCTGAGTAGGCTGCTGATATGAATTGTGCAGGGGCTGATGCATCAATGCTTTGTAACAAGTATGTGGTTTGACAGTAATCAATTACTTGGTTCAAATGTGTTAATGATGTTACCTTTTTTCATTTCCTGCCCTACCTTATTCTAAACCTGTGCATTAACAATATAATAAAATGCCAGCCTGGCAGACCCAGGCATTATTTGTCTAGTTTAGCCTTGTTCATGCTCATCTGCCAAGGGTTAACGCTGGAATGAATTAGCCTTGGAGTTGGTGCTACAGGAAGATTTGCAAGATCATAGCTATAGTATTTTTCTGACCTGGTGGCCTGATTAAGCTCCCTACTTTCTAGCCTCTCTGCATATGTTTTGTCATATCTTTGGGATCTGCATGTTTTCTGGGTGTGTTTGGAAGAAATATTCTGGAGTAAAGAACCCCTTTTGAAATTATATCTGTGTGTTCACTATCCAAAGTAGTGAAAATAGAGTTCTTCACAAACTTGGTAAAAATGCACTTTCCCATGTTATTTACTAATGACTTTGATACGTTTTGCTTTTTAAGAGTGAGGAACATTGTCTTGCCTGTGACTTATTTAAATCCTGCCTATAAATGAGCATTCCTACAAGTCGATCTGTCCACCTTCAAGTGTTTCCTCCCCATTTGCTGAAAGTCCTGGTCTTTCATGCCTTAACTACATAATTAAGGCACATCTCAATTTCTCCCTTGGAATACAATTTTATTAGCTCTACTAAACTTATCCGAAGAAGGTTATAAAGAAGCTGGGGGAACGGTTTGGATATAGCTTGGAGGAAAAAAACACTGAGACAAGAAGATTAGATTTTTGCCTTAAATCTCTTCTAACTCAGAAACTTGGAAATATTGTTTAGTAGTTTGATCTCTTTTGCAGCTTGATCTCTTTAATTCCAGGTCTGGAGGGGAAGCTTTTCTTTAGATCTAGACGTGGATGAAGTCTACACTGTAACCACGCTCAAGACAGGGAAGAAATGCATTTGCCCAGACCCACCACCATCTCAGCCTTTTCCTTCTAATTACAAAGATGACTTCAATATTCGTAAGTTTGAGTTCTCTGGTCCAGAAACTTTAATTAGACATAGTCTCTAGATAGAAAGGCTGCAACCATTATGGTATTTGTCATCTGTGTGTGTAGAGACATGAAGTAATATATTTATTTTTGTTTTTGTGTATTTATATCTGCTTCTCTTGACAATTTACACCTGCATACTTCACTTGCAAGAAGGTGCATTTAATACTGTGACTTAACCATGTGGCCACCAACAGTTCTAAATTTCTTGATTCGAATGATAACTGTAATGAAGTAGCTTTTGGAAGTAAGGAAGAGAAAAAGGCCGTTTGATTTTTTTTTTTTTTTTTTTTTTTTTTTAATGCATATGTAAAAACTTGGGCCTGCTTCAAAACAAAAACCAAAACCCAACAGAACCTCCCAGCTCCCAAAATTCAGATCGTTTTGGAGTCTGTACTATGATAAAAGTGAATCGAAGGAATGGAGACTCTCTTCAGAGGAACTTTCTGAAAGCAGGATGGATTGAAGAAAAATTTTTGTATTTATCTCTCTTGTTCTCTGAACAGGTAATCCACCTTTCAGCGAAGCTCCAAATTTTGCAGATCAGACGGGGGTATTTGAGTACTTCATAAACACTTCTGATCCAGGAGATCATGTGTTCACTCTCCGCCAGGTGGTAGTTGAGCGACCCATCACTTGGGTCTCTGATGCAGATCAAACCATCAGTATCATAGGAAATTTTAATTGGTATGTAACCATGCTTTTCTGGTGATGCCTAGGAAGATGTCTTCCTTATGGGTGTGGGCTTTGATGGGTTCACATGTCCCCAGCCTTACCCCTCTTGGACACAGGGTGTTTGTGTTCAGGCTGTAGGCATGTAGAAGTGGTGACTGAAAGGGACTTCCAGAGCCCAGCTTGAGGCAGGGCTATTGCTAGTAGACACAGATTAGCTGTGTCTTTGTCTAGATGAGTCTTGAAAACCTTCAAAGATAGAGATTTCCTCATGTATATTGGTAACGTTTTCTAGTGTTGAGCAAGTAGAGTCATAATTCAGTGTTCACCGAGTTTCAGTGTGTTTTTAAATGGGACAAAAGATTGATTTGGTTTAAATTACAGTAAGTGATCTTGCTTGTCCAAATGAAGCTTGATTCCATAGTGATTTGATTAACATTGTATCAAGAAGGTAAGAAAAGGAAATACAAGGGAATAGTTTAGTAGTTAATTCAGTTATTTGTTTGTAGACTGCCATCTTGTGAGTGGTCCCTGGAACTGTGAATTTGGCTATCCTACTACAAAGCACAGCTACATTTCTGCATGGAAAAGCTCTGCAGTTGCACTCCCACTTTGTTAATGTTTTGTTCTGATAACTATTGAACATACAGCTAGTTGTATCTATATTAATACCATTTTATTCCAAATCACTTCAGACTTGGGATTCTGGTTTTTTAGCTTGTTCACACATTACTAAGATGAACATTTTTAGTTTTTGTAAGGGCCTTGTACTGCAGCTTTTTAAAAAAAAAAAAAAAAAAAAAAAAAAAGTGCAAGTTTTCCAGGTGCCACTTGATTGATGGTGTATTTTTTTATTCTTTTTGATGGTTATCCTGTGCCCAGCTTGGTGCTTTACAAGTGTGCTCAAGTGTTGCTGTTGCACAGGAAAATCAAATGAATTCAACTTAGTATAACTATTTGTTACTGTTTTTGATATTCATGTACAAATTATATTCATAATTTTCTTGGGTAAGGCATCTGGATTGCCTAAGACTTGACCTGTGTTTAAAAACCCTGGACAAATGAACATCAAATTTGAGCAGTTATGAATTAAAATCTTGGAGTTAATGTAGTCATCTAAGGAAGTAGTTTAACACATTATGAGTTTAACTCATTGCAGACTTCATTTATTTCCTTTGGAGATGCAGATCTTTGAGTAACAAGTAGACAATCTCTGTCTGCTTACAAGATGCTTATTTTTTGTTACTCTGAGAAGAGGAATTCTTTAGAGGATGCTCTATAAACTTTTGGGTGAAGGACTACCCCAGTCTAGACAGGCAATCAGTGAGGATAGATCTGTACATCTCCTGCTCCAGGTAGCAATTAGGGTGGCTAAAGCTTTCCTCAGAAAGGTTGCTTTTTGAGGTGGTTGTGTAGAGAAAGGCTCTCTCTCATCTGCCTTCTCAAAATCCATTCTTAGCTTGATAAACCCTATGCTTTGCTTGCAGGGAGAATTTCACAGTCACTTGTGATGTCTACATAGAACAGCCACATGATGGAGGGGTGTTTGTTGCAGGAAGAGTTGACAACGGTGGCATATATGTTCGCAGCACCAAGGGGGTTTTCTTCTGGGTTTTTGCAGATGGCACCTACAGAGTCACTGGTGACCTAGGTAAGCAGCTGTTTACTAAAGCACATGCTGATGTATGGACATCTCACCTTGAAAATACTCTAGAAAACTGAAGATTAAAAAAGCGCAGATTTCATACCGCAAGCTGCTGTCACTGTGAACTTAACCTGCTGTGCTCTAATGTATGTGCTCTGTATGCAGAGGGAACACTTGAAGGCCACTGGCTCACACAATAAGCACCTGCAGCTTTTGGGAGTTTTTTGTGTTGACAAAACCTATTTAATAGTTCAGGTAACTTACCTTGCTTTTTGTAAATATGCTGTCATAGTGGCGACAATTTTAGAAAGGTTAGGTTCTTATACTATACCTAAAAAGAAAACGCCTTTGAAAGCAGTGGCCCATCTCACTCAGCAGGGTAAGTCAGGATGGGTAAATCTGTTTTAGATGAGTGGCCTGCTGTTCCACAAGTTGTGCCTTATGCTCTCTCAGCTCAGTTCAGTGGGGACAGAGCATGTCCTGCTTGTGATGCTGGTGCTCATACGTTCACCTGTGCACCACTTGGCAGGCACGTGAAAGACTATATGTTTTAGTATACTAGAGCGATGGCTGTAAGTTCATTTTTAACTTGCTTTGAAATGGTGGCAGCTTTTGTTGGTATAAATGTCTCTTCCTGACACTTCATGAGTATAAATTATAACTTCCAGTGATTCCTGGAAATACAATTTAATGACTCATTTCACACTGCACAGCTGGACCTTAACAATATTCTCTTCCATTTGGTAACCATTCTTCATTTCTCTCTCCTTTTTTCAATTTTCTTTTCTTCCCTTCTTAATAGTGAGCAGGTATAATAGAAAAGGCGTCACATCGTCTCTAAGCATAATATTGCAACCTGGGAAGCTTCACAGTAATCTAACTCCAAAACGATTCAAGTTTCAGCTGTATAAAAATATACATACGTTAAGGATGGAATCAAATATTTATTTTTAATAGGACATGGCAACATTATCCAATTACTTTCTCAGGCTGTCGAGTAATTTTCCTTACTGAAATGAGGGAAAATTGATTAACCAGCTCATTATTTCAGATTGGGATGCTGGTTATGCAAAATGATTATTTTCTTCACAGCTATTTTCAGTGTTTTTATTTCTAGAAGATGGTTAATTTCATATTCAGGCTCTGTACTGAATAATTGAAGATGCTACTTGTTTGCTGCCTTTTTATTTTCCTCCTAGGTCTTCCATCCAGATGTCAGTTCCACCTGATTTTGCTCAGCTTAAATTTTGACTAGGACTAAGCAACTTGCTAATGTGGTGTCTCAAACTCAGGAAAGCAGAAGCTGTTTAAAATGGAACTAATGCATAAACAAGAACACTTGTGGAACAAGCAGAGCAATAGCCTCTGTCACAGTGGCTATTGGAACTATATTCCTATTATGGAACTATATTCCTATTATGGGCTCCCCTTATTTTAGTCCCTAGTAGCTTTTTAACCCTTACAGATTTCAGTGGTGAAACACTCCTGACAAAACAGAGGAGTGGCATTGGCAGTGCAGAGTTCAGGTCTGTGTGATAATCCCCTCATGTGGCAGTTGAAACCCATAAGCTGCTGGTTCTGAATACCTCTGAAAATGGAGTATTAGTTTCCTCCTGCTGCTTGGTTCTTAGCTGTCAGCCTTACAGCAAGGGTGTGCAGTGGCACTTTGCTGACCTCAAGCTTGTTTTGCAGCTGGGAAAGAGATCCTAATGAAAGGACTGTCTGGAGTCCGGGCCAACGCATGGCACACGCTAACTCTCAACATCCAGGTAAGGAGATGCAGGTGGCTAGAACACCAGCTGGCTATCTGTTTGCATCAAAATGCCCTGTCTGAAATAAAGATGTTTCTATTGGTTATTTGAAACTAATATTAGAATGTCTTAACAAGTTTTGCTGGCTGTAATTTCACAGAGATCGTGAGAAACTGGAGAGGGTATAGAAAAGAACCACAAAGATTAGTTGAAAGCTGTTAACAGGTGGGATAGAGCTGAATCTCTTACTTAGCATTATGAAAGATTTTAACCTGATTTTTTTCTCTCTCCATTCTGAGGACTGTTAGAGAACTACTGCAGTAGCCTTTTGTAGGGATGTTACCCCCCCGCCACCCTTGTAAATGGAGCCACTTAAGTGCTGCCGAGCTGAGAGTATTGGAATATTTTTGCACTGCTGTTTAGTGGAATATGTTAGCAAGATACATCAAGTGACTTTTACTGAAACTGTTTTTATGGCAAGGTTATACTTGAAAGTTCGTCTGTCCTTTCTTCTTCCTGTTAGGTTAGTGACTAAAATAAATCTCTTGTCCTTTGACTTTTGATTAAATCTGTAGAATAAATGCCTACTGTGTCACATTCCACAGAGGACTCTGCAATCAGGTAGCTCTAGTTTTGCTGCTCTCCTGAAGACAGCTGGCCTGATGCAGATGCAAGAGGAAAAAACAGTTTATCTTTTAGATTCTTCAATAAATTTGCAAAGCTTTTGGGTGAAAATGAGCCTTTCATACATTCACTGTGAATGCATCCATTCTATTTCGCATGGCCAAGAGGCTCTGGAGATCTGGAGGCACCTCTGCATGGAAAATATATGAAGTGTAATTGAAAGTTCACTTAACGTTGTTCTGAATTTAATCACCCTTGTGCCATGCAAAATGGCTCCGTGCCAGTCCATTTAGTCCCTGGGTTTTACAGAGGTAACTTTCTCTCCTTTCTTTTGGCAGGGCACTTCTGCCTGGGGGCTGTTGAACGGTTATCCCCTGTGGGAGAACGTCACCGTCGGGAGCCCGAGCAGCGGCTGGGCTGCTATCGGGACGCGCTCCTTCGAGTTTGCCCAGTTTGACAACTTCCATGTTGAAGCCAGCTGAGGTGGCGGTTGTGCTGGGAGAACCCAGGTTTCACATTGCTCTGGATTAGAGCCACTTCAAACTTCGAGGACAATTTAATGCTATATGGAGATTGATCTGTTCGCAGGGAATCAGCATTCTGTCCTTACTATTTTAGAGGTTTACTTGAGGAGTAGGTGTCAACGTGACTGTAACCCCATCCCCTGGTTATGGGGTTTTTACCCTTCAATTTTTAGAGGAATATTTTAGATTAAGGTAATGACGGAGACCACATTAGAGATTTAAATATTTTTGAATGGCAAGATCTTAACTTCCTGGGCTTTTTACATAGCTTTAGAAGGATGCTGTGGTTTTAACACTTTCATGATTGTGTCCGTGCCTTTCACTCTCAAAGAATGAAATGCCAGTAAAGCCTAATGAGCCTGTGGCCCCATGTAGTTGTAGGCAGTGGTTCTCAAATTTCCTTTACACAGTGTACCTTTTTTTGTTTTTTTTTTCTACACTGCAGTTGAAGACTAGGCAATGTAGCACTTCAAGTGCATTTGATTACTTCTTCCAGTGTAATTTATGACTGATCAGTCAATGCAGGATGTGCCTTAACTTCAAGCTACCTCTTCTGCAATGAAAGGATTGAAATGAGTTAAGTTTAACTTGCACTCCTTGGGTTTTTCTTTGCACTATGTAAAGGATAAACCTCTGTCATCAACTTGTGCCTGCTGACATGCAGAGCATTTACATTTATGTCAGATAATGTGTGAAAAATCAGCCTTTTGTTCCTAAAGCTGCAGGTGATAGATGGATCTTTGACCTGTGATGGAGCTAACCTTAGAGCAAAAAATAGTTAAAGCACAGCTGTATGTAATTTGTATGTTTTGTTTAATCTTGTTGTTCCTAGGTATAAAAGTCTTTGTCCTTAAGAACTTGCAATCTATCCTTATTCAGATTTTTTTCTAGGCCTCAGTAGGTAAGGCCTGGAGGAAACTTCAAATCCGAGGATCCTAAGGAAGCGGCGCAGGGGAGGCGGGGAGAGAGCGATTCCACTCTTTTGTGGCTCACTTCTTTGGTTTTCCAAGCTATGAAAAAACAATACCTTAAATTGTAATGAAAAATAATGAACCCTTAAATGGGTTTTCATCACCTTTTACCAAATTCTGCTGGTTTCTGAATTTATTTTGCTGTTTTTCTGCTGGTCAGTTTGAATGAAATGGATGTCTTCTGCCATTACAAGACATGCCTCCTGTGTGTCTAACTTCACATACAGTGCCAGGTCCAGACTAGGTAGGGCACTCTGGTCTGTATGAAGTTCTCAGCAGCAGGCAATATGATATCTTGAGAAGCATATTTGCAGTATATTTTGATTTATACTGACATTACTCTGATTCACATTATTTTGAAGACTGATTCCTGTAAGCATTAACTTCAGTATCTCTTAATCTAAGATAGATTTAATATAATCAGAATTATTACTGGAAAATTATTATAAAGATTATTTTTCAAATTCTCTTTGGAAGAAGAGATTGCCAAATTCCATGTTGGAGAGATGAATGATTTCCCCCTCCCAACAATTATACTGCCAGCCCTATTGATTGGTCACAGATCTGTATGTATAAAGCTGTATAGCTCCATGTAAAGCTGCCATGCAAATATGGAAGTAACCTTGAACAACAGTACAGTAAAACACTAACCTTAACCTTTGTAAAAAGGGCTCTGAATATTGAGCAGTTACCTATTTAACTGGGTGAGAAATTAAAGCCAGTTTTCTGCTTGAGTTTCATCCTGATATTTGATGTATATCCATACATCAGGTCTGTTGGTTACCTTTTTAGCTTCAGGAGGAACATCTAGATGGGAACTCCAGATGTGAAGGAAATCGGATTTTAGGCCCTCATTTTAAAGTAATTTAAATATAGGAGAAAATTCTCCAAAATAAACTGTTTTAGGTGGGATAAATTTGCACAGCAGGAGTTTTCTTGAAGACTTCTTGGTAGCTTTTGTGGGCTGTAAACTGTGTTTGTGTAAGGGATTAATATTGGTACTGATACTCCGAAGGAGAGGTTCAGCTCTTTGCCTTTTGATGCACTAGTTTAATTGTTTTGTTGTTACACTGTGTACTAAATATAATGTATTTTTTCAATGAAGTGTTGATTTTTTCTAAAAATCTTAATTTATGAAGTTAGAGGATTAAACAGTTTTGAGCAGAGTAGGCAATTTAATGATGATATGTTATTCATTTTTATATGTCTGTAATTCTTCACCCTTCAACAGTTTGTAATATGCCTGTCAATAACAAGCTGTCAAGTCTTTTCATGGAGGGGTGGATTTATGTTGTTGATTATAAATACTAATCATTCCAAATGGTCAAATAAAACACCTAAAACCCCTTGTTTGTGCCCATGATTCTGTAAATGGGTCTTGGTAACCTCTGTATGACAGTTGTCAGTTTTTCTGTTTGTGGTTCATGAAAAAGATGCTTGATATCAGGTTAACTGGACTAGAAGTCTTTCTGACACTCTGAATATCCAAGCAGGCTTCCTTAACAAACACCTCAAAACCCTGTATGTTAATGCTTGTGCTGTTCAATTTTTCTTTCTTTTAAGTCTCTTTTATAGTTGAATTACGTAGCTAAATAAAAGGGGCTGAGAAAGAGATAAGGGAGTTGGTTTTGAGGGCCAGTCTTGGAAAACTACTCAATTATTGAGTAAAGTCCTGCAAAAATTAGACTTTAAATATGGAAACAATTGGTGCTGCAACAGGTGTATCTTTAGAGTTTAAGTAAGACTTTTTTTTAACCCTGACTCTCCTTTTGAATCTCTTCTGAAACTTCCCCCATTGCTGCCCTTGCTTAAGCTTCCATGCTAAAGGAGAGGAGCGGAGCAGCTCGGCAGTGCCAGCCGTGCTGGTGGCTGTGAGTCGCCCCAGAAGCCAGGGCCGCCACAGCCGGGCGCTCGCAGCAGCCATGGCCACGGCCCAGTGCGGGCTGTCCCACCGCGGCGGCGCTCCCGTCGTGGCCCTTCGCTGCTGTTACGCGAACACCAGCGAATCAGCCGTGCCCTCCTCCCTGCCATCCCACTGCTGAGCTTAGCCAACACCAGCAGTTCTCTTGTTTTGCACAAATTTGAGCAACACTCAGGGGAAAATAACTTTCCTTTAAAATTATAGGAGACTGTACTGCTTTTGAACCACTACCTGTGGTTCTCTTGGCAGCCTGTCATCACTATCAAAAATTAAGGATTTGGTTTGGAGCAGGAGGAGAAAACCTATATGCAAATGAATTTACACAAATTAAATCTGATATTTAAATATTTTCATCAGTTGTCCTGAGCACTGTTTTGCATCCCTCTTACTCCTGCTTATTTTTCTTTTCCCCTGGCATTTGGCAGTATGTAACACCTTACAATTACACCCTTTCAAAGCTCCTTTCCAAGAGAATCCCTATAATAAATGGAAGCAACCTACTTAGCTTAAAAAAATAGGTTGCAGTAGATCACAAACTGACAGTGTCTCTCAAAAATATCTTAAACCTGTAATATCTTAAACCCCTGTTCTGGGGTAAATCCTCATGCAAAGTTTGCTACTTTTCTATGAATCTACCTTTTTCTGAGCTTTCTCCACTTGTTCTTCCCCTGTGGATTCAAATCTTTTGCATGGTAGCAGAAAACTGGTTGTTTTCACATAATGGTTTTCACTGACCTTCCTGAGATTCCTGTGTGGAGCCCATTTTCTGGAGGGATGTGCACACCACTGGAGTGGCTGCTGTCAGCGTTGCAGTTATGGACAACTTCAGCAGAGCCTTCAAAGGGCACAGAGCTTGGAGACCCAACTACCCTCCCTCCCATTTCTGGGTGGGCCTCCTGTAGGTAGGGAGGCAGGTACGTGAGCACGGGGGTGCTTTTTCTAAAGTTTTCTTTGCTTCTTGTTCTGTAGTTAAAGAGGGAGTATTCTCCTAGCTAAAGGTTGTCCCCCTCATGTCTACTGAATTCATGTAAGACTAGTACATGCTTTGGGGGAAAGTTCTAAAAGAATCTCACTTTAAAATACTTGCTAAACTGCTTGCAGCAGAACCAGCAGGTGGTAGTTCTAAGATTTTGGGTATGTTATGCTTGGGCACTTAAAGAAAAGAAATACTACATTACAATTAATGTCAGGACTTCCTGAAACAGTGGAATAAAATACCAATGCTATCTGATATCTTAACAAGGCCATCGTGGGTGTAGTTTATATGGCTCTTGTGCATGGCTGAAAGCTTTAGCAATCATCTTGTCTACATTGGTAACGCATCAAAAGTTCGTATCAGCAAGTTCCTCTTGGCACTAAGTACTCCTTCCATTTATTAATGAGCCTGTGCTCAGGTGTCACTGAAACAATAAAGGTTTTTGTTCATAGGCTTTAAAATAAAAACCTGGAGATAATTGAGCAGAGGCAAATGTATGTTGCAGAAATGCTGCCAAACTTTCACTGTATGCCAAGATACTTCTGTTTTCTCACAGTGAAAAATACGACCCTGAAACAAGCTTCTTCCCTAGCGAGTTGTAAGTGGATAAGGGTAGAGAGAGAGAGAGATTCCAAAGATCAATTTTGTCAGCAGGCCCCAAGTAACTTTGCAGCTAGTGGATTAAACCTGTCCTTCACTTCTACCGCTTATTTCCAAAGCAAAGCTTAAAAAACAGGTATATCTCTGAAAAGTGGAGACAAAAGTAACCTAAGAATGTTTACTAAAGTGTAAGATGGAATGACTTAGGAAAAACCTTTTTTCTTGGTATTGTGTGTGGCTATCTACAGTTGAAACTTTCCTTGGAGTGAGAACAAGAGTTATTTCAGCTTTAAAGTGTTCACGGATGCTCTTCAAAGTCTGGGACTGTAGCAGACGATGGGCCAGGGTGATGCAAAATCAAGGTTTTGCAGGAGAAAATGAAACCTGCTGCTCTAGACTAATGTTACTCAGCTTTGCTCTGGGAGCCCTTGGTAGCCTCTATCTCAAACTGTCATCACCAAAAGGACCTTAAAAGAAAACGAAGCTCTATCCTTTAGTGTTCCACAAAAATAGGAGGAAAAGCAAACATTTAGGTTTAGCTTGCATTCCTTTGTTAAATTCCTGCTGGGAAGTGCAGTCATCTTTCTTACTGTATTTTTATTAACATTTTAATTGAAATGCCAATAGAAAAAATAAGGCTTTGTTGTGGCTAAAATAAACAACTGTTGTTCAGCTATCTATAAACACTCTTGCTTTTTTCCAAGAGCATGAATCCTCCTGCTGCTTGCTTTTTGTGTGTTAAGAGCACTTGATCTATGATCAGGAAAGGTTAAAAACCCCAGCACTGCATTGTGCTGCTGGAAGTCAGGCCTGTAGTGTGTGAATTGGTGCTGCTTTTGTGTGCAGAAGGTGTTCTGTGCAAGCAGAGCAGCCAAGCTGTAACAAAAGGAAAAACATTTCCTTTTCCACTTCTGCAGACTCTTTTGGGAGGTTTGGGAGCCTTTGGCAGGTACGTCAGCTCTTCTGAGATCTCACAGGAGAGACTCTATCCTCATAGCTTGATTGCACAGAGTTATTCGAGTCGCTTTAAAGAGCACACTGCAATGACAAACAGCAAATCCTATTAAGGATGTCCATATTCTTTCTAATGTGATTGCTCCTGTAGTGGGAGCAATAAATGGTAGTGTTCACTGGCAAGAGATCAGACAGGTTTTGTGCTGAGCTGAGGTGCACGCTAATGTCTCGGCGCTGAGATCTATAAAGCTCCTCTGGGATGAACAATGTCGTTGGCGTAAGCTGCTTGTTTCCTATTCTGTCTGAGACGGCTGCTTAATGATTCAACTTGATTTTTTTTTTTTTTTTGCTTGTCTTTCAGTTGATAGTTTGTCCTAAAGTGCGTTTTGTCGGCATTGTAGGGGATTCACTCAACTCAGCAAGGCAAAGTCCAGCAGGAGAAGGAGCTGGAAAAGATCTTGTCGGTTCATTCGGCCCATCTCCTTGCCAAATGAAAATTATTCCCTGTTGTACCTGTTTCAGCCTTTCCTTAATTGAGAGCTGAGGCAAAAGGGAGTGCTTCCATTCTCCTTTGTAGATGGCTGTTGATATAAAACATGCAGAATCACTGCTTTCTTTTCTCATCGGTGTAACAGAGGGCAACTTCAATTTTTTTTTTCCTTAATTCATGATAAAAACAAAGTTGATGCTTCAGAATTTGTCCTGTATCTGTTGAGTTCTAATATTTACCTGTGGAGCCCTTCATGAAACTGGTTATTCTGGTAGACAAAATGCCTTAACTAGTGATGTTTGCTTTCATAGCGATATGTCAGTAGTGAAATCCCACTTCCCAAGTCAGTAGGAATGGCTGGTGCCATCCTAGATTTAAGTGCCATCGCTAGATTTAAATCATTTCCTTTTAATGATAGTTCTAATAGATATCCTCAACAACAATTTCCTCCTAAAATGTAGATATATTTGCTACATCTCTTCATTCCTTTTTCTCACTCAAGTACTTATATGAAAGGGCAATACTCTTTT